>NC_080758.1:17693825-17996855 GCF_020826845.1 Diceros bicornis minor
CATCTCCTACTGAGAGTGGAAGGGAGATTGGGGATGACTGGAGAGGTTGGTGTCATTCTTAGGACAAAAGTTGATTTTTCAGAATTTAAGTAATATAGTGATTCTAAAATCTGTGCTCTGCTTTTGAACATCTTTCCATATTGTCTGGAAGTATTGGCATCTCTGTTGAAAAGGGACAGCCCAAGGGACAGCGCTCAGGTACAATCTTTCTCTTTCTTGTGTGAACTCTTCCACTGAACATTATAAGGAGACAGCAATGCAGAGACTCTTCAGTCAGGCATGACTATCCCAATGGGCAAGCCCATTTTACACCGATAACAAAACTTCCTTTCCTTCCTGTTTGGTCAGAGTGTACCAGATCTTCAGCTATGTTCTTTTTGTCTTCAAGCAACACATAAACAGTGACTAGGTATACAGTTTTTGGTTGTTTAAATCCATTTTTGACAAACCTTCTCCCAAATGCCTTTCACTTGTTAAATCAGTTACCTTATTCAGAATGCCTCCTTAGCGTATTTCATTCAATTACCATCTTTCTGTGGCTTTCCTTTTCAAAAACATAATTTGCCTTTAATAATTAATATAAAAGAATTCAAAATGTAATCACTGAGATCACTTAAAAGCTCTCTAATCAATTACCAGAATCTGCAGTTTTGCGAAAGATGTCTTCCCGAGGGTTTCAGAATCCCCCTTACTAAGCCTGGTTCCAATAGAAGCCAAATTTATAAAGCATTCTCTTGCAGTTGGCCAGTCCTGTGAAGACAAAGAATGGGTTTCAGATGAACAATGATGCACACAATTGCTTTAAGGTTCTTTCAGAGTGAAAATAATGCCAACGTTCATCACATAGAAATTAAAATGGAGATTTTGCTCAAGCCAAGTGTAGATTTAAGCACAGTGGATGCTGGTCCATGCTAGCGTCCAATCTAGCTACAGGGCATTCCTTTAATCGTAGCCTTATTTTCTGAATTAGAGAGTCTCTAACTGACGTGTGGTGGGGGCTTATTAAGCAGAATTTCCATTCTGCAGTCAGTGAAAAATGAGGTCAGAGTGGCTTGTGTAAATTTGGCCATTCATCCACCCATTCAGGGTGGGTGGTCTGAATTCAAATCCAAATCTTAGTTTCTGATTTTGAGTAAGTTACTTTTCCTCTTTGAACCCTTATTTATAATTTCCTTATTTATAAAATTAGGATAATCTTAGCTTAGAAATTTGTTTCTCTTCATCGCATTTATGACCTTCTCATATTTGGTCTTCCTTTTTTTCTGCTGCCTTCTGCTTTTTTTCAGCATTATTATCTTTTCCAAAGAATCCTGCCTTCTCATGATGTGCCCAAAGTAGGACAGCCTCAGTTTTATCAGTTTTGCCTCCAGCGATAGTTCAGGCTTAATTTGCTCTAGGACCCACGTGTTCATCTTTCTGGCAGTCCAGGGTATCCATAGAGCTCTCCTCCAACACCATATTCCAAATGAATCAGTTTTTTCCTGTTAGCCTTCTTCACTGTTCAGCTTTTGTACCCATACATAGTAATTGGGAATACTAGGGTGTAGATAATCTTGGCCTTGGTCTCTAATGACACTTCCTTACACTTGATGATCTTTCCTAATTCTTTTGTCACTGCCCTTCCAAGTCTCAGTCTTCTTTTGATTTCTTGGCTGCAGTCCCCATTTAAACAGATGACTGAACCCAGGTAAACAAAATCTTTGACATAAAGGAAGCCATAGTAGGCTTGAGTCTACAGAAGCTGAGTAGGGCTGTTGGGGACAGGACATTGTGCGCATCACTCATTCATAGGGTCACCGGGAGTCAGAGACAACTTGACGGCACATAACAACAGCACACTCTGTGTTAGCTCACGAATTTCAGATCTTTATTTCTAAAAGTGAATTGAGTTCAGCTCAGTTTATTTATTTTATTTTATTTTATCTTTTTTTGTGAGAGAGATCAGCCCTGAGCTAACATCCATGCTAATCCTCCTCTTTTTGCTGAGGAAGACTGGCTCTGAGCTAACATTTATTGCCAATCCTCCCCCTTTTTATCCCCCAAAGCCCCAGTAGATAGTTGTATGTCATAGTTGCACATCCTTCTAGTTGCTGTATGTGGGACGCGGCCTCAGCATGGCCGGAGAAGCGGTGCGTCGGTGTGCGCCCGGGATCCGAACCCGGGCCGCCAGCAGCGGAGCACGCGCACTTAACCGCTAAGCCACGGGGCCGGCCCTCAGCTCAGTTTAATTTGCTTATTTATATGGATTGTTGTTTATTGTTCATTGCACTTATTCTCACCCTGCAGGAGGGCAGGTATTTTTGTTTCCCACACTGATGTAGAATGGTATCTGGCACGTAGTAGGCACTGAATAACTATTTGTTGGACGGGTGAATGCATGAATGATTGTCTCTATTACCCATGCATTGTGTAGCATCTCTTTGAGTTGGGTTGTGAGGTTTTCCTTCCAGGTGATTTATCTTCGGAATTATGTTTTGTGTGAGCACTCATTAAGTCTAGTCTCAGCACAGCCTGACTGATGAGTGAACTGGGGTCCAAATGCATCGTCAAGGGAAGCCAGCCTGGGATTAATCCCTGCCCTCGGTTACTCCTCAGAAGAGACAAAGCCTGTGTGGAGATGTTGCCAGATTGTTGTGTGTGCAGAATCTAATTTATAGGCGTCCAGGGTCTCCTGAGAGGAACATGCGTTTATATCATTACTAAACAGTAATTGATTACAAAGCTCCGTTGTGAAATTTACAATTATTGAATTAGTCTGTGTTAGCTCATAAATTTCAAATCTTTATTTCTAAAAGTCAATTGATATTCAGCCCAATAAATATTTAATTTAGATGTAATAATGGTGTTAGAGCAAAATTAAATTCTCATTTGGAAAATAAAGGATGACCTGGATGGGATCCGGAGAGGTGAATTGGCAGAGATGAGCAGAGAAACTGTTGGTCTGACTCAATCCCTTCTCCTTAATTAAAAGAGACTTCTCATACATGCCTTTCTCCTATTTCATTTTCTCTTTAAAAAATTCCCTTGTTTGTAGGAAATAAAAGTCTTTTACATATTTGTAGGGCTTTATATTTCATAAAGCATATCTGAACTAGGTAATGTTTGTATTTCACAAAAGCCTTTTGAAGCAAGTACCCTACATATGCATTTCTTCCTATTTTACAGATGTAGAAACCGAGGTGCAGAGACTGAAGCGACTTGCCTTAGGGCATACTTCACTAGAGGGAGGCTAAGCTGAGTCCAGTGGTCATTCAGCTGGCTCAAAGTGCCTATTAATATCTATGTACCAGTTAGGCTTAAGTTCAGCTGTGCAAAAGGGAAGCCTCAAGATAACAGTGGCTTAAACAAGGGGAAAGCTGATTTCCACCACCTGTAAAAACTGTCACAGAGGAGGTACTACGATGTCGAAAGGGTCCTGGGCGCCTTCCAGTTTATTCCTCTACCATTCACATGGTTTGTGGCCCCAAACTTCATGATCCAAGGTGGCTGCTTGAGTTCCAGCCATTGTGTGTAGAGTAGCAGGTTGGAGGAAGAGATAGAGAAGACCATATTTCCTCTCTTTTAAGAAGACTCCTTGAAAGGTCTACCTCTGCTTGTATCTTATTGCTCAGAACTTAATCATGTGGGTATATAAAAATCAAGGGAGGCTGGAAAACAGAGCTTTTATTTGGGCAACAGAGTGCCTGGTTAAAAACTGGGGTGCTGTTACTCAATGAGACAGGGTAGAATAGATTTGAGGGGTCAGCTGACAGTTTCTGCCACAACATGCATTCTGGAAGACCTAGTGTAGAAAGTGATATAAGCAAGGGCATGGGCATGTTTGCCTGCATACAGTCAATTTAGCACTGTCTCTAGCTCCCAGCACCGTCCTGGGTAGTGGAGGCACTGAATAGGCAATGGCTTCATTGCCTGGGAGCAACATGCCCCCCAGGAAACAGCTTTACTCTTCCTCTGTGTTGGTTTGCCTATATCTTGATTAAAAGAAGGTGGGGCATCTGTGAAGTCACTTGCTCCGTTCATGTTGTGGAAAAGCATTTCTAGAACCAAGCATATCGTTATCCTTCTCTTAGTCCTCACCAAGTCGCGGAGGAGGGGTCACTCACATTAGCCCGCAGCAGCCGGAGAGGCTTGGCTTTCTCTGCCAGCATGAGGGCCAAGTGGGAATAGGAATCATTCAAAAGTCCTTTACGTGTCTGGTGTCTGCCACGCGCTGGGTCAGGGCCTTTGGATATGAGGAAAAGTAAGACGTGATTGCCATCTTCTAGAACAGTGCTTCTTCAGGTGTGACCCCTGGACTAGCATCACTGGCATCACCTGGGCACCTGTTAGAAATGCAAATTCTCGGGCTCAACCCCAGAATCAGGTACTCTGAGGGTGGGATGCAGCGGTCTCTTTTAATAAGCCCTCCAGGGGGTTCCGAGGCATGTTAAAGTTTGGAAACTACTAGAATCTTACAATGATGAAGAATAGCTTGGTGATCAAGAGCACAGGTTTAGGAGCCCCCAGACTTGGCTTGGATTCTGGTTTAGTCACAGTCATGCATTGCTTAACAACGAGAGAACATTCTGAGAAATGCGTCGTTAGGTGATTTCGTTGTTATTCAAACATCATAGAGTGCACTTACACAAACCTAGATGGTATAGCCTACTACACCCCTGGGCTATACGGTGCTGATCTTATGGGACCACTGTCGTATATGTGGTCTGTCATTGACTGAAACGTCGCTAAGCGGCACATGACTATAGCCGTGTAGTGTTGAGCAAGTTATTCAACCTCTCTGAACCTCAGTTTCCTTATCTTTGAAAAGAGAGTTGTAGCATTGTCCTCATAGAATACATATAAGATTTATGTGAGATGACAAATAAAGTGCTTGGCACATAGTAATTGCTTGGTAAATGACAGCTCTCATTATTACTTTTCTAGCTTCTCTATGGGTGGCATTATTATTGTGAATTCAGAAAGTTCAAGGAAATTCATATTCAAGTACCAGAATAAAAACTGAAATTGAAGGACAAATTTAAATGATTTTTTTCAAAATGTCTACCATTTTGAATTTTCCCTGCTGCTCCTTCCTGTCTCGTCATGGATAAATCATGAATTGCCCCTAAAAAATAAAGCAGTGTGTCAAGAGGCTTGAAGAGGCATTTAACCAGAGAGGATATGGACACTTAGCATATGCAAAGGTGCTGAATCTCATTAGTCATCCGGAAATGCAAATAAATCCACACTGAAATTTCACTACACACTCACCAGATTGATTAAATGATAAAGACATGATGCCGAATGTTGGTGAGGATGTGAAGCAGCTGGAACACTCATACACTGCTACTGGAAGTATACATTTGGCAGACCTAATAAAGCTAAATATGTGCATAATTTTTGAGGCACCATTCGCTTTTAGATATATACCTAACAGAAATGGGTAAATATATTTACTGATAGACATGTATGTGAATATTCTCAGCATTATTGTTTGTAAGAACCAAGGAAGACTGGAAACAACCCAAATGCCCATAGTAGAATGCATAAATTGTCATATATTTATGCAAAGGAATAGTATCCGGCAAAGATCATGAACTACTTCATGCAGCAAAGTGAGTGAACCTCAGGCAGCTTTGAGTAAGAGAAGCCAGATACAGATGATAAAATAGCGTTTGATCCCATTAATGAGTGTTTCAAAACCAGGCAAAGCTTACCTATGGTGATAGGTCCAGACAGTAGTTATCTTGAGCGGGCAAGGGGATGTTGGCTGGGAAGAGTCAGGAAGGATGCTTCTGGGATGTTGGTAATATTTTATTTCTTGATCTGGCTGGCAGTTCTCTAAGTGTGTTTGTGAAAACTTATTAAGCAATCTTTCTATGATTTGTACACTTTTCTGTATGTATGCTTACATCAATACAAAAACTTCCTTACAATATCTATGCAAAATGTTTATAGAGAAACAAAAAGCATAATTAAGGGAAGCGATGGGACTGGCACTAGCTAGAAGAATATGTCAACCGTTTCCACATATCCTTGACTTCCACTTCTGCACAGCTGAATGAAAGAAGGATAACCAACACACACACACACACACACACAGCCACGTTGCGCACACACGATGTCTTCCTCCAGTATAGAAGTAGGTCACCAATTTCCAAGAAAACTATTTTTGAAAATCTGGATCTGAAAGTGGTGGGTAAAGAAAACATCCCCAGTATTATCACTGGCAGTAATGACAGGAACACACTTAATGTCGTTTGTGATTTTCCTTATTTTCTCATTAGGTCCTCATGACTCTGTGGTGGGTATTGGAAGTGTGGTTACTCTTCCTACATTAAGAATGAGGATGCTAAGCTGAAGAGAGTTTAAGTGACTTGTCCTGGGTCACTCAGCTCCTAAGTGGCCTTGCGGGGGACTCCCGCTTGGTTCTGGTGCCTGATTTCTGACATTGCTGTTAAATGGTGCCTCTTTCTAGGTACCGGGAGGGAACTCCTGACTTGTCCCTCACCTCTTAGGCACTATGAAAAACCACACAGAACACATTAGACACATTGCGAGTGGTACTGGGATGTTATGCCTAATATTAGTGATAATTTTTTTTTTCTACCGGTAGCCATAGACAGGATGAATGTTGAAACAAGGAGTTTCTTATTATTTGTCAGGACTTTAAACAGGACCAATTCATGTACATCTGTGTTCTTGGGGAGTGGTTCCGAACATTTGAAGGACCACTGCGTCAGCCTTTTGAAGACTAGAGATATAAACCCAGGTCTATCTATGTTGTAGCTTATTTATTTATATTTTTTATCATTTTTTTTAAATTTTTTGTTTATTGTGGTAACATTGGTTTATGACATTGTATAAATTTCAGATGTGCATCATTATACTTCTATTTCTGCATGGATTACATCATGTTCTCCTGTTCACCACCCGAATACTAATTACAACCCATCACCACACACATGTGCCTAATTATCCCTTTCGCCCTCCTCCCTCCCCGCTTCCCCTCTGGTAACCACCAATCCAATCTCTGTCTCTATGTGTTTGTTTGTTGTTGTTATTATCTACTACTTAATGAGTGAGATCATATGGTATTTGACCTTCTCCCTCTGACTTTTTTCACTCTGCATAATACCCTCAGTGTCCATCCATGTTGTCACAAGTGGCTGGATTTCATCGTTCCTTATGGCTGAGTAGTATTCCATTCTGTATATATACCACATCTTTATCCATTTGTCCCTTGATGGGCACTTAGGTTGCTTCCAAGTCTTGGCTATTGTGAGTAATGCTGCAATGAACACAGGGGTGCATGTATCTTTACGCAGGTTTTCAAGTTCTGTGGATAAGTACCCAGCAGTGGAGTAGCTGGATTGTATGGTAGTTCTATCCTTAATTTTTTGAGGAATCTCCTTACCGTTTTCCATAGTGGCTGTGTTGCAGCTTATTATTAAGGATCGTGCATAGGATTCTCTTTTGAATCCAGAGGATGGAATCCAGGGGTTGCTTTTTAAATTTTCATTTATGAACAACTTACCTGTAAGAAAAGAAATAGAACAACAGATGAGAAAATAGAAAATAATTAGGGATGAGTTGCTTTTTTAAAACATATTTATCTGATTGTAAAAGGCAAATATGTATATTGAATAAAGTTTGGCAAAACCAAAAAAGTTCAAAGAATAAAATAAAATTACCTGCTATCCCTATATGATCATAAATAATTAGAGTGTTTCTTTCCAGAGCTTTTTACACGTGTAATATACATGCTAAAACAATGGGGTCGTGCTTTAGCCACTGTGTTGTTTTCTGGTCTTGTTTTCACATCACATTATTGTGAACATTTTCCAATATCGCTACATATGCTTATGAACATTCTTTTCAATAGCTTCATCACAATTTGTTCAACTTTTCCTTTAATATTGGACATTTAGATTGTTTCCAGTTTTGGAGTATTGTACAAAGGGCTTTAATGGACGTCTTACTCATACACTTGAGTTCATCCCTGATGATTTTCTTAGAATGAAAGTGGAATTTTCCGGTCATTCTTTATAACCATTTTAGGCTCAGGGTGCATAATGGCAACACCTATTGATGCTGGAAAATCGCTGAACCCAAATTAACACAGACCTTGGTTAGAATCCTGGTTTTACCGCATACTAGCTGTGTGAGCTTGGGTAGGTCCCTAAGCTCAGTGAGCCTCAGTGTCTTTATCTGTAAAATGGGAATATGATTTTCCATGGGGTTGACCTATAAGGAGGATTAAATGAGTACCTAGGTGGTCAGGAGGTGTTGCTTGAATCAGATTCTGCCAAAGAATGACCTAAACTTTATACATTTTTCTTTGGTTTCTTGGAGATATTGACCAACTTTCCAGAATTTTAGAGAAATATATTCACATCCTTTTAGATCAGTGTTCAACAAAATATGATGCATGGACCAAAGTCATCTCAGCCCCTGTTTTCGTGAATAAAGTTATTGGGACACAGCCATGCTTCTTCGTGTGTGTATAGTCTGTGGCTGCTTTCAGGCTGCAGCGGCAGGGCTGAAAATATTTATTTTCTGGCTCTTTACAGAAAAACTTTGCTGACTTCTGACCAACCACAAAACATTTATTTCTGAGGTTGTGATAGATAAGTGCATTGTACCTCTAAAATCAAAATATTCGTGTGATAGAGGATAGGCCCAAGCTGTGTATGGTGGAGCTGACTTGACGGGACGTGGATGCTACGTAGTCACAAAAGGAACAGAAGATTCGGGCCTTTAACTTTGGTTGACACACAGATCTCTTTAGACTTCCCTGAGAAAAAGCCAGGGTGACCTCAAAGGAGAGTGGGGTGCTTTTTATCTGTGTTGTCTGTGTTTGACAGCAAAAGCTGCTTGATTGGGATGTTTTGGAAGCATTTGTCGTAAGAGTGCGGGACTCTCTGGCTCTTGACACTAACATGAGCCTATTTTTCTGAAATCGATTCTGGGTCCGAGTGCGTTGGACTCGGCTAACAGAATGTCCGAGAGGTTCTGTCACCTTGTCCCCTTGGTGTGTGGATGGGGTTTGAGCTTGGGGATGTGGCTCAGTTCATGAGGCTGATTCTTGGCTCTTTCTCCCACCTCCTATTTATAGTTCTTTTGACTAAGTCACATTGCTTCCAAAATACTTCAAAATTTAAGTTTGAGACAGGAAAACGTGATTGGAGCAAGGCTTCAGAGATCATATTTTCTGTCTTGGTTTTGTTGGGAGCAGCAAGGTGTGGTGGGCTTTGGCGTTAGACAGACCTTGGTTTGCGTACATCATTACTCCTCTCTAGTTGTGTGACATTGGGCTGATTAATAACCAGTACTTGCTGGGCACAGTGCTAGACACTAACGGAATAGTGCAGATGCTAACTCTTGCTAGTGGGAGGTTGGGATAACTTTCAGTAAATACACACAGATTCTAGAAATATGTAAAAACAATCCTCTGCTTTGGATGTAAGAGTTCTCATGGTAGGCTGGATCGTTGTTCCCAGTTCTTCATCCCACCATCTATCCATATGTCTTTGCACTTCCTCCCAGTGGAGATGAATCCTACTTCTTCATCCACTGAGGTTGGCATCATCCATATGACTTGCTTAAGCCAATAAAATATAGGTGGAGGTGTCTGTGCCCAAGCCCCGAGAAGCACCACGTGTTTCTCTTTGCCCCTTTTGTGTTCGGTCCTTGCCATGAGAAGAGCATGGGTGGCTGACCCACTGGTCCAAGGAGGATGAGCGTCATGTGGAACAGACCTGGACCCAGCCTGAAACCCCAGCTAAGCCCGAATGAGCCACACACAGATCAGCTGCCCCCAGATGACCTACAGACGTGCGAGCACAGAGTAATAATTTTTGCTTTAAGCCACTGAATTTGGGGCTTTTTGTGGCAAGAGCTATCTGATACAGCCATGTTTCAACCCACATGGAATCCACGATTGTTGGCTATTCAGCAGTGGCATGTACTAGCCCGGTGCCACATGTTGCAAACATAGACATGAACAAAAATATATTCTCTGCCATTAGGAGCCGCAAATTTGTGGTGGAAAAAGAAAAAGAGACAATTATGGTAAAAGTGGTGGGAAATCAGTTGTGATGGTGGTAAGCCCAATGAATTGCCAGAACACAGATGGGCAGCTAGACCTGGGGTGAAGGCCCCTTATGTAGGGCTTCCTGGGGGAGATCATGTGTGAGCTAAGAAGAGTGAGCAGGTATTACCTGAGTAAATAAGGCAGGTGGGTGAACATTGCCATTATTCATTATCACACAGGTAAATCTGTTATAATGACTGTTGGGCTTTGGTTCAGTCCTATTATGTCATTAGTTTCATGATATTAATATTAACAACGTTTACTGAACACTGTCTAAGGCCAGGCTTTGAGTGGTTTGCTAGCCTTATCTCATTTCATCCCCCACTGCCCGTGTGTTCTGGTTTATAATCCCCGTTAAGACACGATGGCCCAGTGGGCATATCTGGGAGTCCCTGGTTCTGTCTGGAAGTTGAGACTCCTGATTCCAGAGGGCTGATCCTGTGATTGATGTGCTTTGATTGTGTTGAGTCAGTTGCTGAATGTTATTAAATGGGAAAGTGATTCTTGGTACTTTCGTTCAGCCAACTCAGTAGATTCTTATGTGGTGCTAATGAGGCCAAAGTCATGAGTTCAGTCCCCTGCAAGGATCAATTAGATTCACTGTTTGGGACTCATTACCCAAAGGTAAGGTTTCACATTAGTACCTAGGGTTGGTGCCGACAGAAAATAGATTGGGTGATTTCTTTGAGGACAAACCCATGATGACAATAGCTGCAGTTTGCTGAGTTCACAGTGCTGTGCTGGAGATTTTCAGATGATTTTATCAGGCTCCTATTTGTAGATGAGAAAAGCGAGGCTCAGTGATTGTTACTTGCTCAAGGCTCTTCGACTGTTGTAA
The DNA here is from genome assembly GCF_020826845.1 of Diceros bicornis minor. Lineage (NCBI taxonomy): Eukaryota > Metazoa > Chordata > Mammalia > Perissodactyla > Rhinocerotidae > Diceros > Diceros bicornis. The sequence continues at coordinate 17,704,739 of NC_080758.1, forward strand.
TATAGCCATGGCCAGGCTTGTCTGGCCCCAAAGGCTGTGCTGTTTGTAAGCCACTCAAGGGCAGGGTTTCTCATCCTAGGCTTAAATTGGAAATTGAGTTGACATTTTGGGCTGGGCAGTCGTTTGTTGTGGGGGCTGTCCTGTGCACTGTGGGATGTTTAACAGCATCCCTGACCTCTACCCACTAGATGCCAGTAGGAACTCTTGCCTTCCCCAATCATGACAACCAAAAATGTCTCCAGACATTGCCAAAAGTCCCCTGGGGAACAAAATTGCCCCTGGGTGAGAACTGTGCTCTATGGTGTCATTGGTCGGCTAACCAAGAGAAGTTGGGACCTCTGATTGGGGGACCTGGACAGAGAGGACAACATTCTGTGATGGGGCTTTGGATTTAAATGTCTATATGTTCTCTGACCTTGAAAATCTGGACACACAGGCCCATGGGAAGACCTCGGTCCCCAATTTAAGCGCTCCATCTGGCTCTGTCCATCTGCTGGGTCCCCTCTGTCTCCTGGGCACCTTCTCAGCTACAGCATGACTTTCTAGGGCACAGATATTGGAATTGGACATCTTCTGCCAAGGAGTGTCCAACTGTTCTGCCCAGGGCACAGGCTACAGGGGGTGAGTGATTGAGGAAAAAAGATACGAGAGAGAAGTAATTCAGAGAGGAGAGGACTACCAGCAGGCCTGCCTTTGCACACATCAGCATGTGCAATGAGCTGGTGGATGCAACCCGCTGAGCATAGTGCCTGGCGTGTGGATGATGCCTAATAAATGCTGGCCGTTGTTACTGTTATTATTAATACTATTTATAACTATGACTCTTTTTTGTAAAATAAATAAATAACTAGTTTACGGAACACACTCCCCCAGGCTTCCCACTCCATTAATATTTAACTTACTTATTTAAATTTAATTTTTTCAAGGTCCTGTGTTTAATTTTTTAAAAATCTAGCGAATTATTAGCATTTTAATGAATAATGACATTTAATAAATAATAACACTAGTGAGGGATCAAAATGTAAGCCATTTAATTTAACATGCTACCCATGTTTTTTCAAAAAAGAAACAGAAAAAACATCCTGCAGGAAATTCTATGCTGTGACCAAATATTCTCTGTAATTTGAGCTTATGGCTTTTTTTTTTTTTTTTTTTTAGTACTGTTATTAGGGGAATAAGGGCCTTGCAGTGTTCCCAGTTCTACATATTTTATAGGGAGATGTGCCTAGCTAGAGTTAATTTTATTTAGAAATAACAGGACATGTACTATGTACCAGGCATTGTTCTCAGGGCTTTATAGATATTAATTTATTTAATCCTTATAACAACCCTATGAAGTAGGTACTATTATTATTCCCATTTTGTAGATGAGTAAACTGAGGCACAGAGAGGTTCAATAACTTGCCTAAAGGCACACAGCTAGTAAGTACAAAGCAAGAATTCAAACCCAGACAGTTTGGCTCTAGAGTCCGTTTTCTTAACCTTTATGCATGTTGCCTCTTCATGTACCAAGGAGACGGTTTCCTATTCCCTCTCAGACGTTAGCGGAAAGTTAATGAATCTGCTGCTTTCTCCCTCAGCTGTTTCTCCAGTGACACTAACTGTGAAATAGGTTTACCTCACATTAGATCTCGGAGAAGTAGAGAAAGTGGCACACTGACAATAATCTAATCCCTTATATTTTATAGGGAAGAATAAAAATGCCTCCGTATAAACATATTTTATGTGGAGTTTGTGTGTGTGTGTGTGTGTATTTATTTGATCCACAGTTTGGAGTATACAGTCCTTTACATTAATATGGACATATAAACTTATAAGGTATGCAGAAATGCCAAGAGCATACATGTAAAATATCATTTGATATTTTTGCATTTTACTGTAGTGGTTATAGCAACAGTTCTACACAGAAATGAAATGGGACTCACTGTGTGTTATTTCTTTGACAAGAGACTCAGGAATGCTCTATATTGTATCGATTATAAAGATGACATTCCTATGGGTGTCATGGTGTGCTTCCCTTCCTGCCACATCCAACCTCACCAGTAACTCCAAGCCTTCACTTCACTTCAAGCTTCCACCAGAAGCTTCCACCAGAAGCTTGAAGTCCACCTTGGTTCATACTTGAGTTTTGCCTCTTCTTTGAGAATGACATCAGTTTGCCTTCCCCATATAGCTCATCCTTTGCAGGTTCTTTCAAAGACAGAAGGGTGCACTGTCTTGGCCATATAGCTGACCCAGGATACTATTTCTGGGCTTTCCAATGGTGACAGTTCTAAACCCTGTCATACAGAGATGAGAGAAAAGTGGAGCATTTAATAAAAATGTTATCAAATTAAAAACCAAGCAGGATCCAATGTGAGCTCTTCTATAAATAACTTATGAAAAGTGAAAAGATGTTTCTGTTAGCAAATTTAAAATAATCGTTAGAATCCTTCAACAGATTGCTGCTAATTAGATTGAGAATTAAACAGCTTTGTATGAGCGTAGAGTTAATTAATAGCTCATTACTTTTTTAATAAGCCAAATTCACGTGGAAACAGAAGAGAGACAGCAAAGTTCATCATGGACGAGATGCTAGATTGGGATTATTTCTCCTTCCCTTGATGAGAGGAGTTTAATTAAAGCAGGAGACACATTTGTATCGTGAATGAGTTGCATCCAGAACCCCGACATCCAGGGGTGGAGAAAGCAGCAAATGACCTTATTTTGAAAGCCTCCTTGGGCCATATAGGGTTAATAAAAGTTGTGCAAGAATCTCCCTATCCAACTTGGAGTTTCAACTCACTTATGAAATAATCCTTTTTGAAGCTGAACGGATTCATCCAAAGTAGCAGAACTTCCTTGTACTCTGTATTGATTTTATTTTCATTCCAGATGCGCTAGGATCTTACTTTGAAAGCCATCCTCCATTTTCCTGCCTTCATTCCTTTCTTTTCATCTTTTTCCTTTCTTTTCCACACAGCCTCAGATTTCATTATTTCTTCATCTGGTTTCCTGACCCTTAGATGCCCTTTATATTACATAACGTGGAGTAGAATGGAGTGGAAAGAAATGAACAGTTTCTGATTTTTAAGGCAAGTACATTCTCATTATTCCATATGGAAATTTTCTGTTCCAGTTTGCAAGCGTAGAGGAGCCCCATTTCTACACTGCCGTCTCTCATCAATTGGTCTTGGCACCCTTTGGTGTTGATGAGATTGGATTTGTCTGCTAGGATGGGTGTTTGTTGAAGTATGGTTTACAAGTGTTCCCACCATTTGCTGTCTAGCCAGTCACCCTGGATTTGAAAGGGATGTTAGGTGTCATCTAGTCATATGCTACTAGAGTGCTCTAGTCCTCTGTTATCAGAGTGGGGGTCTAGTTTCTGCTAAATTAACAGATGTAATTCGGGTTCCTGTGTTGCATCTTCATCTACATATGATGACATGTTTCCGTTCAAGTGGAATGGAGACTTCCCACTTAGGTTGGGAGTGAGGTCAGAATGACGTTTCTTTTTCAGGGAAATGTTAAATGGCCTGCCTAGTGATGAGATGGTGTCCCCCTTGGCACTGAACTGTGACATGCAAATGAGTTTTTATTTTTTAAACAGATGCTGTGGCTGATTCTGCTAAGCATGAAAGTCTGTTAACTAGGAGCTCATTTCAAGAGCTGTTTGCCCACTCCAGGAATAATTAGCATGACCTGTTTTTCAAAAGGTGATTAATTCTCAGAGTAATCCATTATACAAATTTTCCTCGAGATCAATTTGTTCCTTCCTTTTTCAAATGAGGACGTGGGCTCTCCAGCTTTCTGCTTTGAGGTCTCGCTTCCCACCAGATTATTGTTTTTCTTCTTTAAACAGTTCCGCTCTTTAAAATCACAGAGCCCAGATCTCTAGTGAGAACTAAAAAGAAGTGGATATACGTATAGATCTCTAGCAGAGAACTAAAGAGGTCCCAGTGCGGGACTGTTGCCGAGGAGTAGTCGAATAAAGTAGTGTGACCAGGGCCTCACTCCTCTGCGCCCAGACTGCACGGAGGGTCTCAGTTGCCTGCTAACGTCTGGTCCCCACCTGCCTCTCGGGCCACTTCTCTCCCCCTTCCCCTTGACTCACCCCATCCACGCTATGTATCTTGCTCCCTTGCCCTTCCCAGTGTCCCATTTCTTCTTTTCCAGCCATTTCCAACAACTGAGACATAGCAGCTGCTTCATAAATATTTGATGGATTCATTGTTGTTGGATAAATGTTTGTGTCTCTCGTGTTATCTGAATTTCTTCCCTCCCACCCATATTGGACTTGATCTGGGAGGCACTGCCCAGTCACCGGGGTGGGGCTTGAGTCCCTGGGGCCAGTGCAGGAGTGGAGTGCCTTTCCTGGATGCCAGGAGATGTGAAGTCAGAAAAAGAGGCCTGCCACATCTGAAAGCAGTTGTCTCTGACTCCCTCCATTTGTCTTCCTCTGCACTGCTCCCAGCCCCACCCAAACCATCCTCAGCTGTCACCCCCAGGTGTCTACATGGGTTCCTAACTAACCTCCCCACCTCTCCTTTTGCTGTGCCAAAATCCATTTCCTGAGATAAGCCAGAGTGATTTTTAGTAAATGTTTTATTGGAATATCCCATCTATACAGAAAGGGACATGTATCGTAAATGTACAGCTTGATCAATTTTTGCAAACTGGAAACAGCCCCCTAAACAGCCCTCTGATGAAGAAATAGGATATTATCAGCACTAGAAGCTCCTCTCTATTCCTTCTAGTTACTATTCCCCCCAAAGGTAACCACTATCCCAACTCCAGGGCGATTTTTTAAATCATCAACCAGATTTTGTTACTTTCCTACTTAAAACCCTCCAATAGCTTCCCATTGCTCCTGAGCTAAAAGTCAAACTTTTTACCATTCTGTATCAAACTCTTGCCTTCATCCTCAACTCGCCTCCCACCTTTCTTCTCCCTCCTTCTCTATTATCCAGCCACCCTGGTCCCATATAAATTTCCAAAACATGCCAAATTCCTTTTTGGCCTCAGGACCTTTGCACATGCCGAGCTCTCTGCCTAGAATGTGGTTTCTTCAAATCCCTTCCTCTTTTCAGGCTTTAGCTTAAATGCCACCACCTCAGTGAAGTCTTCCTCAGCTACCTAACCTAAATTGGCCTTTCTCATCTAATTCCTCGCTGTTACATCTCTCATTTTTTTCCTATATTGACTTATCATTGTCTATAATACCTTGGGTTTCTGTTTTTTTTTCGTTGTTACTTGTCTTTTCCACTTGAATGTCTGACTTGTTCGTTGCCATATCCTCAGCCTCTAGCACAATAGCTGGTAAATAAATATTGGATGAAAAAAAATGAACACAAATATACCGAGTAGGAACATCAAATCTTGAAGGACCAAAGGCAGGGAGTGAAATCAGGTCCCACAGCGAAGGGCTCAGAGGCGAGATGCTGTCCACCAGGGATCGCCTGGTCCTGGTAGGCACCTGTGGTTCCTGAGCCCTGAATGTGTTTGAGACCTTTATGTCCGGCCAGTTTTGAATAGCATGGGCTACCATTTTCCGTCTGAGCAGCAAGAGCACTGGGCCCCAAATCCGTTTTGTTGTGTGGGAATTTCATCCAGCCACAGTCTGCTGTGTTTATCATGTTCCTCTCTATGATGAGCTCTGGTCCCTTTCCCATACCATCCTGATATTATCATTCATATGACCACAGTCCCTGTACAATGACACTTGCTTCCTACCCATTGCTTTATTGTGTCCCAGAGAGTAAGGAAAATAGCAGAAAAAGGGAAAGAAAAAAAAAAAGAAAAGAAAATAGGAACACTCAGTAAGGGCTTGACCTCCTTAGCCAACTCCTCAGGTATGTCTGTCCAATTACTGTGGGGTAGCGGGGGCTGGTCTTGCAATTTAAGTGACTTTATACCAGATTGATGCCAGAGGCGATGCATTTGGCTAATGCATTTCTTGTTACTCTGAAATAGAGACTTACTGAGGATAAGGTTATTTGCATTTTTTAAAAAGCCTTTTTAGATTTCAGACCTTAAAAGTTCTGTTTTTGATTGTCCCAGTCTGTGGCTCAGAGCAGTGATTTTAGCACCCTTAAAATGGTGTGTCTGGTAAGATGTTTATTTTGTTTTTCACATTGTTGGCTTCAAGTACGTTTTTCTTTCCCTCTTTCTCTCTGCAATACTGTGGAATTTGGAGTGCTTTTTTTTTGGAAGAGGTCCTTATAAGCAGATAAGGGCAACTCTGAGAGAAGACCCTTGAGAGGGCAGGTTCTTTATCTGTCCTCAAGCCCCCACCCCAGCTCTGTCTCTCAAGTCACCTATTTTGGTTATCTACCTCTGTGTAACAAATCCTCCCCAAATTGAGTGATGTAACAGTAATGTGTTATTGTCTCTCATGGTGCTGTGGGTTGACTGGACTCAGCTGGGAAGTTCCTTCTTCAGGTCTGTTATGAGACTGTGGACAGATGGTGTTGGGACCAGGGTCATCCGAAGGCTCAACTGTGCTGGGTGTCCAAGATGGCTTCCTCCTGTGATTGGCAGGTGATGCTGGACGTCCTTTGAGCTCAGCTGAGGCTTATCAACCAGAGTGCCCACAAGTAGCTGCTCTCTGTGACTTTATTTCTTGTGTTTAGATAACCCTCATGAACAAACCTGTTTTAATTTCTGTTGGCATTGTGTAATTGCGGTATTGATCCTTTAGGTTGAGAACAAAGTGCCTCTTAATGCAGCTGACTCCATCTGCCTGTGGAGACATTAACCAGGAAGCCTGAACTTGGTCTTAAATGACTGTCAATTTTTATATTTTCTGTTACATCACTTATTCCAACTTTAAAAAAACCTAATGGAAGATGGTGTCTTGTATTTTAGTCTTTTAACCAGAGGGCATGAAATTCTTCAAGTTGTATCGCCATGTCAGTTTTCAGGAGAGATAAGTCAAGCAAATTGGTAAATCCATGTTTTTCTGCTTTTCCTTGCTGCCTTTTCTTTCAGCCAACTTTTCTAAAGGTGATGAATAGCTGGGAGATGAAATGTCCACTCTCTGCACACTAGCCGTCTCCCACACACCCCTCGCTGCATATCAATCTGAGACTGTTTTCCCTGCTCTCTTGACTCTGCTTCAAGGGTTTTGAGGCCTCTGTTGGCATTTTCATTTCACTTGAAAATTCTTTAAAGCAGTCTGCATCCCTTTCCCCCTCTAAGTGGGAACAGAAATAGAAAAGTTAAAATAAAAATTTAAAAAAATATATTTTTTTTATTTAATTTTAATTTTCCCTTTCCCCACGCATATGTCTCTTTCTAAACCGGAAGAAATCTGGGTGGAGAAACATTAATCCTTTACCTTCTTATTGATGTTTAACTGAACTTTTGGACTCAGAAGCGTGGGGCTAGGAGGGATCTTGAGGGCCGGTCTAAACCTTGATTTTATTGACGAGGCCCAGAGAGAGCAGGTGGTATGCTTAGGGTAGCCCAGCAGTTTGGTGGCTGTCATGCTGTGCCTGCTGCAGCAGGCTGCTGTTGTTGCTTGTTGCCTTGTCTCTGGTCTGGTCTGGGGCTGCCTTGGCTTATCCAGGCCCATTCTGTCTGGAGTGGCCTCTCCGTGACCAGCCTCCCCTCCCTGGGCCTCTTGCATCTTTGTAAATGAAGGGCCTCAGTGCGTCCAGTGCCTTGGATGTTGGAAACTAGCACCTGGTTTGTTGAAGAATGAATTAGTTTGAGGCTCAACTTTCTCAACCACCCAAGAATGAAACACTTTCCACCAAGGGTCAAAGGAGAGGGGACCAGCTGTCATTGAAATCCTGCCATGAGCTGTGGTTACATGCTGTCTTATTTAGTATTTAGTTCCACTTTGCCCCTTTGTGTGACTTAAAGGATGCAAACGTCGAGAATTTGGTGTAACCGGAGTCCATAAGAAAGGGCAGGGAAGAAAATGAACTACTGATAGAGTCAGTTAAACTATTGCCCTCTTGAAGTGGGGGAGTAGGGGAGAGATGAACTGGAAGCATCTGATTCCGTCTGTATATAGATCGATGGCATAAACGTCGTGTGCATCGGAACCATCTGGAGGGTTTGTGAAAGCTTAGATTGTTGGGCTCCACTCCCAGTGTTCCTGATTCAATAGGCTTGAGATGGGGCCTGAGAATTTGCGTGTCTAACACGCTTCTACTGTGGGCACTGGCCTAAAGCCCCCTTACCCATGGCCTTGGCCACACCCTCCTTCCTCTGGTCATCAGGTGTTGGTCTCAGAGCTCAGATAGCTAGATGAGGGCTGAGTTTCTCTCACAATGCCTAGTTTTCTTCTTGGTAAGAGGGTCTTGGAAACTAGGAGCGCCTTTGATATTTGGCACCCCCAAATGGCCAGTAGTATTGCAAATAGTATTCCATGTGAGAAACAATTAGAGGATGGTTTGAAATAGCATGTAATTAAGTCCGTGGCAGCACCACACTCTTTCTTGGGCATCTGCTGTGTGCATTGCGTGCATTATCTACTAAATACTCACAATAACCTTGCAAGGTAGATGTTGTTATGTTACCCACGTTTTACAGATGAAGAAAATGAATTCTGGGAGGAGTCTGCCTTAGTGAGTTATGGAGCTGGGATGAGGCTTCGTCAGTCTGTTTGCCATGTTATGCTTTTCGGTGACACTATGCAAGCTTTTTAGAAGTCCAGATAGTAAAGACATCCCCAGTGTCAATGTCATCAGCAATAATAGCAAGTCCCATCTATTGAGCGCCTGACGCTGTACTAAGCATTTTCCATGTCTCCCCATGTTGAAACTATATCACTACCCTGCAAGGAAGGTAGCTATTATTTCTGTTTTGCAGGGGGATATGTTGGCTCAGGGAGGTTAAGTAGTTTGCCTGACGTCATCATTGGTAAGTGGCGGAGTTGGGCTTTCCACCTGGGTGTAGCAGATTTCAAAGTCTGGGCTCTTCGCTGTTCTGTTGATTGGCTGGATCACACATATGCCAGGATTTTGGCCTGGGACCTCAGGGAGTGGCGATGTAGCTGGTGGCCCTGGGGGTTTGGGAAACAGAATAAGTTTGGGGGCCGAGATGAGTTCCATTTGGACATGCTGAGTTTAAGGAAGTTCACCCAAATCTTGTTGAAGGCCCTAGTGCATCCTGTGCTGGGAGCTGCATTCCAGGTGATGGTGATAAAGGGCAAGACTCCTCGTGTCGACATTTTTAGAGCTCTATTCCGTGACTCAGGATGAACAATTGAAACAGTAGGTCTTAGAATTGACTTCAAAATGACGATCATCTTTCTTTATTTCTGTCGCCTCACTACAGAGCAGTGGAGATTAAGATAACTCTGGAATTTCTGAAAAGTGCTAGAAAAGTCACAAAGTGCAATTATGTGTGGCGAACACATGTGCGGTTTAAAGCGTCTGCTCTCCATGCGTGGCTCTGTGATGTTTGTGTTCCACAGAGTATTAGATGCGAGATAGAAGCTAACTTCTTATTGTGGTGGATATTATTTCTTAAGAGGAGTTGAAAATGAACCCAAATAGGCCTTTCATTATTATATCAGTGTTTCTCAAGCTTTTCTTTTTCCCATTATCACTCTCGTAAGGAGCCTTTTAAGATATTTTTTTTAATCCCCCCTCTCCATGAAATTAAATGGAATAAGATTTTGTCAGGTTGGGTTGAGTTTTGGAGGGTCACAACCTTTGTAATGTCTAAGATTATTTTACCCCCCCAAGAACAGTTTTGCCCCTTTGGGGGGATACGGCCCCCTTGAGGGTGCAGGATTTATATAAAGCCTTGTAAAGTCAAGGAATGGAGTGTCCAAGTTTTAGGGCAGGGATGGAAATCCTCCTTCCTCATGGCTGTATTTACCCTTTGGTTTCATCTCAAAAGTCTCTCAGCAAGATTTCTAAAATTTCCCTTTTGTTGTCCCTTGCAGCAGCATGCTTTTGGGAAAGAGACTGTCCCAACCAGGGTGTCTTTATCAAGAGTGTTGGTTCCCATTGTACATAGACTCCTGGAGTGTTGACTCTCACAGGGCCATTTGTCTGATCCAGAGTCTCCACCCAGTGATTCTGGAGGAAGGTGGGGCCTGGTGGGGGTGGGTCTGGATGCTGAGAGCCATGGGGCTGGACTCTGTCCTCTGCATTGGCTGGTGGATGGAGTGACAAAAGGCCAGGTTGACCACCACCAGTGTGCATGGGGATGTGCGAGCCTTCGGGGGATGCATGAATTTATGGGGTTGGTGGGTTTGCTAGACTGGCACAGATGGGTTGAAGTGGTAGTAAATAGTGGCTACCCGGTCAAAGAAGTTGACATTTCATCTCTGGTCTTTTCCTTTTCCCACTCAGTCGTAATCTCATCTCCTCTTTCCTTCCAGGTTTACCTTCCCATTCATTATATTCTTCATCTTGCCTTCATTCCTTCTTTATATATTATTTTCCTATTTTTCTCTCTGTGTCTTAGTTTTGGTTTTCCCCAAAACACACCTTGAGACGAGGATCTGGGTGCAAGTAGTTTATTCTAGAGGTGATCCCAGGGAGCACCTGACAGAGAGAGAGGTGGTGAGGTAGAGAAATGAGGAGAGCTCATGGAGAGTGGGTTAATGAGTGGGTTCCTGCTGAAGCATGACCCTGCTGGGGACCTTCCGAGAGACTTTGTCAAACACACCATAATTACCCGCCAAGGGACAAGGGAGCTGGGATGTTTCTCTGCTGCCTTAACTTCCGTCCTGCTCTGCCCCCATGGCCAGAAAATGCCCTTACACCAAGATGCAGGTCGCCATTGGTGTAGACGGGAGATTTCTGCAGGCAGTGACCTTCGGGGAGCACCAGAGGGATGTGGGCAGCTGACTGACTCTGTCTGCCATACTCTTCCTCTTTCTCCCACTCTTTACATCTTCATGTTGAAATGAAGTAAACATTTTGTTGGATTCATTGACAATACACTTATGTCTCCTATTCCCAATATGAAAATTAGGTCAGCTAAATATTTCATCTCCCAACACCAGTTATACACATTTAAAAAATTGTCTGGGGTCTCGTATGGGGTGTGCGTGCACGTGTGTGTTAATGTGTATGTGTGTCAGTGACCTCCAACGAAAAGCCGGTCTTCTTCCAAATAAGTATATAATCTGAGACAGCCAGTCCACAACTTTGATTTTTTTTCCTCTCCTGAGAATTGCCTCTACTCCCATGATGCTGCCAGCTGGTTAGGGGCAGCTGTTACTCAGAGTCAGCCTTAGGTAGGCAACCATATTGAATAATCACACCCAGAATTCTTAAGCCTTCCCCTACTTCCAACACCTGGGTGTCTGTGGACATGTAGATTATGAACTCAATTTTCTAAGTTACCTTTGAAATATTAGACAAAATGTTTGACAAAAGTAACATAGTACTAGTAATAATTTATTAAGAATTTACTATCTACTGTGGTAAATGTTTCACCATATTACCTCATTTTATCATTAGAACTATGAGGTATGCATTAGAATTCACATTTTACAGCTTAAGAGACTGAGGCTTAGAAAGGCTACATAGCTTTGCCTAAGGTCATAGTCAGTAAGACGCGGAGCTGGGATTGGAACTCGCATCTGCAGACTCCAGTCCATATTCTCACCCATAATGCTGTGCTGATTCCCAACATTTAAGCTAAAAGTAATCAAGAGCCCGCTATGTGGTTTTCATGGCAAAGAGTGTTTTCTGTCCATTATCTCATGGAATCTACCCACAGCAGATCCCGTGAGGCCTATTTTATTCTTGTACTATGGAGGAGAAAACTGAGTTCAGAGAACTTGAATTTTCCTTTCTTTGTATCCTTTAGAGGTAATCATATATAAATCAACTTAAACTTGGTAACGAACATGTGTGTTTATGGGGCATCAAAACATTCTAATGAAAAGAAAAGTTAGCTACATGTTTTGTCTCTCCAGCACCAGAAATTCCTTCGACCATGCATGTTATCTGAACTTGGGGTAAAATTATTTGGATAATTGGTTGAATCTTTTGCTCTACTTGGAAATTTTAGTATTGTACCCTTTAACACTTTGACTGCTACTAACTCCATCCCAGCCCACGTGCACGCATACACGCACGCGCACACACTCACAGAGTCACATGTACATGTACTTGCACGGTAAATGCCATCTTCTTCATATTTTAGCCCGTCCTCTCCCACCTGGACACCTTCCCGTTTTGCGCTATTGTGGCTGCCTAGATGTGTCCCATTGGAGTGTTTATATATTGTTTTATCATTGTCTGGTTGTGTATTTTTTTCCCACTAGGCTGTGAGCTCTGTCATGGCAGGCCCTGGGATAAGAGCCTGGAATGAAAGAGACATTTGTGATGGTTTTGGAATGAAGACTGTGGTTGCAGCCCTGAAGCCTGGGGGGAACCTTCAGTTTCAAGATTATGCTTAAACTTGCCTCCTTAGTGACTCTTCTTTTAATTCACAGAGAGATTCAGATATTGCCTGAGTTTAAGGCAACTCTACACCAACCCAAGGCAGCGATTTTGCCTTCTGTCCATATTCTTGCAATTCTAAAGGGGTAAACGTCTCTCTGCATAATGCCCACAGTCCTTCCTTCCAGGCTTAATGCAACTAATGTGTAGATAATGGTTGAGGCCCTACTATGTGCCAGGTACTGTGTGAGGCCTGTGGGAGCTTCCAAGCAAGCACACCATGGTTCCTGCCTCGAGGTGCCCCCAGGCTAGCACAAAAGAGATCCCAAGACCAGAAATAATGACCCAGTGAGGAAGAATCAGGTGCTGTGGGGTTACGGAGAGGGATGACATCTCTTGTAGCCTCTGCTGGTTGGGTGGGGGCAGTCAGAGAGCATTCTCGATGCAGAGCTGTTTGACTTGGGCCTGGTAGGATTGGATGTGCAAAAATGAGAATGAGGCTTTCAGACAGAGGCGGAGACCCAGAGGTGCTGGGGGGCAGAGTAAGGTTGGGAAACACCATTTGTAAAGGGGAAGGTTGGGAGATAGGGATGGAAAACTAGTTTGGGCAAACTGTAGATGTTTTTGTAGGGGTGGGGATGGCTGGGGGAAGCAACTTGTCCTATCAACCCACCCTCCTGGTACCTTTAGGAAATAGTCCCAGAGCAGGGAGGAAAAGGCCATGAGGAGCATCAGACCAGGGTAGGCAGACTAATGTGTGTGGTCCATCCCTCCTCCCAACTTGCTGTGTGTCCTTCATATAATTGCTTCCCCTTTCTGATCCATGCTTCCTTCATCTGTGGCTAACAGGACACCATTCCTGACTTACTGACCACAGAGGGTGTCATGACATTCAAAGCAGAGGATGGATCTGAAATTATCTTGTGAACTATAAGATTCCACCTACATACAGAACATCATTACTATTGTTTTTTTGGATCTGGGGTATAGAAGATAGATTTAATCATACTCCTCTGCTCACGGTGTAAAGACTTACCATTATTATTACGGAGAGAGGCCCAAGTGTGCGTGTGGGGAGGCATACAGGAGTGCTGTCATGCTGCCTTCACCCAGGGCAGACGTGGCACGAAGAAGAGGTCTGCACTGTCCAATTTGGGACCTCTTCACAAGGCTGGAATTAACCCTGCTTATACCAGAGTCCAGCCAGCAAGGGATACTGCAGGGCTGAATATTAGCAGGTAAGAGAAATAGCTGTCAGAATGAATGTAGCCAGTTCACATGATGGGCAGGCCACTGGGTAGTTGAGGACAATCAAAATATGAAACCACTTAAAAGTTTCTGAAAGCTGGGTATGCAATTACTGCGTGTCTAATGTGCCACTGAACCCAGGGGCCCAGAGTGCGAGTCCTTAAAACATGGCCTTTGTAGACAGTTGCCGTGCTTAGCACTTATCCTAGAAGTAATTTTTTTGCTTAAATGTATTATTTGATTTACTTCAAACTATGGGGTCAACTTCCGGCAGTATTGAGTCATTTCTTCATCCTTGGAAGGACGTGTTCCCTCAGTTCAGGGAGAAATGCTGAGCACTCGGGGCCATTTTTGAAGATCCTCACCCCATGGGGTAAGGGAGCCCTCAAAAAAGAAAAAGAGTCAGCTTTTTGAAGAGTGGGCTGACAGATCATGGAGAGCTTTCTATTTTAATGACTACCTAAGTAGGGGGAGGGCAATATTCTGTGCATTCTATTCACGTGAGGGCATGTCATCTTCAAAATGACCCTTTGAAGTAGGTGCAGTTTTTTCCGTTTTACATATGAGGAAACTGAGGCAGAGGGGTTGACTAACGTGTCAAGGTCTTCCAGACAAGACCGGAACCCAGGATGTCTGGCTCCAGGGTCTGCATTTTTAACCGTTATGCTGTCCTGCCTCTCTGTGGCTTGAAACAAAGAAAGTCTTAACTGCAAATTAAATATTTGATTTTGGTAACCATGGGTCTGTAATAAAGTTCCAAATTTCGGTTTGTCATCAGGCTCCTTGGGGCTCTTTCCATCATTGGGGATGGGTGGTCTGGCTAGCTCTGCCCCCTGCTCCGGAGTGTCTTGGCCTTCCTCACCTGGCTGGCAGGGGTGGGGGCAGTGGATGACAGCCTGGGGGTCATCTTAAGCCTCCTGGCTCACTTGGCACACTGCGTCCTGCATGCATATTAACGTGAGCTGATTTTCATGTAAGAAGAGAGATTTGGGGGCTGTCGCAACCACACAGAAGACCCTCAGGATCACAGAGAATTCTGTGCTTTTTGCCGTAAGGGGCTGTGGCTGGGGTTCGGCTGTCCTGTCACTGTCTGGCGGTGCCCCTGAGCTAGTCCCTTGCCCTCTGGGCTTAGGTGTCTCCCTCTTCAAAATGAACTGTGGGAAAAATGATCCCTTTGTTCCTTCCAGCTCTCAAATTCTGAGTCAGGAGAGAGTGTAGTGTTTACCGTCCCCGAGGAGCCTGGCTGCCCTGGTTTGAAACCCGTCACCATCCATGACCAGCTGCGTGACCTTGGCCAAGTTACTCAGCCTCTCTGTGCCTCTGCTTCTCCAACTGCAAACGGAACCCTAATGGCATCTTGCTGTAGAATTTACATGAGGATGGAGAGAATAAACAGTTCCTGGCACGGAGTGAGTGCCTTGGGTTAGCTCTCATTAATGGTCTGTGGCCATTACTTTTTGTTTTTTTTTTTTGTGAGGAAGATAAGCCCTGGGCTAACATCCATGCCCATCTTCCTCTACTTTATATGGGACGCTGCCACAGCACGGCTTGACAAGCAGTGTGTCAGTCTGTGTCTGGGATCTGAACTTGTGAACCCCAGGTGGCCGAAGCGGAGAGCATGAACTTAACCACTGTGCCACTGGGCCGGCCCCTGTGGGTATTACTTTTACTTTCCTATATCATCAACCTCGTTGTTGTCATGGCTACTGTTTTTGAGTGGTGTATGTGGGGCAGGTGCTTACAATGACTCTGCAAGGTCTGTGTGGTTTAACCTCATTTTCTGATCCAGGAAAGAGAGGTTAGGTGACCTGCCTGAGGTTGCACAGCTTGTAAGCAACAGAGCTGGGATTTGAGCCTGTCTTTTTCTGACCCCAGAGCCCACGTCCTCTACACTGCCTCGGGCTTCCTCTTCCGAGGTGCCCCTTCCTGGCTCCCTCACCCTGCCTTGCTTGGAACGGGGGCCGCTGGGGCCCGGGTGCGGCTGAATCATGCCCTTGCAGAGGCCGGCGCTCATCAGTCATTTAGAGGAAGCTGGTTTGCCGGGTGTCTTGTGTGCTCCTCTGCAGGTGGATTTATGGCTGCTGGAGCCTCCTGGTGCTTGGAAGCTTTGCCTTTTTAATTTAATCTCCTCCAAACCTACCTCAGGCCTTTGTGTTGGCAGTTGCCTGCCTGTGTGCTGGGCGGCGGGGAGCTGCAAACCCACACCAGCTGATTTATGCCGTCTGGTAGGGGAGCCTGGGGTCTCCAGCCTCCTCAGCCAGCGGCCTTCTGTCCTCATCCCCGTCCCCTGGGAGCAAGGCCTCCTTTGGTCCCTGCATATGAGCCGAGCCATGATGAGCTGGCCTGCTCCGTTGATGCACTGGATTCCAGCCCTGTCCAGCCGGCCTCTGGGGGCTGTGGGGGATTGTCTGGCCTTCTCTTTGCATCTGGAAGGGCCCTTGTTAGTATTCCGGGCAGGCAGAGCTGTGGATGGGGAGTCTGCTGGGCCGGCAGCGGGCCAGGAGTGGAGGAAGCCCTTCTGTCTGGAGCTCCTGGAGGAGGAATCGGGAGCCAGGCTCCTGTGTGAGGGTTTGTCCTCACTCATGAGGCCCTTCTGGGAGAGCCGACTCCTCGGGGAGTTTTTGGTGCTGTCACTCTGGGGATCACGGCCCTTCCTCGCATGCTGTTTAATGGTCTGGCTCACTGAAGGAAGGAGTTTACAAACCTTGCAGTTCTGATAGCGTCAAGAGGAGAAGGCGGGTGATCTGATCGCTGTCTGACGTTGAGCGGTGGGAAGTGTTCCATCTGAAGAGCCCAAAGGCTTGGGAGAGAGAGGAAGAGAGACGGGGGAAAAGGAAGACAGAACGATAGAGAAAGAGAGGAAAAGAGAAGGAGAGAGAGAGAAGAGGGAGAGGGAAAGGGAAAGAGAGAGACAGCCGGGAAGTTGGGATGATTTTCGGGAGTGGGAGTGGGGAAGCCACCTGGATGCATTTAGACCCTGCAGGGCCTGCTGGCCTAGGTGCCCAGAAACGTGAAGGCTGAGGGCCTGGGCCTCGCGTGCGACCACAGGTGTTGAATTCCAATCTTGTCCGGCCACCAACTCTGACAGTCACTTAACCTCCACACCCCTCAGTTCTCAGCTGTAAAGCTGAAAAATCATCATAGTGATTTACCTCTCAGAGCTGGTGGGGGAGATTACTCATGGCAGGTGACAGGGTAAAAGTACAAGGTATTGCTGGGTGTAAAAGTGCTTGATAACAGGCCAGCCAGCCAGCGGGCCTGGACCCGGAGCCTCAGGTACATTGGCCTGGTCCCCTATGTGAAATGGGCTTTGTCCCTCCCGAGGCAGAGATGGCTGGCATGGACACTCTTCCCCAGGCTCCTGAGTGGGAGTGGGACTTAATCTCCAAGATGCAGAGAGTGCAAAAGCATGTCTGGGCCTCTCGGCACCCCGAGCTCCCCACGGGCTGGCCCTGCTCCCACCCTGCAAGCTCTTTCAGGTTGCAGGGCCTCTGCACACTCTATTTCCCTTGCCTGTAATGCCTTTCATCCTTAACTCCTGGCCATCCGTAAAAGCTCGGCTCGAGCACCTTCTCCTCCTAGAAGTCTCCCTGAGGACCTGCTCTCTTCTTCCTCTGTGCTCGGTGCACACTTCTCTTAGCTGCCGCACAGCCAGTGCACTGCCTGTCTGTAATATGTGTCCGACAAACATGTATTAAGCACTTATTAGGTAAGGACTGTGTTCTGAGTGTTGGAGATGCAACCATGAACTAGGCAGAGACGACAAATAAGCAAAAGAAAGAGGATTGTGGTGAATTCTTGGAAGGAAAGGAGCAGGACCATGGGAGAATGACAGAGTTGCAGCTCATTCTGGATGGTGGTGTTTAGGGAAGGCTTCCCTGAGGAAGTGGCATTTAGGCTGACTCCTGAAGGATGAAGAAGGGGAAGCTTTGTCAAGAGCCCAGATAACAGCATTCCAGGAAGGGGGAACGGCAAGCACGGGGGCCCTGAGGTGGAAGAATAGCTTGGTGTGTTCAAGGGCCTAAGGGATAGATTGTGTGGCTGGTGTGTAATGGGTGGTCAGCAGGAGAGTGGGACAGGGACCAGATCACCTGGACCTTACAGGCCGTGGTTAGGAGTGTAGATTTCATTCATTAAGTGCAACGGGAAGCCATCAGAATATTGCAGCAGGGAAGTTACATGAACTGATGTAACTTCCTAAGGATCACTCTGGCTGCTGTTCGGAAAATCGATTAGAGGGATGTGAAAGAAATTGGATGACTGGTCTCAGAACCGACTTAAAATACTGACTTATTATGTGTGTGTGCGTGCTTGTGTGTGCATGGATGTGAGCATGCATGTGTGCATCACAAGTCTTTGTGTTGTCGAGTTCTGGAAACTGGATTCTAAGATTCTTTTCTCTTTCAGGAAAAATAGACCCATTTAGCAACAGCTACGGAAATTATTAGGAGATTTGCAAGTATGGGCTAGAAACAGCCCAAGGTCCCTGAAAACTTTACTGAATGTTTGGAAGACTTTCACAATATGCACATTGTAATTCTGAAGTAAACTTTTGAGCATTTAGGACCCACCGCCCTGATATCTGAAAGGAGAGTTGCATGTTTTATGAGACGCAAAAGGAATAGGAGCTTAGTCTTCATAATAAGTACAAAGCAAAAATGTCCTGCCCACCATTACTTTTCCTAGATACAGCACTTTTCCTCACTTGATTTTTTTTTAATGTTTGTTGTTGTTTTTTTTAAATAAATAATACCTGCTGATTATGTAAAATTTAAAAACAGAAAATGTAAGCTTTTTTTTTTGAATTCTGTCAACTGAGTGCAAACATTATTAGCACTTGGCATTGTCATCACTTTTATTCTTAAGTATAGGTTGATTTTTTATGTACAGTGTTATCATTGTGTGCATGTGTGTGTGTGTGTGTGTGTAAAATTTTGTAAGCTGGTTTCCCCTCATGACATTATAAAACATTTACTCATTGTATCTGTCAGGATGGGCTAGGTTAGGCTGCAGTAACAAACAATCCCTAGGTCACAGTGGCTGTAAAGAACAAAGTTTATTTCTCTTTTACTCTCCTGTCTACTCAGGTGGATTGGAGCCTCTCTGCTGGCTCCTTTTTACTTGGCAACTCATGGAAATGGAACCACTATTATCTGCAGTGTTGTTCTATAGAGAACAGCAGATGGAAAGAAAGCTCTGGAATGTCTTGCATCAGCATTTAAATGTCCTGAATGGAAGTAGCCTATCACTTCCACTTCAATTCATTGGTCAGAACTAATCACATGGTCCCACTCAACCATAAGGGGACCAAAGAGTGCAATTCCATCATATGCTCTGAAAGCTGAGAGCCAAAAATATTTGGTGAGCAGTGGTAATGTCTACCTACCATTTGTGTCTCTCATTTACACAGTCATTATTATAAAATATTACATGCACACGGACAATACTATTCTCAATAGTACACTGTGTATTTCTCATTTTATGTCCTGGGACTTTTTCTACTGCTGCTCAACCATTCTGATGTATATACACATGTGGAAATGCCAGGCCCCTGGGGCAGCCCTTGATCAATGGGGGATGGAAGCCAGTGGGTACATATTCCCATTTTCCTTCCCTAGGCAGATCATTCTCAGAGGGTGCCTAGTGGGATGCAGTCTGGGTTGTCTCAGGAGTGACCAGCTCTATAGTTTACCCTTGGAGTGACTTCCCTGTTTCACCCTTCCCAGTCCTCCACTCCTGTCATCAGGGATCATTTCCCAAAGTAAACTGCCTCCTCACATGCCCCTGTCTTCTGCTTTGCATTTTGGGAAAACCTGGGCAAAAGAAGCACAAATGTCTCTGCACTTAGACCTGTCCCCCTCGAAAGTTCCAGGCACCAAGGTCAGATGAATTTGCTTTCTTTGCTACTCCATCCATTGCTAGAACCATCGCCTGTTATATTTGACTATGTTGGAATCTGACTTTGTTGCACAGCTTCTTGTTTTCTAATTGGCTTTCATTTGTCTTGTTGGTGGAGGAAGGAGACGCTTTCTTCACTTGCCTGCCCAGCACCTCCCAACTGTTCAGGCATGCTCTTGGCTGTAATGTGTGCTGTAATGTGTCCACCTTGCTTGTGGGCCTGCTGCTCTGCTGTCTTCCTAGGATATTTGTTTCTTGCTCTCCTGGAATTCTCCTCTTTCTAGAATTCCCTATTTTCTTTTTTCTTGTATTTCTTTTCATTTTGTTTCACTATATTCATAAACTTTTTTTTTTTTTTTTGGTGAGGAAGATTAGCCCTGAGCTAACGTTTGTTGCCAATCCTCCTCTTTTTTGCTGAGGAAGATTGGCCCTGGGCTAACATCCATGCCCATCTTCCTCTACTTTATATGGGATGCCGCCACAGCATGGCTTGATAAGTGGTGCGTCGGTGCGCGCCTGGGATCCAAACCTGTGAACCCCAGGTGGCCGAAGCGGAGTGCATGCGCTTAACCGCTGCGCCACCGGGCCGGCCCCTATCATTAACTTTTTGTAAGTAGACAGGTATATGGAAAACATTTTGTTCTTAAGGATTGAAAAAAAATTATTTTTTAACCTTCACACTGTGGTGTGTGTGTGTGACTCTAGAAATTTAGAGTTAAAGTAATTTTCTCCTTGACATTTCAAAGTGTGTTCAGTTATCTTCTAATATTCAGTATTGCTAATTAGCTCAACGCATAAAATTCTCATTTATGGATAATCTGTTTTGTTTTGTCCACATAGTGCCTCCCCTAATGTTCATGCTCCTGGAAAATATTAGGATGTTTTCTTTATGGTATTTTCCATTTATCCTCTTTGGCACTTGCTGGGCCCTTTCAATCTTATTTCTTTCTTCAATTTTGTGAAATTTATTTTTTATTTTTTTAATTTTTATTTTATTTTATTTCTTTGGTGAGGAAGATGGTCCCCAAGCTAACATCTGTGCCAATCCTCCTCTATTTTGTATGTGGGTCGCTGCAGCAGCATGGCTTGATGAGTAGTGTAGGTCCACGCTTGGGATCCGAACCCACGAACCACGGGCCACTAAAGCAGAGCACGTAAACTTAACCACTAAGCCACCGGGCCAGCCCCTGAGAAATTTATTTTTAATTTTTTTGTGATTATTTTCTTCTTTCCGTTTTCTTTATTGTCTCTCTATCAACTCCTAGTAGATGGATATTTACTTCACGGAATGGCCTTCCATGTGTCTTACTTTGTCTTTCATTTTCCAAAGATTTCTCTCTTTGCTCTAAATTCTGAGAGATTTCCTTAGATTTTTTTCCCCATTTTTCTATTAATTCTTTTTTTGGTTTGTTTTATCAGACATGTTCTTAATTTCCATAAACTCATTTCTTTTGGTTCTTTGATTGCTTTTTAGAAAAAACAGCCATGTTTTCTTTCTTGTTTTATGTGTATAATATCTTTTTTAATATCTTGGAAGACATTATTAAGGATTCTTTGACAGTTCTTGTCTGCTTCTGGGTTCTCTCTGTTTTCCTTGCAGTCGGTTCTATTGGTTGGGCTCACTTCTTTCTGTGGTATTGTTTTTCTCCCTCAAGGGTTTAATGATTTTGGTGGCTCATTCGCTCTACGAATGCAGGACTGGGGTGATCGACACAGATAGCTGGAGGGGTTTTGTTTGTCCACCATCAAGTACATGGGCAGCTGAGTTGATTGGCAGGCTTCACTTGGACAGTTATGGAACAAAAGAGGACACGTTGTGCCACTCCACTCCCCTCATGCTCAGCCAAAGAGGGACATATTCTGGGATGATAATCCCCCCTCTGGAAGCTTCATCACCTCCTTGGGAGCTTGGTAAGCATCCTTGGAATTTATATCTCCTGCTTTAGCCTGGGGAAATTCATTTGTTGCTCTTGGGGCAAGAGGTAAGGGGTGAGGGGTGAGGGGTGAGTAGATGGGAGAGGTCAACCTTCCTGCAGACAGTTTTCACTCCTTCCCTCCCTTCTTCTCGCTTCTGGTACCCACTCATACTGGGGCTTCCATGATGGGAGGCAGCTTCTCCCTCCTTATTATTCTAGTTCCTTCTTCCCCTCTCCATGTTCCCTGGTTCTGCTACCAGCATTATCGCACCTGGTTTTTATAAGTTCTGGTTTTTATAAGTTCACCAAAAGTTCACAGTGCTTTTATGACCTTGTCCTATTTGTGCTTATTTACTGTATATCAGTGAGCTTTGGGGAGTGAGGGAGGTGAGCACATCTCTTCAGCTGGCCTTCGTAAAGCATTCATGATTTAAAACCCTGCAGATTTATGTTAGCAATGCTTAGTTCTTGGATGTTGAATTTTTCTCTGATTTTCTCCTCCTAAACCATGAGGAACATCTCTATGTATGAAACTTTTAAACCGTTCATTATTATTTCTTTGGGACGAATTGCCGGAAGTGGAATAACGTTAAATGTTATAGTAAAGAGAATAGTCACATCCTCCCTATACCACTGACTAGCTGGTGGTTTTGAGCAAGTTGCTCAGCATCTCTGAGCCTTATCTTCTTCAATTATTAGTTGGGGATAATAATCTTATCTCTTAGGAATGGGTGCAAGGATTAAAATCAATAATGAAAGAAATTCCATGGAGAAATTCCAAGCATATTCCATGATATTTTCCCCTTAAATATGCTTTCAATTAATAACATCTGCTATTATTATTATTATTATTATTATTATCCATTACTTAATCCTTGCAGCAGGGAGGGATTATTAACTCTATTTTATGATATAGAGACTTAGAGAATTTGTCACTTTCTTAAGCCGTTGCTCTCCTCCTCCTGCACAACTTCTTGCATATGAGGGAGAGATTGGTTCTAGAATGTAGACTGCTTCAGAGTAAGATGTTCTTTCTCTAGGTAATGAGAGTTCCAGAATCAAGTTATCATACAGAGGTGAACTTTTGTCAGGAGAGGTGTTTGGAAAGTCCCCCAAACCTAGTGGTGCCAAGCTAGGTGCCCGGACCACAGGGATGGGCCCAGCAGGGTATGCCCATATGGGTTGGGCAGAGTGAGTGCATGGTTTGGACACCTAGGACATGAAGCTTTGTCTAGGTGACCTGGCTGGGGAGCCTCTAGAAGGCTGGTTAGGCTGGGGTTACAGAGTCCAAAGGTGGAATTTGAGTTCAGCCCCATCTCGACTCAGGGTCTGTTCTTTCTGGCTGGCTGTGTAAAAGCTGCATCCTTCTTCGAGATGAGCATGGTGTAATCATCAGGGGGCACTCGGTAACTATTTGCAGAACATGCAGGTGCAGGAGTAAGTGTGTGATGATGGCAATGAGGACTCTAGATGTTCTGTCGGGTGGGTGGTGAGGGAAAGCTCCTGGCTACTTCTATTGGGAACTTCGGCGCCTCTGTCTGGTAACCTGGGAAGGAGACACCAAGGAACCATCTGAGCAGGCTCCGCCTGACTGTCCATTTCTACCTCATTTATCAGAGTACACGTTGCCCTTAAAGCGTTACCTTAGGCTCCTCATCGCTCATTCAAAAAATGCTGCCTTTGCCTAGAGCACTTGTGGAAGTTCCACTTTTGGAAATGTTTTCAGAGCCAATTTTAAACACATGCACAAAAACAAAACAAAGTAAAATAATCTGTCATTTCTTGAGAAATTTACCCAGTGGGATAGTTTTGTTTTTGAACTAGAATAGTATTATGCAATTTCACTACTGGTTATATTGCATTTCATGTGAGTTTAATCAGTAGGTCTTGTGTCCCTGCTGTGCTGAGGTCACCAAGTCCCATGGGCTGAGTTAGTGTCCTTGAGTAAAACTTGTGGGTTAGAGCGTTGCTCTTCGAAAACATTGCCCAGCTCTCAAGAAATGATTTGTCTCACTTTCAATGTACAAAGAAGGTATCACTTTGCTCAGAAGGCCCTTGAAAAAGAGTTTCACACTTTGTCAACAATGACAAAGAGCCTGGTGTGAGGCCACAGCGCCCCTTTGGATGTCCCAGTTCTACTTTAGTTAAAAACAAAATGAATGCAACAACATAGATGGCTCTTAAAAGATTATACTAAGTAAAAAAAGCCAGACTCAAAAGCTATGTACTGTATAATTTCACTCATTTGACATTCAGGTAAAGACGAAACTACAGGAACAGAAAATAGATTTATGATTGCTAAGGACTACAGGAAGTGGGGAGGGGTTCTCTTAGGGTACATGAAGGAATTTTGGGGGGTTGATGAAAATATTCTATATCTTGATTGTAGTGGTGCTTACGTGATTGTAAAGTTTGCCAAAATTTGCAGAACTACACACCTATAAAAGATGAATTTTGCTGTATGCAGTAAACCTGGAATAAACTAAAATAAAACCAGTGACATTCCTTAATAGGCACATCCTCTATACCCAGTTCTGGTGGCATTTACCTACATTTACTACTAAAAGAGCAATTCTTTTTTGCTTAGAACAGTAGGATTAGTAAGCCCTAAGCCTGCTGGGTTTTATTGAATAACTTTGCTTGGATGTGACAACCTAGAGCCGTGGTCTGTATTCACAAATTTAAAGTGTTTTCAGGCATTCTGATCCCTCAAAGGAAGATTGTGTTCAGAATGGTTTTAAGGTTGAATGTACTTTATTATTTTTTTGGTCTTTTGAAAATTAGTAATTCACGCTTGGTGGCTTGGATGACTCCCTATTACTGAGTGCAAATTATTCATCAGCCTGGAAAACACAGTCCCCTCTAGTTGAAGATTCTGCTTTGACTCTTGATGTTCAAGTCATTTCTGAAATCATTCAAAGCATGATCTTCAGCATGGAATGGTGGCATATGATGTGCAGTTAAATGATTCTTTTGTCGGAAGTTATATTCTCAAAAGGATGTAGGGCTTGCAAGTGCCACGTCATGGTGTAGAATAAACACAGCTCTGGTTGGTACTTTTTGGGGTTTTCTCATTTTAGACAAATTGAATTAGAGTGCCCTTGCCTGGCTCATTTGGCCGTACAGTTGCCCAAGGCGTCCCTTTGAGGCTGCGTAGCTGGCTTTTGCGTGGGTGTCTGGAGGGAGGCGGGAAGTTTGATGGTGACTGAGAAAGAACAGCAGAGGAGAAGCATTTGAGATGGAAACTGGGTGCAGGGAAGGGGGGCTTTTCCCCTAGTCTTGCCCCCTCCATGCTTGTCTTGGGCCATCATGTAATTTCTGAACCTCTCGGTTCGTAGTCACCTGACACCCTAAACTCACAAGTGACTTTTTCCTAGACACGTCTTTCCTCTCTCAGCTAGAAAAATATATATTCCTGTTCCAGACTCCTACAGACTCTTCTGCGTGTTTGTTTCTTAGGTTCCTTAGTGCCCTATGCGTTGAAAGGTACCTTTACTATTAGATTGTAAACTCAAGGGGATACAGCAAAGTGCCTTACACATAGTTAGTGCTCAATTAATACTTGATGGATGGATGTGCTTCAGCAAGATTCCCAGTTTATGTGCTAACCAAGTAGCATTTACAATGATGATGAGGTGGCCTTTGTGACCACTGGCTAAACCCAGGACAGCTTGAATACCTTGTGTCTTGTAGAGTTTGGTGTAAGAACCCAACGTGGGATGGGAGAGCCTGGACAATCGCAGGATGCTTGTAAAGGAATGAGATGTTTCTGAATAGCCCAGGTCTGGGTGTTCTGATGCTGGCACAGAAAGCCCTGTGGGATGGATGGCAGCTGTACGTCCAGGCATCTTAGCTGACTTGGGAGTTGGCCATGGAAGCTCTACACTTCTCTGGAGCTTAATAAAAGCAGCAGCTATTCTGTGAATCAATGTGGAGACTGGAGGGAAACTTTGATATCTAAATGTCACTGTTGGGGAATGTTAAGGTAGAAAAAATAAGGTTTTAGTAGCTATAAAACACCTCAAGTTACTTATTATTTTATTAATGTTAATTTCTTCATTATAAAAGTAAATACGTGTTCCTTATCAGAAAGAGAGACTCAGGAGGGTAGAAAGAAGAAACACTATAGTCCCGTCATCTGGGGGCAGTCTTGTTTACTATTTTGGTGTACTTCCTTCTAATATTTTTTGCTCTTTTTTCCCCCTTAACTTCATTAAGGTCCTAAGACATCGACACAATTTTCATATACTCATCTAAGAGCCTATTTCTTCTGATTATAAAATAATATGTGTATCCACTAGAATGAGTGTAATAAAAAAGACATAATAGCAAGTATTGGCAAGGATGTGGAGAAACTAGAACCCTCATACAGGGTTGGTGGGTGTGTAGACTGGTACAGCCACTTTGGGAAAACTGTCTGGCGGTTTCTTAGAAAGTTAAACCTAAGTTTATCTTATGATTCAGCAATTCCATTCCTGAGTAGCTACCCATGAGAAGTGAAACCTTTGTCCACAGAAAGACTAGTATGAAAATGTTCTTAGGAACGTTGTTCAGAATGGCCCCAAATTGGAAATAATTCAAAAGTCCAGAAACTGGGAAATGGATAAACAAAATGTGGCACATCCTTACAACACATTACTACTCAGCAGTAAAATGAAATGAAGTAGTGATACGGGCAATGGTTGAACCTCAAAGACATTATGCTAAGTGAAAGAAGCCAGGCAGAAAAGATAGCATATTGGATGATTACATTTATATGAAATATTCAGAAAACAGCAAATCAATGGAGACAGAAAGTAGATTAGTGGTTGTCCAGGGCTGGAAGTGGGAACAGAGGTTTGACTGCAAAGACGCATGAGGGATCTTTTCAGGGTGACGGAAATGTTTAAAACTGGAGAGTGATGGTTGCACAATTCTGTAAACATAATTGTAATCATTGAATTATATACTTAAAATGGGTGAATTTTATGGTATGTAAATTATACTTCAGTAAAGCTAGTAAAATGAGAATATTCATAGAAGCACTATACTTAATTGCCCTACCAAAAATAATAATAAACAGAGAAGAGAATTCTGGTTCTAATCAATAAACAAAGCATGGTCTGCTGGTCTCTTCCTCTGCTCAGAGTTCTGGATATACCAGAAAAAACAGGGGCAGGGGTCCCATAACCAGTCTGGAACTAAAGTTCCAGATAACACCAACATGAGAAATGAAGTGTGCATGAGTATGTGCGAGTGACAGAGGTAGAGGAAGGCAGTGCTGTGGGGAGGACATGTTCACGGGTAATCTTAGCTATTAAGGGGGAAAAATAAGTATAAATGTGGGTCGTACTTCTTAAGTTAGGGACAACTAAGAAAATAATAAAAAATATATTTTGTAACTTTTAAACTAGTGGTAGGAAAAAAATAAAGAAAATTGGATCGATTCAGCAAGAGATAGGAAACTAGAAGGAAAAAAGCACAATGTATAGAAAACATAAAATAGGATAAAGAAATCTAAAGTATTAGTGATTACACTATAAATGGGTTACTCTCACTGATTAAGAAGCAAGGACTCTTTGGTTGGGTTACAAAAAAGATCCAGAAATACGTGGTTTTAAGAGAGTCACATAAACAAAGGCACAGAACAAGGTTGAAAATAAAGGGATAAAAGTGGAATTCCGGGAAAATAACCAAAATAACACCAGGCTAGCAATTTCAGTATCAGATGAAGTAGAATTTAAGGTGAACAACATGAAAAGAGATGAAAAGTGATGATTTATTCTGGAAATGCCACAATACCACAGTATTTCAAGAAGATATAATAGTCATGAACAAATATAACCAACAACACAGCTTCAAACTATATAAAGAAGTAATTGGCAGAATTATGGTAATACATAGATAAATCTACCATTGTAGATGGAGATTTGAATATATTCTTCTTGGAAACAGATCAAAGGGGCGAAAATATAAAAGATTTGGATAACATGATTAATAAGCTTGCACCCAGAAAACACTAAATGTGTATTATTTTTGAGCACCCACGGAATTTTCACAAAAATGGATCACATTCTAGACCAGAAAGTCAGTCTCAGATTTCTAAGAATTGACATCATTCAGACCATAGTCTGTGACCCAATGAAACCAGAAGGATTGAAATAACAAGATAGGGTAGAAATCAGTAAAAGAAGGATGGAAAAAATAGCAATGATTCAAAAAACCAAATATTAGTTCTTTGAAAAAATTAGAAAGATGGACAGGTCTCTAGTAAGACTCATCAAGGAGTAAAGAGAGAAGATGTATATCAAATAACTACAGATATAGTGAACTGGATGAACAACTGTACACAAGTAAATGTGAAATACCATATGAAATGAATAGATTTATGGGAAAAAATATGAGATTCCAAAGTTGGCCAGTTGATAAATGGAAAACTTGACTAGGACAATCACTGCTGAAGAAGTTGAAATAGTGGTGAAAACTTCCTCCTCCTCCTCCAAAAATCATAAGGCCCACACAATTTTATATGAATAGATGGTTCCTGCCTTGTACAAATTGTTGCAGAGACTCTTAAAAAGGGGAAAGCTGCTCTTGTTGCTTTGTGAAGCTTAACACCAAATTTATATCCTCACTACCAAAACTGAATGAAGATAGTATCAGAGAAGAGAAATTACCAGTCAATTGCAGTTAAAATCTGAAATAAAATGTTAACATCCCAAATCCAACATCATATTAAAAAATCAGATAGCGTTGGATTTATCCCTGGAGTGGAAGGATGATGTATTAGGGTAAGACTGGCTGCTCTAACAAATAGGCTCCCTTATACACAGAGGTTTATTTCTTGCTCACAAAGTGGTACAGTGGTTGGCAGGTGGGGCATGTAGTGATTCAAGCACCCAGGCTCCTTCCATCTTGTGTTCAGCACTCACTAAGGCCCCGAGTCCTGAGGGAGAGTGAAGAATCTCTACCTGCTTTATAAGAGCTCTGGGCCTGTGAGCGACACATAGCATTTGTACTTACATTCTGTTAGTGAGAAATGGGTTGCATGGCCACACCTTCATGCTGGTAAATGTAGTTCCAGTCTGGGCAGCCATCTCCCAGTGACAATGCTCCACTATAGAAGGAGCAGCACTAATTTTTTTTGATGGACAGCTAATGTTTGCTACAGAGTTAACCTCAGAAAACCTATCAATAGAAATCATTACATTAACAGATTAAAGGAAAACAATCGTATAGTGATCTCAAAGGATGTAGAAAAGGCACCTGTTTATGGCAAAAGCCTAGAGAAAAATAGGGATAGTATATCAATCAACTTTTGCTAGGTTATGCTGTAGTAACAAACAACCCCAAAATGGCAGTGACTTATGACAACAAAGGTTGATTTCCTGTTCATGTTACATGTTGGCTGTAAGTTGGCTGTGTCTCTGCTCTCTGTATTCTTCATTCTGGAACCCAGGGTGGGGGAACAGCCCCTATTTGGGATGTGGTGATCCAGTAGCAGAGCGGAAGGAGCTGTCTAAGCACCTGATGATGGCCTCAAGCGTCAACTTGGATATGGCACACGTCACCTCCTTTCATAGTCCGTTGGCCAAAGAAAGTCACATGGCCAAGCCTGATGTCACTGTAATGGGATCTACGGTTTGCTCAAAGGAAGATGCCCTGTGGAGATGGGCCAGGTAGAGAGGGGCAGCAAATAGTGGGGAACAGCAGTACAGTCTATTATGGAAAGGAATGCCCTTAACCTTATAAAGACTTTTCTCCAGAAGCCTGTTGCAAACACTATGTTTAATGGATAAATTTTAGAAGCGTTCTTTTTCAAAGTTAATAAGAAATAAGGATACCCATGATTATTGCTACCACATACTAAAGAAGGTTTGGGTAATGCAGTAAAAGAGATAAAAAGAAAGACACAAAGATTGGAATGAAAAAGGCAAATTGTCATTATTTGCATATAATGTCATTTACCTGAAGAAAAAATACTTAGCAGACCAACCACCAGTAGTAGTGAGTTCAATAAGTTTGTCAGATAATATAAACGTACAAATATCTGTAGTTTTCCTCTGTACCACAATAATAAATTAAGAAAATATAATAGAAGGTGTCATTCACAGTAGCAACAACTATAATGTATCTAGGAATTAATCCACTCAAAGAGTATGTAAGATTTACCTGGAGAAGGGCATGAAAGAAGGCCTAAATAAGTGGAGAGGTATACCATGTTTATGGATAGAAAGGAAGACAATGTTATCAAGGTGTCATTCATTTCAAATTAATCTATAAACTTAATGTAGATACAGTAACATCACAGCATTTCCAGAGGTGATTGATCAAACAGATCTTAACATTCACATGGAAGGAAAAATACTCATTAGTAACTAATTAAAGGAAAAGCACAGAAAATGTGGGGGTTTTTCCTTTTATCTCTAATGTGAGTGTAGCATCTGAGAGTTGGTTGCTTGGACATTCTAGTGAATAGCAGTTCACTGATTCCCAAGTCAGCTTCACTTATTAGAAACTTCTCTCTTATAGTGAATAAAACCCTAGTCTTGAAGCATTAATTGAATGTTTACTTTGTGCCAGCCATCGGGGAAATAAAGAGGAATGAGGTTTGGACTCTACTTTCTGGGGGTTCACAGTCCAGGAGTCAAGGCAGAACACAAATTCTACTTAGCATAATTGGTTCTAGATTACTGGCAGAGAAGAGGGAGAGGGAGTGGGAGTGGGAGAGGGAAAGAAGGAAGCTGTGAGTAAGAAACTAGAGATGGCAGTTGTGCTTAAGAAATGACTCAATTTCTTTGAGAGGTCTGAGTTCAAAGTGTCCAAAAAAGGCACAAAGTGAAAAATGGACCTAGAACAGAACCGCAGAGCACTCTGCAATGATGGAAATATGATGTGGGGGAAGCAGAGTGGCACATGTATTTATGTGTGTCTGGTGCTAGCAGCAGGATGGCAAGGGAGCTGCCAGCGAGAAGAGCAGCTTTCCTTCGATCATTTGCAAGCATAGTTTATTTCCCGATTGTTGGCTCTGCCTTTTCTCTGCCACTCAAACTTTATTGGGAAATGGATTCTCTTGCCAAAAGAGTGTGATTAATACTGCAACTGATTGTGGGCTTAACAACAGATTGATGGTTATATTTTTAAAGGGCCAGCCTGCATATGGTTTATGTCGCTATGGTACATTGTGTTTATCATCCGTAAGTGGAGGAGGCTTAAGTTAGATTTTCGTTCCTTTTCACATAGCATTTGTTGTTCGCCGGCCCTCCCTGCCACCTTGTGCTGTTATTTGATTTTAGAGAGTGGCTGTGTATGAAACAGGAGCCATCATGCCAAATTTTATGTGTGTGTAGCAGTCTCTGCAAGAGATGCCAAGAGTCTCAATGCCGTGGCCACCACTGGACACAGTATTCTGGGTGCTGGAGATGAGATGGGAATATTAGAGACAAAGGCTCCCTGCATGCCCAAGCTGGGCCTTGTGGGTCACCCAGATCTGGGTCCCATTCCTCATCTTCACAGGCCCCCAGACTCATTTACTCAGGGCCTCCCGAGGGGTCAGTTTCAGGGAGATAGGCTCCCTAACCAAGTCCACAAGACACTGGTGCTAAAACCAGTTGCTGAACTGTTTAATTTATAATGATGAATATAACTGTTAGGAAGACAAAAATTCTTATTCATTCATTCATTCATTCATTCATTTGTTCAACAAAGGTTTATTGAGCATTTGCTATATGCCTCAGCTAAGCTAGGAAGATGGAGTAGCCATTAATTAGGCCAAAGGGTGGGGGTCATGAATGGCAGGAGAATCAGCCCAGGAAGAGAGAACAGTGTAAGCAAAGGCCCTGAGGTCTATTGTCTCATACATTCTCACTTCCATAGGTTTCTCAGCACTGAAAGCCAACATGGGATAAAAATAGTGCTTGGTGAGCATGGACTGATCAAAAGGGTTACTGGGAGATGGAATCCTTTAGTATATTTTTCCCCTCTGCATATACTCGGGGATGATTGAGAAAGGTAATTGGAGTGGGTGTGTTTTAGATTGCATGCATGGGCTGGGCCTGGCCTCCTCTGTTTAGTTGGAAATCAGACTTCCTGATGTCTTCTGTACCTTCTCAAAGCTGAACTCTTAGCTTTGGCGAGGGGCTCCCTCTCGCACATTTAGGGGGTTTAGCTGAAGTCGGCATCATGAGCAGTGCCTGGGGGGTATTTGCAGTGAAATTTTGATCCACACCACCAGGTCCAGGTCATGTAGACCATCAGTGTTGATGTCATATGGGAGGCAGTGTGGTATAGTGGGGAAGAACGTGGGCTCTGTTATCTCTGCTTGGGTTGAGCTTCTACCTGTGGCCCTTAATGAGCTGTGCAGCTAGTCTCCTGATTGACAAGTGGGGTAAATAATAATACCTGCCTTTTTGTTGTTGAGAAGATTAAGTGAGATAATGCATTCAAAGCATTTGGCACTACTCCCCAGAGTAAGCATTTTGTAGTGTTGGATGTGATTGCTATTATTACTTTTCTCTCCTTTTCTTCATTACCTAAATCTATTTACTCATCAAGTCCCACTGAACTTTACCATTAATTAAGTGGAGATGGAATGAAAAGGTGGGCTGGGGCCAGATCACGTTGAACCTCATAGTCATGCTTAGCATTCTGAACCTCGTCCTTTGGCAGAGGGCATGCGGCCTGCGTTTTCCAAGCAGGGGCTGATGTGATCCCATTTGTAGTTTAGAACCATCACTCTGGGGACACCTGGGAAGGAGGACCATGGGTCCCATTGGGAGGCTGGTTGGAAATCCAGCTGTGATATACAGAGGGCCTGAGTGAAGGCTATGGCTTAAGGAGGAGAGGAGAGGAAGGGATGATGTTTCAAAATGCTTAGCAGGTACGGTCATGGAGACTCAGATGATGTTGTGGGAGATGAGGGAAAGAGAAGAATCAAAGCTGTCCCCAGGACCTGTGTCTTGGGTGCCCAGGCTGACGGTGACACCCACGGAGTGAAGGGAGGACAGTGGGAGAGGTGCTGGTGATGGGTGCTGCAGATTTTTGCCTCCTCTTGGTCTCAACTAGCAGGTAGCTCCATAGTTCTGGGGATGGGAATGTATCCCTTGGGATGTTTTTTGGGGACCCGAGAAGACTCTTGAGAATGTTTTTTCTCTTCTTCAATTAAGGACGACATATCTACAGTAAAAGGTCAACTGAAGACCACATCAAAGTAAAAAGGAGACTCATTAGTGTTCTTCTTTCTTGAGAGTGTTTTTTTTCTGTTTCATTTGGTTTGCATTTAAAATCAAGGAGAATGAGATCAAATCCTATTAAATATGTCACATGGCAACATTTTATTTTAATTTCATGTTATGCGTAGTTAAGGAGACTTATGGTATCCCAGGTGAATCAGAGAATGCAGTGCTGGACTCCAGGAATCCTAGCAGTGGACCCCCCAGAATCATAAGGAAACTGGGAAGGTAGGGATTTTCTTGGAAAAATGAGAGTGAAAGATGTGCACAGAAGAAAAATGCATTATCTACCCACCCAACAAGAGAAAGAATTTAGTTACACCGCGGTCACTGTTAGGTTAAAAAAAATCCTCAATTATAGTCTTTTCCCAATTAAAATAGTGGAAATGATTTTTAAATAGTTAGGGGATTTAAGATCCTGGACAGACATGGATGTTTAGAAAACTTGCTGAGGTTCAGGTAAAATTAAGGCTCTGGCCAGAGTTTCTTCAACTCTGTAATACATGGTATCCTGCAGTTCCAGGGAAGGAAAAGGGGTTTCAACCCTTTGAGACCTGGGAACTCACATCTTTCTTTGAAAGTGAGCATAAAGCTCTCGTTACAGCTTTGTGCAAAGGCTCGAGAAATTCTAACTGTGCACACACCTGTTCTGTTAGCAGTTTAGGTTCTGCACGTTTATCTTTCTTTCACAAAGACGTGGTTTCCATTTCAGACTTTATTTGCTCTCAGGTATTCCTGGGGTTCATGCAGATTTAGCCCACAACATGGCGGTAGATTCGTCAGGGGGGTGGCTCAAGTTGCCTGACCAAAATCAGGGAGGATTTCTTCTGCTTTTACCTTTAAATTGAGGAGTTCACGTGAAATGAGAATGATTTCTGGCTGGGCAACACATTTCACATTTCACTTCTGCTGGGGCACATCCACACAGGGGTCTGGAGATGTAGCAACCTGTGGGGTAGAGCCTGACAAATGCTTCTTAGAGCCCAGCCTGGCTGCATAATGAATCGCAATAGAAGACAGGCAGCCGGCCCTCTGGCCTTCCTGAGTGCACTCTGCCTTCCAGCCCTCTGGTGAGCTCCCAGCCTCTGGGTGTGCATCTAACAGGAGAGCACACTTTACCGTGCCAGATAGATGGGGAAAGATGGAGTGGCCCATATGCACTTGAAACGACGCCATCCGAGGATACCTTCTAAAATATGCGTGTTCTTTCAGCTTAGGGATGCTCACGCTTTGGTGAGGAATCCCATGAGGGCTCGGAGTTCTTAAAACTTTCTTTTAATTAGACAGTGGTCTTGTGATGCTGATACATCTCCGCTGTTTAGCGCTAAAAAGCAGGACAATGGCCTGGAGAAAAACAAAACAGTGTTCATTAAGGGCTGGATGTTTATCTTCTGCGTCCACGCAGAGCTCTCCCCAGAGGCTCTGCACTGGCAATGAGCCCGAGAAAAAGCTCTGGGTAAGGGAAGAGCAAGGTGTGTGCTTTCAGAGTTGAAGTCAGGATGTCGCTTTTTGGAAAGCTTTGCTCTGGGAGCAGAACCTCAACAGTGAGGCTTTATTGCCTCCAGAATGTGGTGGGAGAGTAGAAGGAAGAATGCTGTTCTTCCATTTTCTAGTGGTTTTGACAGCCAGGTGTTTGACTCATGGACCCAAATGCATAGCTACTTGATTGTAAGGAAGCCTAGAATTTCAAGTCCCAGTTAGACATCTAGTCCAACACTCTCATTTACAGATGGAGAAACTAAGTTCTAGAAAGTTCCAAGAGTGACTTCACTAAGGTTCTGTGGGAGTGTGGAAAGACGACTGACTTTACGACCCAGTCGGGGTTCTGCCTCTGAATAAATGTGTGACTTTGAGCAAGAACCTGAGTAAAAGTTTGAATAAATGCACAAGCAAACTTCATGGGGTTCTGCTGAGGATTACATGAGGGCTTGTTCAATGTTACTTTCCTTCCAGCAGAGTCGAGTTAAATGATGGACATATGGGACTTGTGGCTTCCAGTATACAGATTGCCAACAAGTAGATCAGTTTCATTCTCCCTACTTTAATGACTCAGACTGCTGGAGATTCAAACCATAGGGAAACATATCTTTTACACTGAAAAAGAACATATGGTCATTAGCAGATGTCATACAATTTTGTTTAGTTTTTGCTTTTAGCTAACAGTTTAATAACAAGCAATAGTTTAATTGTGTGTTGGCAAGTTTTTATTAAAAGGATTGGTTAAGTCAATTGTAATATAGTCACCTACTGCAGAGTTTCTCAGCCTTTTTTTTCATGATTACCCCCCTAATGAGCCCTTGAGACATTTTTCCCCTAATTGCTACTCCTCCATAAAATTTTAGTACCACAGATATGTTGTATGTATATAAATATCTGTGATTTATATGTAAAAAATTAGGTATTTTTCTTCATCCCCGCCCCTCACCCTCTGATTTGAGAATGCGTCATCTACAACCCAGAAGGATCTGAAGGCAACCTCACCAAGTTCTTATTCTCTCTGGAATAAGAAAGAGACATATGCAAACAGTTTTGAGCAACATGGGAAAATGTTGTATAAGTGGGAGGCATGAGAGAAATGGACACAAAATATGATCTACAATATAATACATCCATTGTATATTCAACATTAAAGAAAATGAAAGTCTGTGTTAAGAGTAGTTATCACTAGGTAGCTAATTTTATTTTCTCCTTTATATTATGCTTTTCCTCTCAGTTTTTCTACAATGAGCATGGATTCCCTTTACAATAAGACAACTGTTATTTTGCAAAGTAAGCAAGAGCTATTTGCTCTCGTCCTTTTTATGGACTTGAAAGGACCTTCATTGGTGGCAGAAAGGCTGCCTGGGCTCTGAAGCTGTAGGCTGTTGCCTTTTTGAACACACAGATGGTCTTTTATTCCCCTTGGCTTCTTCAAATCTGCTCCTGCCTTGATCTTACGGGAAGGGACCACACCTGGACCATTTTTTTGAGCTTGGTGGAAACTTAAAAGGATGTGGGCTTAAGAAGATACAAATTCCAGAATTAAGTACTAATTAAGTTCTTGGACACAAATCGCTTTGCACACTCCACTTAGAGGATTTGTTTAATTGACTGAGGAAATAGTTTGAAGGGAAAGAGCATTTCTTTTCATTAGTGTTCAAATGAAGTGCAAATTATAGAACTTGGACTCTGTATTTCCTAAAGATAGAAGCTTTGGAGAAAGGAAGAAAAATTAGGAACGGAACTTAGTTTAAAATCAGAAACGAATGCAGTTTGGGTAGAAAAGTTTGGGCAATTTTCTACATGGATAATTTGAGAGCAGCCAGCTAGTGCTGGCTTGGAAATGACTCCCCCCAACCCCGCCCACAGCTCAGGTCTGCAGCCAGATTTTATTTTGTGTTTGTTTTATTTCACATTCAGCTTGATTCTTTAATAAAAAATGTCTCTCTGGGCTAAGGAGACAATGTGAATATTTGAACCATGTGTCAGAGGCCTGCAAACTCGCTTTGAGGAATTATATGCCAAATGAGTAAAGATGGCACCTGCAATTACATGGACTGGGATGAAATTACAAGGGTGATTGATCTGCAAGCTTCAGGGCTTAGGATGACGACCAGGTGCAGGTGCAAGTAATTTCTCTTGCGTATTACATCCTTGCACAATTATAGCCAATACATCACTATAATGTCTATAAGGTCATTATATTAAGTTGTTGCGGGGATTGTTTCTTGGGTTCTTAATTGCATGAATTTTGCCTCTGTGTCTCAGAAGTATTGGCCAGTTTCAACTGTCAGGGTTGGTTCAGTTCACCTCAACTCAAGAGAAATAGACGAGTGCCAGCCTGTGAGGATACAGAGATGAGAAGGGCAAGCCCTGATCTCATGGAGCTCACAGTCTATTTTTTTTTGTGTGAGGAAGAGTGGCCTTGAGCTAACACCTGTTGCCAATCTTCCTCCTTTTGCTTGAGGCATAGTGGCCCTGAGCTAACACCTGTTGCCAGTCTTCCTCTATTTTGTACGTGGGTCGCCGCCACAACATGGCTGGATGAGTGGTGTAGGTCCGTGCCTGGGATCTGAACTTGTGAACTCGGGCTGCTGAAGCAGGGTTCGTGAACTTAACCACTATGCCACTGGGCCGGCCCAAGGAGATCACAGTCTAGAGAGCTAGATTAGATGTCCAGACTTGCCCACGCGGTCTAGGCCAGTTAATGTGTGAGATAGGTGGGTGTAAACCAAAGGAGATCCACGGTGACCCTGTCAATGGGGCAGCAACCCTTCCGAGTTAAGCTAATTACTTCCCGGTGGGAAAGAAGCAGTATTCAAGAGGAGCTCGAAAGAGCAGATTTTTTAATGTGAACTTTCTCGTTTTGGGTTCCGGTCCCTGGAAGCAGAACCCGAAACGGGGGCCCACGTGAAAGTAATGTAATTGAGGGCATCCTCTGAAGCTGTGGTTCTCAAACTCTAGCACACATGGGAATCACCAGGATGATGTGTTTAAACACAAATTGATGGGCCCTACCCCCGGTGTTGGTGATTTGGCAAGTCTCCAGTGGGGCTTGAGATTTGTGTATCTGACAAGTTCCCAGGAAATGCTGAGGGTGTTGGTCCGGGGACCACGCTTTGAGGGCCACTGCTCTAAGGAGAAGGGAGGTGAAGGAAGCAGAACTGGTAGGGGAGGAGCTAAGCAAGGATGTGGGCTTTGCTGGTTTCCAGCTTTAGCTTGACCCCACAGGTCACAAACTGCACCAAATTTGGTCCCACCTTGAGGCGAGGTGGGGAGGCCTTTTGTCCCCTGTACACTCTGGTGTTCGTGTCATTGACCACCGCTTTGTGGTGGAGGTGGGTGGCCTGGGTTTGGTGCAATTCTTTGGAGAACAGGGCAGCCGTGAGCCATTCACATCTAGGGGATGGTCACTTCCTGGTGAAGGGGATCTGGGCAGTGCACTGGCGGCGTCCACTCCATCTCTCGAATTTGAAGGGTTAGGAACAGATTCAGATATTAAAAAAAAAACAAACAAACACAAAGAAACTAGGCAGAGCCATTAAAACACATGTGTAGGCCAGAGTTGGCTCATAGGTTGCCTGTTTGTCACTTCTGGGCTAAATGTTTTTCTAAAACCTTTTCTAAGAAGGCATATTCTAAAGACAACAAAAGCAAAAAATAAACAAATGGGACTACATTTAACTAGAAAGCTTTTGCACAGCGAAGGAAACCATCAACAAAATGAAAAGGCAACCTACTGAATGGGAGAAGATATTTGCAAATCGTACATCCGATAAGGGTTTAATATCCAAAATATATAAAGAACTTATACAACTTAATATCAAAAAAACAAACAACTAGATTAAAAAATGGGCAAAGGACCTGAATAGACATTTTTCCAAAGAAAATATTCAGTCGGCGGACAGGCATATGAAAAGTTGCTGAACGTCACTAGTCACCAGGGAAATGCAAATCAAAACCACAATGAGATACCACCTCATACCGGTCAGAATGGTTGTTATCAAAAAGACAAAGAAATAGCAAGTGTTGCCAAAGATGTGGAGAAAAGGGACCCCTCGTAACACTGTTGGTGGGAATGTAAATTGGTGCAGCCACTGTGGAAAATAGTACGGAGGTTCCTCAAAAAGTTAAAAATAAAACTACCATATGATCCAGCAATTCCACTTCCGGATATTTATCTGAAGAAAACAAAAACACTAATTTGAAGAGATATATGCACCCCTATGTTCATTGCAGCATTATTTATAATAGCCAACATATGAAAGCAACCTAAGTGTCCATCGCTAGATGAATGGGTAAAGACGATGGGATATATACATATGTGATGTATATTCCACACAATAGAATATTACTCAGCAGTAACAAAGAATGAACTCTTGCCATTTGTGACAACATGGATAGACCTAGAGGGTATTGTGCTAAGTGAAATAAGTCAGGCAGAGAAAGACAAATGCCATATGATTTCACTTATATGTGGAATCTAAAAAACAAAACAAATGAAAAAACAAAACAAAACAGAAACAGACTCATAGATACAGGAAACAAACTGGTGGTTACCAGAGGGAAGAGGGGTTGGGGGACAGGCGAAATAGGTGAAGGGATTAAGAGATACAATCTTCCAGTTATAAAATAAAGAAGTCATGAGGAAGTAATTTACAGCATAGGGAATATAGTCAATAATATTGTAATAACTTTGTATGGTGACAGATGGTAACTAGACTTATTGTGGTGATCACTTTGTAATGTATATAAATATTTAATCACTATGATGTACATATGAAACTAATAGGATATTGCGTGTGAATTATACTTCAATAAGAAAAAAATAAGGCGTATTCTGGGGCTGGTGTGTTTCTTCCAAATAGCTGCCTGAAGTTAGCTTAACGTGTTCTCCTTAGGAGCTCACAATAAGCTTGGTTCTCTGGAATATTTTCCCTGGCAAAATAGGATACTTTTCCAACTGATATGGTATAAATCACAAGAAGGCTGTCCAAAGTTTCCCAGGCTGGAGTAACCATTATGCAAACTGTCATACATGACTAACTCATTATTACAGCCCCAGAGAAGTTGAGGGACTCCCACCTCATTTTTGGGGAGCCCATTTCACACCTGAGTAGCTCTTATTGAAGAAGTCAGCCCGATACTCATTACTACAAACTTACCTTTGCTAAAAGACATCCACTGCTTCTCGTTAAGCACCTCCCCCCATAACAAGGTCCCTTTTTTTTGTCATACGAGAAATAATTCTTCCTCCTCCGTAGTGCTTACCTCTTTAGTTAATACTATAAAGGAGAGATCAAGGGTGAATAAATAGAATGTGGTTATATTGTTTATTATAAGCCTTTTTGGATTTCCACTTATGGTAATAATGGCAAGTAAAATTCATTCTGTTTCTAAGGAATCAGTTTGCTATTGTATGCCAAAAGTCATCATTTTGAAGTTAATGTAATATTGTAGAGGATTTGTTACTGCAAACAGTAACAAACAGTTTTAGCACTGTCCACTCGATAGCCACTGGTGCCAAAAGGCCCTGGGTAGTGGTAACATCAAGCCATGACCATGCAGTATACCAGCTGGATTGACGTGTTCACCGAGGGGCCCTGGGGTACGCTGAGCATGCCATCGTTAGAGAGGTCCTGTACTTTGGGAGTGAGCTCAGCCTTGGACCCTGGACTGTAGTTGGGACCAAGTATGTGTTGGGGGCTGCCTGTGCTGTCCTTCTAAGCATGGGGCTGAGGGTCAGGGGAGGGCCGAGCTCATGGCTTTGGAGTCTTATTTCCCCTTGGGTGCTAAGCTGCATCGTCCTCATTTATCCTTATGCATGGCCTCACTTATGTAGCAACCTCAGCTTCTCAGAGGAAAAGGTGAGATCCAGGAGGTAGATTTTGAACTCTAGCGCTACTTTGTAACTCTGTGACCTTTCCCTAGTCCTCCTCCTCTGTGTTTTTCTAGCATTTGGTGCCACCAACTGCCCCCTTTCCACGGCTCCCTTCTCGCCTAGCCTCCTCCTTATCCTCTGCCTACACTTTCTTTGATATGATTTCTGGTTGTGTTTTACCCTCCTGCCCTATAATTATAGGGATTCTTCAGTGATTGCCAGTCCTTTCTCCTCTCTCTTCTCATGGCAGTACCACCCCCCCCTCAGGATGACTCCTGTGTCTCTCTCTCTGGCCTTGATCTTGCTCTTAAATCCCAGTCCAGCATCAGTAGCTTCTTGTTATTATTGCCCCCAAGGGTACAAACTCAACAGGTTGCAAACTGAGCACGCCTTTCTTAATTTGCTTCTTGCCCTTTATTTCTAATTTTTGTTAATGGTGGCACCCTCTTCCCGGGTACCCAGGAGTAATCTGGGGCCTTCCCTTTTTGTAAGTATTGCTAGGTTCTTGCCTGAAAGCACATCTCAGATTGTGTCACTCGCTCTTCCAAAATCCCCAGAGACTGACTTCTTTCAAAAAAATTATATATGTTTTGAGTTTTAAAAATTTTATTGAGGTGAAATTCACGCAACATAAAATAACCATTTTAAAGTGAGCCATTGAGGGGCATTTAGTACGTTAGTTGTACTACCATCACCTCTATCTAGTTCTGAAACCTTTTCATCACCCCGAAAGAAAACTCTATACCCATTAAGCAGTTTCTCCCCATTCTTCCCTTCTCGCCAGCCCCTGGCAACCACCATTCTGCATTGTTTCTGTGAATTTCCCTATTCTTGATATTTCGTATAACTGGACTCGTATGGTATGTAACTTTTTGTGTCTGGCTTCTTTGACTTAGCGCAATGTTTCTGAGGTTCACCCATGTTGTAGCGTATATCAGTACTTCATTCCTTTTTATTGCTGAATAATATTCCATTGTATGTATATAACTTGATTTGTTTAGCCATTCATCCTTTGATGGACATTTGAGCTGTTTCCAGCCTTTAGCTGTTGTGAACAGTACTGTTAGGAGCATGTGTGCACATGTATTTGTTTGAGTAGAGACTGACTATTGCTATAGAACTCAATTTTACAGTTTAAAAAATATTTCTATAAAGTACCAGAAAGTAAATATTTTAGCTTTGTGGGCCATAGGGTTCTGTCGCAACTACTCAGCTCTGCCGCTGTGGCACAAAAGTAGCCGTGGAAAATATGTAAACAAAAGGCTTGGCTGTGTTCCACTAAAACTTTATTTATAAAAAGAGACGATGGGCCAGATTTGGCCCACAGGTTGTAGTTTTCTGACCTCTGCTGTAGAACAAAATGAAGCCCCTCTCCCTAGAATTCAAAGTCCTTCGTGATTGTGCCATCCTCCCTAACTTTCCCTCACTCTTTGCCAAGTCCCACAGTTCAGCTGGAACAGGGCAGAGGTGACCACAGGCATGGAGGATGGAAAATGGAGCAGTGTGGGTGGAGAAGAGGGAAGTATGATTTGGTTGAAGCTCAAAGGATGGTAGCCAGAAATCACCCTGGGAGGAAACTCTGGTCTCACAGCCCCTGAGGGCTTGAATGCCAGATTGATAAATTCTAATGAATTATGTTTGTCTACCATCCTTCTTCAGGCAAAGCTTGAGCTTCTAAGCTTTTTCAGACTGAGAAAACAGTATGAAAACAGTATGGGGATATTCCTACACCCGTGTTAGAGAAGCGCTTATCATTGGAAGCCTTTCATGGAGACTCTGCAATGTTCTTGGGTTAATCTCATTTTATAAGATGTAAGGAAAGAAGTTCATTGTCTGGAACATACCCTCTAAAAGAGTTGTAATTCACAGAGCTTGCAGAGAAGTGCTCCTGTAGGCGACAGGAAGGCCTCCGGGGACAAATAAAGAAGTGGTTATGGGTAAAAACTGAGCTGAGTCCTTCTTGCATGAGCAGCAAGCCATCTGGGTGACACAGACTGTGGTGGGTGTGTGAGTGTCTTCATCCTTGTGCCTCGTACAGGCACCTACCACGTGTGCAGCTTATGTAATTTTGGAAGGAGGGACTTCGGAAGAAAATGCCAGGACGGGAAACATGGTTTCTGGAGATCTTTTGTCTAAGAGAATACTCTGGCTGGTAGCTGTTTTTCTTTTTTTTAAGACCCATACTTTGGCGGATATGGGGATATACAGACAACTGCCACGGTGGACTGGGAGTGATAGAATCAGGGAGCAGAGTTCTAGTCCTGGCTTTCCTGCTGGCTAGACCTGAAGCCTACAAACTGCTTTACCTCTCTGGTCACCTCTGGTTCCCCATCCGTAGAGTGACAGGTCTCCTATTCGGAGCTCTTTGTCTGTCTGAAACCGTGAATCTGCTTGTCCCAACCAGCATGAATCTATGAGGCAACACAAGCTGTCTTCCTTCTTAGGACCTTCCTGGCCGACTCTGCATACACGCGAGCCTCCCCTCTCAGATACCTTGCTCTTAACTTGTGTGAGGTCCCACCTCACATCAGCCTGAGGCTGGTGTACATCATCCCGATAATTGTGCAAACATAACATCTCTCTTTTGCCCAGCTCTGGGAAATTTCATTTTTCTATCAACAGAACTTTGGATCAGATCCTTGAAAGCTGGCTAACAGCCTTCTGGGGGCCATTCTTTTCTCCCACTGGGTCATATACAACTGTGTGAATCACCAAAATCCATTTCTCCTTTACTTATGAGCCACAGTAAGAATACATTCCTAGACCCTCTTTTCATTAGATGTGGGCCTGTATTGAGTTCTAGTCAGTGGAATGTGGGTGAAAATGATGTGTGTATACCACTTTCTGGCCTGGCCCATAAATCCCTACCGCATGTGACTTTTGTTCTCTTCCCTTGTCTGCATAAGGCTCTGAGGCTGTACGGTTTGGTGGCACTGTAGGAGTCTGGGTCCATGAATCTTTGTTGAACTGTTGTGTGAGTGCAAAGAAAATGTTCATTCAGCCACAAAATGTTG
Source organism: Diceros bicornis minor (assembly GCF_020826845.1). Taxonomy (NCBI): domain Eukaryota; kingdom Metazoa; phylum Chordata; class Mammalia; order Perissodactyla; family Rhinocerotidae; genus Diceros; species Diceros bicornis. The sequence goes on from NC_080758.1 coordinate 17,747,732, forward strand.
AGATTATGATACAGCAGCTGGCCTCTGCCAACGAGTGTACCTACTATGTGCTTGGGGCTGAGGATGCAGAAGGGAAGGAGATGATTTTTCCCTTTGGAGATGCCTCCAGTCTAGAGCACGGCTCTTCAGGAGCACGGCTTGGAGGAGAGGAAGTTCTAGCCATGGGTGGGAGGCTCATCTTCAGCAATGAGGACAAGCCATGTCAGCATGAGAGGAAAGGGCAAATGTGAAGACAAGAGGGGGTCAGGGTAGTAGATGCTAGCTTCAAGAACCATGACTGAGTCTAGAAATAACCTCTTCTATTTTGTCAACTGAGTGATGAGATTTTCCTGCCTGTTGGATCTTGACATTTCCCAATTAACCTTCTCTTTGGGAGACAGTGGAAAAAGCTGTGCTGAGAACCTCATGATAAGCAAGTGGTGGGTAATTGTGTTTCCAGAGGCGGCCTGAGACATGTGGGCTTCTTGTTTGACACCAGCCAGTTCCTGTTAGCTCTTGACTTCTAGAAGACTCGCTTGAACTTGGTGTTTGTGGGGAGGAAGGGGTGAGGATGTCTGTAGACAGCTCAGAGCTTGAAGCAGCAGATCTCAGGCTGACTTGTGGTGGGATTTGATCAAGAGACGTTTGTCCCGTATAAGCTGGATGTTGGCATCCGTTTGTTGTTGTTTTTCATTTTGAAATCATTTTTATTTTTTTTGCTGAGGATGATTTGCCCTGAGCTAACATCTGTGCCATTCTTCCTCTATTTTGTATGTGGGTCACTGCCACAGGATGGCCACCAACAAGTGGTGTAGGTCTGCGCCTGGGAGCTGAACCCAGGCCGCCGAAGCAGAGTGCACTGAACTTAACCACTAGGCCACAGGGCTGGCCCCTGAAATCATTTAATGGAGGTTTTGAGGGGATAACTGTATAGGAGGAAGGTATGTTAGTTAGGACAGACTAACTCATAACAAACAACTTCAAAATTTCATTGTTAATACAATAAAAATGTGTTTCCTTCACCACATCCAGTGTGGGTCAACAGACGACCTGTGTTCCACGCAGTCATTCAGGGCAAAATGTTTTTCCATCTTGGGGTTCTGCCATCCTCTAGATCCATGGAATCCTTTCCATTCAATTGGGGTATGGGAAAAGAGAGGGTGTAGGATGGTGTGGAGGTGGAAGGTTTCTATGCTACTATTATGCCTGTCTACATACCACTGGCCAGAGTTCAGTTACATGGCTGCACCTAACAAGGGATCCTGGGAAATGTGGTCTCACTGTGTTCCCAGAAATAAGAGGAAATGGGGTAGGTAGCAGTTTCTGCCATAGAAGGGAAGTCATTTTTAAGAAAAGTTGTCTGGGCCTCTTGAAAAGCTGTTGTTCACAGGTAAATACAAGGAAAGCCAAATCATAAAACAAAACTGTCATGCTATTAGCACGTTTATTTCCTGAAAAGTCTAGGTAGGACTGTGAGCTAGTGATTCTTTGTTCCCTGAGACCTCTGGGCTGTTAGGACCTGACTCAGGCCGGGGATGGAGCATAACACCTGTGAACTTGCAAAGCTTTCTCCTGGGTTGAAGAGTCATGTTTCAGTGGCCCTGTCTGGGTAATAACTGCTTTCTTCTTCCTCTGGAGACTTCCATATGTCTTTCAAAGGCCCTCGAGTCCCCAGCTCCCATTATAGAATAATGGCACTGAGGGGTTTCTGCCAAAAGGGAGACAGCTCATGACATTGAGTTGATCTTTCCCAAGACCAAGAGCACATTGGGATGAAGCCAGCATAGCAGTTAGCCACAGAAGTTGGCTCTTTGGCTGGCTAAAAGTGGGACAAGGATGGTCCCCAAATGAAGGGTGGTTAGAGTCATTTACTGAAAGATGGGTTGCCTAACACCTTCGCAACTTTGAGCCCCTTGTTGAGTGGTCCCTTTCACTCATTTCACATAGAATCACGATTATTGCGCAATCTTCTGCAACCTCATGCTGAAAGTCTCTCTTCTGCCAAGAATCTGGAAACTTCCAAATTCACCTTTGCTCCAGCTCTAGAGGAATTATTTGTAAGCTTAAATAGAACTGAACAGTTTTCTGCAAAGCAATTTTCTGAATGTGAAAGGAGGTGACCGAAAAACAAGGAGATGAGCTCACAGATTTTAGCTTTAAAAACCACCAAAACCAGATTGCTATACATTTGAAGTTTGCCTTGCTGACCTATATCTAATCCCTAGAGAAAGACACTCTTAGGAAGAAACTAATACAAAGGGATTATGGAGTCCAGAATTCCTTTTTTTTTTTTTTCCTAATGACCTTATTAGAGCAATTGCACCCTGGATAACAATATAGTAGAAAATTCCTCATGGAATTACTTAGACTGAAAATCTGATTCTTTGGAAAGAAAGTGGGAACTATCACTAGTGTTCGAGTTTCAATTAATCTAAGATTCCTTGGCCAATATTCATATATAAACATGAGTTCTTTGATCTACATACATTTGGTATTCATTCTTGATTATCTCTTCTAGCATAACATTAAATGATTGCATGCCACAAAAGAGTGTGTATTGGTTTTCAGTGGGAGCTACTAACAAGGAACATTTAGCATTCGCTGTCTACCCAGCAAAATGAAGTAGAGAATTGAAGCCCTTATTCAGATTATTATTTCTCATTATTATTAATTAACAGTAATAATAGAAGCTGCTGTTTATTGAAGACCTACTCTTTGCCCAGGTGTTTGGCATGTATTATCTCCAACCCTGACAACCGCCTGAAACCAAGGCTCAATTGTGTTAAGTGGCTTGCCCCAGGTAAACAGCCAGGAAGAGACAAAGCGAGATTCAAAGCAAGGACTGTTGGTTCTGAAGGCTTTTCTTTGTTTTTGCATAAAAATAACAGCTTTAGTCACATCCAATAAAATGTACACTTTTAAAGCATACAGTTTGATTTTTGACAAATGTGCACTCCCGTGTAACCATCACCTGGATTAAGGTGGAGAACATTTTCATCACCTGGAAATTTCCCTCATGCTCCTTTGCAGTCCTGCTTCTCATCCTAGCCCCAGGCAACCATTGACCTGATTTAGGTCACTGTAGATTAGATTTGTCTTATCTAGAACTGCATAGAAATAGAATCCTGAATATCTGCTCTTTTATGTTTATCCCCTTTTGTTCAGTATCATGTTTTTAAGCTTCACCCATGTCATTCTGTGTTTCAGCTGTTTGTTCATCCAAGCCTCCACTGTCAAGCTTTAAACTGAGCTCCTGTTCTGTATATATTAGGCAACAGTTGTTCTTTCTGAGTCTTGGCAGTTCCTTTATGGTGAAGGGTGGGGCAAAGATGTGGAGATCGGATTTGCCAATGGGATTTTGTGGGATCCGAAAAGATGGGGGTGAAGGGATACCTTGAAGTTCTGCTAGCTCATCTGTAAAATGGGGGTGATGATAGACTTCTTTATGGATTTATTGTGAGGACTAAAGGAATGAAAACATCCAGAACAGTGCTGGGCATGTAGTAAGTACTAGATATTAGCAGTTATTGTGTTCCAGACTGAAGACATGAGCTCAGGATGGTGGACACTACTTCACAGCAGCAGAGCTGCCCAGAGCCCAATAGTTGATTGGAGCATTATTCTTAAAAATGACTTCCCTTCTATGGCGTTAGATAAGGACATATCCTTAAAAGATGACTTCTGGTGGCCCATCTGTGCTTATGGTCCAAGGACATTTTGAAGAGTTGAATGTGACTAGTAGAGTGAAGGACTTAAAGATGCTCAACTGGAGACAGAGAAAGTTTGATGGTCAAGATCTCTGAGTTCTGTCATGAGGAGGAGGTGGGTGGATGTCATCCACCTGGCCCTGGAGTGGGACTGTCAGGGACCAGTATTCAGGAACAGAGAAGGAGGCACTTTCAGAACTGGCTGTACCATCCTACAGTTGAGTAGGTGGTCTCTGGACGAGAAAGAGTGGAATGTTCATTTTGATTCTAGAATTCCATAAACAAATATGGAGCCCTTAGCATGAACCACATGCTGTTAGGCACTTTCACTGACTACCTTCTCTGTCTCTCAGTTATCTGGATAATAAGCTACCTAGCTATCTAGTATCTAGATATTTAGATCTTATTTTATAATCTAAAAAAGTTTTTGAGGTATAATTTATAAACTGTAAAATACGTAGATCTTAACAGTATGGTTCCATGAGCTTTGACAAATGCATACCCTCCTGTAAAACCTACAACCTTTTCAAGATACAGAATATTTCCATCACCCCAGAAAGCTCCCTTGTGCTCCTTTGCACTCAGTCCACCTCCTCCGAAGCGACAGTTAATCTGATTTCTCTCAGATACGTTTTGTCTATTCTAGAACATCAAGCAAATGGAATCATACAGTGTGCACTGTTTTGTGTCTAGCTTCTGGGGAGAATATGGAAGCCCTTCTTAAGTGCTGAATGCATGCCGGGCACTGTGCTAGTGACATTTGTATTGATTATTTCATTGAATCTTCACAAAAACCTTGCAAACTATGTGTTATTGCTGCAGTATTGCAGATGAGGATGCTGACGTTCAAAGAAATTAAATAACTTGTCCATGGTCACAGAGATGAAAAGTGGCAGAGCCTGAATTCAAATTTGGACCTGTTGGCTACACAGCCTTTGCTGTTTCTGTAATACGACCCAGTTTTTCTCAGTCTTGGTGCACTGCATTTTACATTATATTATGTTGTATTGCAAACTGCAGCACCTTCTCAAAAGATAAAAAGTACCAATGATCACAGTCTGAAAATTGGAGCATCGTGGGTTGTGGAGCACATTTTCCCTTGGTTATTCCTAATTTACATCTCGCTGCTGACCATTTTGTTGTTTTGCATGAATTATTTATTACTTAATGATAGATTGTTCACTCTGCAATACTATTTCAGAGCAACGGCCTAAGTCTTTGGAGTGTGGCCGTGTTGAAATTTGCAATCTGTTTGCTCAGTGTCACTCTCAATGTTGGGGCAGATGTTCTCTTTTCCTTCTTTCCTCCTCCTCCACTCTCGTCCTCCTCTCCTTTCCTTCTCCCCCTTCCTCCTCTCCCATCCTTCTCCAGCTTCCTCCTCCCCCATATTCTTCTCCCATCCTCCTCTCTCATTTCTTCTCCCATCCTCCTCTCCCATCCTCCTCCCCCATCCTCCTCTCCCATCTCCCTCTCTCATCCTCCTCTCCCATCCTCCTCCCGCTTCCTCCTCCCCCATCTTCTTCTCCCATCCTCCTCTCTCATTCCTCCTCCATCCTCCTCTCCCATCCTCCTCTCCCATCCTCCTCCCCCATCCTCCTCTCCCATCTTCCTCTCTCATCCTCCTCTCCCATCCTCCTCCCGCTTCCTCCTCCCCCATCTTCTTCTCCCATCCTCCTCTCTCATTTCTTCTCCCATCCTCCTCTCCCATCCTCCTCTCCCATCCTCCTCTCCCGTCCTCCTCTCCCATCTTCCCCTCCCATCCTCCCCTCCCATCCTCCCCTCCCATCCTCCCCTCCCGTCCTCCTCTCCCGTCCTCCCCTCCCGTCCTCCTCTCCCGTCCTCCTCTCCTATCCTCCTCTCTCATCCTCCTCTCCCATCCTCATCTCCCATCCTTTCCCTTTCCCTCCCTCCCTCCTTTGCTCTTGCTCTTTTCACTTGACCTCTCTTTTATCTCTTTATCCCTCCTTCTTTCACTGTCTCTTTCTCTTGCCCTTGTTCTTATTCTCTGAGTCTCTGTCTTGTGCTCCCGCTCCTTCCATTTTTCTCTCATACTCTTTTTATTTCCTAAGATAAAGGAGCTTCCAAAAATCTGAGCTGTTGAGAGACACGGTGCTGTGGAAAGGCCGTCGGGCCCTCCAGAAGCCCTGATGTTTTTGCACCTACCCTGCGACTCTCCAGCGGTGTGCACAGGGCAGGGCACTGAAATCTCTGCACACCATTGCTTCTCTGCAAAATGTGTGTAATAATTTCCTTTTTGCCTGTTGCTTCACTCGTTTGTTGATGCAACAGATATTTACTAAATGCTTTCTGTGTAATCAGACACTGGGTTAGGCATTGAGTGGGGAACAGAAGAGACTTGGTCTCTGACATTTATGTCCTAGAAGGGAGACAAAGAATAAACAGATAGTCATCCAGTTACTTGTGAGACTCCAATAACTAGCTTGTCAACTCTCTGCCATTATCACACTCATGTTGCCCAAGCACCAGGCCCTGTCCTGACGCAGAACCTCATGGCCCAGGGCCTTCGCTACCACTTTTTAACTTTTTATTTTGAAATAGTTTAAGATGCACAAGAAGTTGCAAAAATAGCATAGAGAGTTCCCTGTACCCTTTATCCAGCTTCCCCCAAGATAATATCTTACGTACCCATAGTACATTGTCAAAACCAGGAAATCGACTAGCATGTGGATAGACCTCACTCAGACTTCGCTTGTTTTGACATGCACTCCTTTCTCCTCCTCCTCCTCCTTTATCTTCTCCTTCGTCTCCCCCTCTTCCTCCTCTTTACCTCCTCCTCCCCCTTCTTCTGCTTCTTTCTGGTGTATAGTTCTGTGAGATGTTATCATGTGTGTGTATTCAAGTGACCATCCCCTCACAATCAGGAAGCAGAACTGTCCCATCACCACAAAGAAATTCCCTTGTGTCACTTGCTGCTTAATAGTCACACTTTTCCCCCTCCCCTAACCTGTGGCAACTGCTAATCTGTTCTCCATCACTATAATTTTGTCATTTCAGGAATGTTACATAAATGGAATCAGACAGTACGTAACCTTTTGAGACTGGCCTTTTTCCCTCAGCGTAATGCCCTGGAGATCCATCAAAGTTGTTTCATGTAGCAAGAGTTTGCTCTGTCATCACTTTTAAGATAAAAAGAATCAGGCGTAGGACACTTGAGGAAGAAATTTCTTTGTGAAAATACTTTGTTTTCAAGGCTAACCTTTACTAGGCTTTGTTTCCCTCAGAGACCTGGAACAATTAATCTATTTGAGTCTGATTAGCAAATTGGCAAGTTGGTAGACTATTACTTTTGTTATATGGTTTGTAAATGTTTTCCCACTGTTATAACAAAGTGTTTTCATGGGCCATAGGTTTTGCTTTGGGATTTATGTATTTGAGAAACTCCCTCTAACTGTAAAGTGTTCCTTGTATGTGTTAGGTTAGTGCTAGCCACTGTAACAAACAACCCCCAAGCTTTTACTAGCTTCATGCTGTAAAATTTTCTCTCTCTCTCCAGCAACAGACTATGTGTGTATGCTTTGTCTTTAAAATGCTTTGATCCATGATTTGGAGACCTAGGTCTCTTCTACTTTGTACCTCTGCTATCTCTTAGAAGCTTGAAGTCCCCTGGATCCAACTATCAGATAGGGGCAGAGCATGGAGCAGCACCAGATCGCAGGTTTGCGTGGGTTATACCTGGCAGTAGTGTCCTGCGTCACTTCCATTCCCATTTCATTGGCTAGAATGCATTCCCAGGACTGGATTCAGCAGCAAGGTAGTGGAATGCAAGTGGATAGAAGGATGGGAAGACGTAGTTCCTGGTGGCAGCCACATCCCAGAGGCAGCATCACACTATGGAAGAAGGAAACCAAAATTCTTTGGTGGATGGCCAACTGTCTCTGCCTCCATCCCCAGTTAAAGTCCCCATTTCAGGTTAACAGTGTCAACAGCAGTGTAATGGGTGGAGATCTAAGAGTTCAAGATTTGACTCTTCTTGTGTGACCGAATCATTTCCCCTCTCTGCATTTCAGTTTTCTTATCTACGAATAGTGGGTTAAGTTAGATAATTCTAAAGATTCCTTTCTAACATTTAATGGTTTTATTTTGTGCTCAATTTATTGGTCTCAGACACATTGAAAAATCTCTCTGAGATCTTGGGTGAAGCTAGGTTCAGTAAATCTGGGCTAGTCTGTTAAGCCAACCCCATATTTACCATTACCCGCTCATCTTTCATCTAGAGGCCAAGGGAAACATAAGAAATCCTGGGACCACATGGCACAACTGCAGTTGGAAATGGGAGAGTTTTGACAGTTTAGTCATGAGAGCAGTAAATTCAGTCCCTGATAAATAATTTACTGTGAGGACTGGGCAGCTGGTCTCACTGTTCTTGCCTCGCTTGCTGCTTGAGAAATGCAGACAATTCTGATCATGCCAGGAAGGAAAGAAAAATAAAATTTATCTTCTTGGGTTCGCGACTGCCTATCCTTCGTGCTTCCATGACCATTTCAGAGAAAGCCACGGATTTCTGTGTGCTAGAGCAGTGAGCACCTCAGATTTCCAGTTGGCCTGTCTCTGCCGAACCCACGATCACCCATAGCTCTATCTGTCAGAGTCACAAGAAAGACTTAATATTCGTGAAAATTGTGCTGATTGTTACTGTGTTTATATCTGGGTGAAAGAGGAGGAAGAGGTGAAGCCAAAATGCCTCCTCAACAATCCCCCTCCCCTTTAATTGATAGGACCTGAAGGAGGTCTGGCCAAACTTGAGTGTTTCCAAGTCGGGTTTCATTTTGAACTTCACGTTTCATTTCTTTCATTTCTCTGAAGTTGCTTTTCTACATGCCTGGGGAACAGAGCAGCTCAGCAACACATTTCGTTCTCTGTTGTCTGGGTTTTCAGGGGTCGATGAAACTTGGATGCTCATTAAGATTACTGAGCCTCATCATTTTTAATGTTAGGCCCAAGGTAATATTTAATGAGGCTGAAAAGTATATTAATAAAATTGCTTGTAGTAATTAGCAGGCAATTATAATGGTAGGGTAATGGGGCGATTTTTGAAATCAGTTAGGAGTGATCAAGACCGATCTCGAACGTCACTACTTATTATTTTTCGCTTTCAATCATCATGAACTACACCTTTGCATTTTTATCTTTGGAAAGAAAGTCTTTGATTGGGCTCATGCATATTGCTATTATTTCATGTTATTTTGTTCCTTACTGAGTATCATAGAGCGTTAGAACTAACTAGAAGTGTAAACCATCACATCACCTGCTAGATGCAAATGGGATCTCTATTATTTGTGTATTTATGGCATCTTACCTCAAAAGAGGGGGCTGTGAGGACTAGAGTCCACATGGGATTTTCCAAAGGTGGGATGAGAACAAGAGACATCAGTGGCGCTCACCAACCCAGAAAACAGAAATGAAGGCAAAAAACCAAAAGCTCACAGATGTGGGAGGTAGATTAAGATAAAAGTCCCCAAACCTTTGTAACATCTCCAAGTTTGACTCTTCTGTTAACCCTTCTCCACTAGTCCCTATTTTGTTTTACAAGTAGGTTTGGAGATAAAACTAAAATGGACAAGATTCCAGGAAGGCAGGACTTCCCGTTATTACCTTGGTGGGGGCTTGAGCTGGGGCGTGTTGGGGGTTTGCTTGTTGTTGCCATTGTTGTTTTCAACTCTGGTCTTTTATTCCTACTCAGACTGGGGGAATCTGGGAAGAAACTTACAGAGGGCAGAAGCTTCCAATATCAGAGACAACAGTTATTTGTTGATTCATAAAATAGGTACCTAAATTATTGAGATACATGTATTAATTTCCTCCCCCATTTCCTCTGTCCCTTTCTCCCTCTCTTCCTGCAACACGTTTTCATTGAGAACCTACTATGCACAAGGCAGGCTGGGTGCTGGTTCCTGGGATATAGCGATGAGCAGATCCAGCGCCTGTTTGTCCGAGTTCGTCCGAGAGGACGAACAGTCCTCTAGTGCTGTGGGGACGTGAGGTCATGAAGGTGTTGGAGGGGGAGTGGGAAGGCTTGAACTGTCTGGAAGATGGAGTGATATTTCTAGGCAAGAAGGGCAGGAGCAGGTGTTCCAAGCAGGAGGAAGAACACACACAGAGGCGGGAACAGAAGTGTGAGCAAGAGTGCAAGATGGAGGGAGATTTGCATAGCTGGGTAACGTTTGATCCCTGGGTGTCTGTCGTGTGAATGGTGGGTGATGGGGCCTGGGAGCTGTGTGTGATCCCAAGGGGGTTGCTTTAGTCTGGTTGATGATGGGGATGCAGCTGAAGAGTTTTAATCAACCTGGCCAGATAGGTGTTTAGAGAGACCACTCTGGCAGCGGGTGCATGGAGTGCTTTGGAAGGGGAAGCCCGGGACCAAGGGACCAAAGAGGAGGCTGTCGCAGCCATCACAGTGCGAGCCACGGTGAGTGGTCCTGAGGATAGAATGGAGGGGGTGGGAGTGAGACACTGAGGACGGATGGAGGCTAGGGTTGAGAGAGAAGGGACACAGAAAGATGACTTCCAGGCCAAAAGGAAATAGATGTAAATGGACTCATATAATGTGGTCTTTTGTGACTGGTTTCTTTCAAGTAACATGTTTTCAAGGTTCATCCTACATGTTGTAGCATGTACCAATCCTTTTTATGGCTGAATAATGTTCCATCATATGGATATACCACATTTTGTGTATCTCTTCTTCCACTGATGGACATTTGGGTTGTTTCCGCCTTTTGGCTATTGTGAATAGTGCTGCCATGAGCATTTTGTGTACATGTTTTTGTTCAAACATCTGTTTTCATTTCTTTTGGGTATATACCTAGGAGTGGAAATGATGGGTCATATATGGTAATTCTATGTTTAACTTATTGAAGACCTGCCAGAATAGGCAAATCTAGAGTGACAGAAAGTATGTTAGTGGTTGCTTAGGGCTGCAGGAGTTTGGGGGGAATAGAGGGTGAATGCTAAAGGGTGCAGGGTTTCTCTTTGTGCTGATAAAAATGTTCTCAAATTAACTGCAGTAATGGTTGCACATATCTGCGAATATACTAAAAGCCCTTGAATGACACACTTTAAATTGGTGAATTGTATGGTATATGAATTACATCTTAATAAACGTGTTAAAAAAAAAAGGAAACAGAGAATGACCTCATCCTATTAGAAGTTCCTCATAGGGCATTAATGAATTTGTAGATACAAATGTAAAAACACCCATTGTAGTTCAACATTATGCATTTATTTGTACACGTATTTGTTGTACAACAAGATTGAAAACTCCACGAGAGTGGGGACCCTCCCTAGCTTTGTGCCGAGCCTCCAGCTACTTGCATGGTGCTTGACGCACACTTAAGACCCAGTAAACATCTGTTGAGTGAATGACTGATCTGCTTTTGTAGCCCAGGGAACTGGTTTATTATATACAGCACGTGATGCTTTGTTTTACAGAGTAGCCAGGTTCCCTGGGCTTTGGGTTCAGTGAATGTGTTCCTTTGTTCCTTTATGCTACATTTTGAATCATTACCCCTGTTACCCCTGTTTCTATGTTTCCTGTCAAGTCGACCACAATAAAGCCAATAGCTTTTACCTTTTGCTGGTAAGGGAGGCGAGGCTGCCACATACTGGGCCATCTGCAGGGATGTTGGGGATCCCATGATGGGCACCCAGGACTCTTCTGTTACATGGGCTCTGCTCTTATTACTTGGTTTCCAATAGACCATTAGTCCAAGTATCAAAAGTAATTCCAGGAATTTTTCATTCACTCATATTTATTCTTTAAAATATAAAATAAAAATTACCTTTAAATGTTTAATTTTTTTAAAAGTTTGCTACATTTTCAAGTAAAATGTTTTTGGGTAATTTTTTGTTTTCCTGGAGTCATGTAGTTCCAACCTGATGAAAAAAGTCATTAGTGAAATAGGATATATGGATAGATAGAGAGTTAGATAGTTATAGATAGGTATATTTTATTTATATACATCTCTATATAAACTTATATATATAAATATTTATGTATATATCTATATCAATTTATCAATATGTATAAATTTTCCTAGAAGCTTTAGTTGTTTTAAAGTTTGCTGAATTTTAAAGTAAAATATCATCCTTGATAAATTTTTTTCCTAAAGAGATACAGCTGCAATTTAATGAGAGTTTCTTGGAAAGTTGCATTTGAAACATAGGAATTTGATTTATAAAAAAATTAATAGTTATTTTCTCTTTGATAGTTATAGAGTGGCTGGAAGGACCATAAATGTCCAACGTCTGGGGCAGCTTTCTGGAACAAGTGGATTCAAACAGAATTTTAAGAAATTGAGAGAGATGATTTGGCTAGGTATTTGTGTCTTACTCTTAGAAGTAAATGATTTAGTTTTGTCTGTTAAGAATATCTTGATGGCAGTTTAGGTTTCTACAAATATTTTGTAGTTATTACTGATTCTCAAATGCCATCCACATCTCCCCAGGACAAGAGACCTGCAACTAAAGGAAGAGATTAAGTATTATTGAAATGCAGTGTGCAGTGACCTTGCCACTTAATTGGATCTCATTTAATCCTTGTAGAAAACTTACCTACGATGCTTTCGACAGGACTCTGTGGCAAATGTCACACACTCAGCTCAAACTAGAGTTAGCAAAAGAAGGGCAGTAACATGTATCTGGGAAGTCTAAGTGATGTCTTGGGTTTCAGGCATAGCTGGATCCAGGAGCTCAAGGAATGTCAATGGGACATGTAGACATTCTTTCCACCTCTCTCTAGCTCTTCACGTCTTGGTTCTATTATACTTTCCTTTCTCTCTGTTGAGCTCATTCTTTAGCAAATTCCATACCCTTATACAGTTTGTCATCCCAGAGAAGAGAACCACTCTATCCTGATAGCTTCAAAAAAGTGCCCTGGGAGAATTCAGATTGAGGGAAGTTGGATCATTTGCTCATCATTGAGCCTATCAATGCAGCTAGAGGATGGGATATGCTTTGATTGGTCAAGCCTTATGCCTGTGCTCCTGCCAGTGGTAGGAATAGAGGGAAGGGGTTAGGCCCACCTATATCCATGGGATGAGTTCCCCACAAGAGAGCGGGGTTCTATTACCAGAAAGAGTGAATACAAACTTTGCTATGCGGATGAATATTTTGGTTACATGAGTCATATGATTCTCATTTTACAGAAGACGCTCAGAGAAGCTAAGTGGCCAGCCCAAGGTTACTCAGCTGTGAAGAGACAGACTGAAGATCAAAGCTTACACCTATCCAGCGTCAACAGTCAAGCACCCCACCATTATTGGTTTTCCATAATGAATTTGGACCCCATGGTATGAGCAGAAATCCACTGGCACAGGGCTGGGTCTGTCAACGGGCAGAGATGCAGTGAGCGGGAGAGCTGGCCACATGTGGCCTGTGAATGCCCTGCAGGGCGGCGTGGCCTCCCTCAAAACTGGCTGGGTGGGCCAGACCTTTGTGCATACAGTTCTCTCTGCCTGGGACTCCTTTCCCATCCTCTTCTCCAGCTAAATTCTACCTAAACTTTGTGACACGGCTCAATACCATCCCTGCCAATGGTCTGTCTCATGACCACAGCCTTTCTTGCAGGCAGAGACCGTGCCCTCTTCCTCGAACCAGTCTCGATGGGGTCGTCGTGGTGCCTGCCACGTGGTAAGGGCCGAATGAACCAGCCCCATTGCGAGCTCCTTGTTAACTTCTGCGTGGTGCTTTGTAGCCCAGGGGCTGCACTGAGGACACTTGGGCTCCGCTTTCTAACACTCCCACTCACCAGCCTCCCTTTCCTCACCCGTGAAGTAGGGATCATGAAAGATTGGGAGGATTGGCTGAAATAACCCATGTAAAATGCTTGGCATAAAGCCAGCAGTGTAGTGGTAACTCAGTAAACATTAGCAATTACTGTTATCCATAGTCCCTGGCTCAGGGTGATTCCGTGACTAGTTTAAGTTCATACAGTCAGTCAGCGGCAAAGCAGGTCCTTGGACCCAGGTCGTCTAGCTCCTGTCTCATTTAGGAGGTAGGAGTGCCAGTTAACAGGCCTCATGCTGCTGCCTAAAGCATATTTAAACCTGAAAGAAGGTGCCACTTCCCCCAGGACAACGAAGCTTACTTGTCAGAGAGGTTTTCCCAGGAAACGCTTGGGCAGGATATAAGGGATGTGAGAATGGAAGGCCTCGTGTCAATGGTTTAATTTAGAGTTGAAACACAGAGCCAGTCTGGCCTTGGTTGTGGCCCTGCCGGCTCTGGCAGGAATTCAGTTCCACTTAAGGAGCATGTTCTCTGAAGCCTTAGGTCTGCCTGTGTCTGAGATGTTTGGATGCAAGATGATAATCAGACTTTATTCTGATGCAAACTTTATTCTACTATTCCCACTGCTGTTACCAACTTCATGCCCCTTGGGGACTACATTGAAGAGATAGTTTTTAGACATTGAAGTAGAGAAATGGGTTTGCGTTTTGAAGTTTCAAGGTATTTATGTGTGTCTGTATGTGTGTATCTCTAATTTTACCAGGCCTTTCACGAATTCGAGAGATCATAAATTAGATAGTGACTCTTCTTTTTCCAGAGAATATTCACCTTTTCTCGTTGCAAGAGTGACGAGAAACTGTGATTCTTAGGAACGTGAATGTTAATCCCACAACCTGCTCTGTAACCGTGGGGTTCTAGATCTAGGACGGTGGATGCTGAGAGGTGACTGGTTGTCTTGTCCCGTGTTCCTGGGCTCGAGGGGAAGATGAGGATGAGCACAGGGTGACAGCCTTCGAGGCAGAGCCGGCCACTGAATATTCAAGTCTTGTTTCAGTCTCTTGTTCAGCCGTCACGTATCAGTGCTGAAGACTGCCTCTGACACTCCTGCTGCTGCTTGGAGTCAGGCACGGCTGCTGCAGGGGGACAGCGGGGGGCAGGTGTGTTACCTACCATGGGAGGGCAGTGGCTGGGCAGAGGTGAGCAGGGACCTTAGCGAGGGCCACTTGCAGAAAGACTGCTGTTGGTCAGCACCTCTCTTCCGCCACCGGGATCAAGGATGGGACAGGCCTTCTCAGCATGTCGCCAACTTTGTCACTTGGTTGATCGTATTTGCCTCTCCCTTGGGGAGCAGATGGCCGAAATACAGTAGGAATTCACCATCACCAGGAAAATAAAAGGAGAAACATTTTTCTTTTCCGGAAGAATTTGGAAAAATAATGGCTAGTATTCCTAGATGCCTCTCTGGGCATTGCCACCACGTGTCATTTCTACTTCCTTAGCATCTCTCAAATATCTCCTGTTTCCTCCCCATGGCTGTTGTCTGGGGTGGAGCCCTCTTCCTCTCCTGCTGGCCCAGATAGCTGTGAGACTGCCTTCCAGGTAGCTTCCTCTCTCTACATTCCAAATACGAGCTGTGGGCACGCAGCTGCCTCAGACAGGCTGTCTCTAAGAGTCTACAGTTGGCTGTGCCACTCTGGCACTCACACCCATCCCTGGCTCTCCATGACCCATCCTTAGCCTGCCTGAAAGGGTCTTCATGGTTGCTTGGCCCCTGCCAGCCTCTTCAACCAGGGCCCCTGGACCGTCTGCCCACCCGCCGGGGGCCCAGTCTCTTCTGCATACTTGTTTTTTCCCAGGCCTGGCCCATTCTCTCAGGCTACCCCACTCCCACCTTCTTCCCTTGTCTGGAACCCCATTTCTCTCTGCCCAGCCAGCTCCCTGAGTTCTTCACCTCCTTCTGAGAGTGCATCGTCGCATATCTTCTGCTGAGCCCAGGACCCATCTCTGTAGTCTCAGATTCTCTTTTGTGTTGCTTTTCGAGAACCGTTTATGCAGTCGGTTACTCTGTTTTGCCTCCTACACACAGCGAGTTCCTTTCATCTTCGTACCCCTGAGACAAGGAAGCAGTGTGTCATAGTGGTGAGGAGACAGTCCTGGGTTCCAGTTCCACTTATGTCTGTGTGACTTTGGGTAATTTGGTTAACTTTTCTCAACAGTTCTGCAGTAGTGACAAAACAACCACTATTTTATAGAGTTACTCTGGGGATTAATTGAGATAATTCTTGTAGAACTCTACCTGGCACAGAGTAAGTGAGCTAAATGAATGTTAGATGCTATTATTATCATTATCCTTATTATTCTTATTACTAGGTTCTGGAAAATGCTAGATACTCAATAAGCGCTTGTTGAATAAAAGGACTAAATGGATGAGTGATGTGGGTCATTTTGTTGAATTCCGACTTTATCCGAAACGGAGTTAACAAAAGGACATTAATTTTCTCATGTCTCTTTTTCTCTCTGAACTTTATTTTTCTTTCCCCCAAGAGTGAATGTTTCTCAGACATTAGCAAAACACTGTACTTGCTGAAGCGACCCAAGAACACTTGGAAGAGAGCCATTTTGCCCAATAAGCTAATAGCTAACGTCAGGATTCACCTCCCTGCTGGTTGAGTGACACCCCATTTTCCTTCTTAAAAGAACTAAATGGCCTATATTTCTTTTTTAAATTAAAGTGGATGAAAATGAATTTCACAACTCCCCTGGAGGTGCCTGGAGACACACTGGGATGTCATATAAAAAAGTTGGGAATTGCTAAGCTTGAGCACAGCACTCAGGGCTCTCGAGAAAGATGAAACATAAGAAGCATCCAGTGTGCAGGAGGAAGGCGGAGGGAGAATCAAGGAAAACAGCTAGACTGTGAGGCATAGAAGTGGGAGGAGAAGGGAGGAGAGAGGAAGGAGGGCTGTGTGGAAGAGAAAGTGTTGAGTGATTGATCTTTAACTTCGATGAAAAGAAGCAAAATCAGTCCAAGACGTACTGAATAATTGCCCCGGAATTATTCCTGGCTGCCCTATAAATGATCCCTCACTATGCAAAAATATTGAAAGCAGAAGGGAAATTATTGTTTTGAGCTTGGAAATTTCTCAGTTCTCTGACTTTGCTAACGAGATTTGAGTCCATTATCCTTGTCTCACTGTGAGGCTTCGTCAATAGCAGAATTGTATCTCCTGAGGGATTGTCTGCTGAGTTCATTTCAGTTCCACAAGTGTTTATGGAAGCCCCGGGATGTGTCTAGGGCTGGGAGTGGAACTACGCGGCACGGAGGGGTCGTGATGACTGGTTCCTTGCGCCCGAGGGGATTCGTGGTCTGATGAGGGGGAATCATTGGAGAATCACATGTTGATGTGTCCCCACCCCGGCCCCACTTCAGCCCCAGTGCCTGGGCCATGCCTGCCCAGGGAGGACATTTTCAGTGGCCTTTTTAGGCCTTCTGGTGGGATGGACGAAGCAGGTCAACTGGTCTGGGCCCCTGAGTGCTGCTCTCTGTGTTCCCACCACCCAGCCTTCTTTGTTGTCAACTACAGAGATCATCTTAAGTAATAAAACAGAACCTGTCACCCTCTTGGCTCTGCATTGCACCTGGCTTCCATTTGCACCTGGAATAAAATCCAAACTCATCAGCACGGCCCACGAGCTCCTGCATGACTTGGCTCCACCAACCTCTTATCCTGTTTTCCCTCATTTCCAGGCTTTGCACTTGCTCTTCCTCGTCTTTGGAATACCCGTCCCTGACCTCTTTATGCCGTGGTCCTCCTGAGCTCCCAGAGTTTGGCTTAGACAACATCCCTTAGCCACAGAATCTAAATTCACCTCCTTTTCTCCCCACCCTCCCACACTCTCTCTCTCTTTGTCATCTGTACTTGCTATTTGTAATTATTATTAGTGTTCTTACTCTTGTCTGTTTTCTCCCATGACATTGTGAGCTTAAGAGGGCAAGGTCCTTCTCTGTCTTGCTTGCTTCTTTGTCTCAGTGCCTGGCACATAGTAGGTGCTCACTAAACTGTTCCTGACCTGCCTATAGCAGCTGAGTCAGTAGCAAATAGCACTAATGAAATAAGAAGGAAGGAATTTTAGGGACCAGAGGTATTATGGGAGGAGTGGTACTAACTCAGGAGACCTGGACAAAATCCCCTGGCCCCTTGGGACCTGGGTTGCCTTGTCTCTGAAACAAATTATGCTCAAGGATCCTCCCTCCTCGCTCTCCAAATTCATTGAGTGTAACAGCTCCGAGACAGAACAGTTTATTGATTGACAGCTCTTTGGCCTAAGCCTGCCCCAGAAATGTTTTCGTGAAGAGATGTTGCTCATTGCCTGCCTGTCTCACGTTGACGTTTTCAGGCTTAATTAGAGGCTGTTACCCCTTCTTAAGTAGTCATACACCAGACACGCCAAATAACCTTAGCACCGAGGGCTGGGATAGCAGAGTGGAATAACAATTTGATTTCGGGTAGTTAAAAGCTGAGGGCCTCCACACCAGAGTTGTTCACTTCCTTGCTTTAACAAGTTAAGTGAGTTCTGTGTGAGATTTTTTAATTTGTTCAATAATGTTTCACTGAGTCGTCTACACTGGCTTGGAAGCTGTGGGAGGTACCATTGAAAAAGCCTCCCCACCACTTAGAGCGATTGTTGTGAACACCGTGCCAAGCATTTTACACACCTTGCTGCATTTAATCCTCCCAACAACTCTATGGGGTCAGCAGCACCATCGGCATCAGAGTTTTACAGGTGGCGAAGCACAGATCTGGAGAGGCTGCCTCAGTTGCAAGGCCGCACGTCAAGGAGATGCAGGACTCGAATCTGGGCCTGTGATTCCAATGCCAACAACTCTTGAAAGAGGGCATTGTTAGATGAGTGTCTGCTCTCGAGGAATTTATAAGATATTGATCGTGGTGGGATTGACACGCTAGAAAGAATTA
The DNA here is from genome assembly GCF_020826845.1 of Diceros bicornis minor. NCBI lineage: Eukaryota > Metazoa > Chordata > Mammalia > Perissodactyla > Rhinocerotidae > Diceros > Diceros bicornis. The sequence goes on from NC_080758.1 coordinate 17,766,135, forward strand.
GCAGTGGCGCAGCCCACTCTCTGCACTGCTCACACCTTCCTCTCTGGAGTGGAAGACCACAGCCTTTCCAGGCCTGTCTCCTTGACTGGTGTTGTCATCTCCATCCCACAGGGACTACCCTATCCCTGAAGTCTGCAGGTGGTCACCCCTGGTCAACTGCCCTCTGGTCAGCCCTGCCTTCTCTCTCCTCCCAGCCCCTGCCAGCCTGTGGGTGCTCCCTGGTGCTGGGCTCCCCAGATGGATTTGCCTTCTGGTCTCCTGCCAGGACCAGAGGCTGTGCTGGCCCCAAATTCTGCCTAGGCCTCCTCATGCTCTGGCTCTAGGGTCTGGACTCCTGCTGCTCTCCAGGGTCCTGATTCAACCCCGTGGACCACCTGAGCCACAATGGTGCCGTCTCTCAGGCATTCCTGCTGGGTATCCATTGAAAAGGCCCCTAAGATCCCATCTGCCCATCATCAAAAGAGGCCAGACGTGGGCACATGAGCAGTTCTCTGTGGTGGAATTAGTGGAGGAAGTAAGAGAAGAAGCGCCAGTCTTGAAACTTGAGAAGCTGTGAGCCTGACAAGTCTTACCACTTCCCAGCCCTGTGATGTGATACTGCTTTATAAAAATCACATTCTTTGCACTATTTGGGCCAGTAACTCACTGGGTGACCCTGGGAAGGTCATGTTCCTGCCTAAGCCTCAGTTTACCCATTTGTTAACTGGGAAGGCTGAACTGGATAATTTCACAAGTCTGTGGCCTGGGATCTCAGTGACTCTTCTCTGGCCCTTCCTTGAACTTGCACACACTCTCATGTAAAGGAACCTAGTGGTTGGGGTCATGAACTTTTGAGGCGGGAGACTTGAGATGAGGTTGGCTGCCTGCAGGCTATGTGACTTTAGGCAAGCCAGTTAAGCTTGCTGAACCTCTATTTCTCCATTTGTAAAACAGGGTCAACACTAGAACCTTCCTCAAAGGTGATTTGTGAGGATTGTATAGGATAATCCAGGCAATTTATTCAGCCTATGTCGAGACACAGTAAAATCTGATTAACCATTGGCCAAATGTTAGCTATTACCTTTTCTTTTTCTTTCCTTCTTGCCCTAATTCCTGAGCTTCTCCTCTTTCATTTCTCTGGACAGGGAGGCCCATCACTCTTCCATCTTCAGCCTTGTGGGTTGAAAGTAATCAACCTATCAAACAACTCTCCCTGTGCCTCCTGAGAGCTGAGGGAGGGCGTCCATTTCTGGCCTCTTGGACCTCTGCCAGACACTGTGTACTTGCAATTGGCACCAACCCTCGAGGTGCTCAGGTGTCTGGCAGCTGGCAGGCCTGGCTCTGGCAGGAAAAGGCCCACCTGCCATTAGTACCAGAGTCCTGGAGGTGAGAGGTACATGGATTTATCTCATCCAGCACTTACAAGCTGTCTCTGCCACTTCTACAATCCCAGTGGGCCACATAGGACTAAGGGCCACTGCCCCGTAGACCTGGCCTCAGAGTACTTGGCATTGATGGTTGCACTAGTTTTCTAAGGCTGCCATAACAAAGTACCACAAACTGAGTGGCTTAAATAACAGAAATTTATTGTCTTACAGTTCTGGAGGCTAGAAGTCCAAGGTCTAGGGGTTGGCGGGGCCATGTTCCTTCTGAAGGTGCTCGGCAAGGCTCTGTTCTAGGCCTTTCCTGGCTTTGTGGTGGTTTGCTGGCCGTCTTTGGCGTTCCTTGGCTTGTAGAAGCGTCACCCTGCTCTCTGCTTTCGTGCTCACTTGTTTCCCCCCGTGTGTGTCTGTCTCTGGGACCAGATTTTCCCTTTTTATAAGGACACCACTCATATTGGATTAGGGGCCACCGTAGTGACCTCATTTTAACTTGATTCTCTCTGTAAAGGCCCTATCTCCTAATAAGGTCACACTCTGAGGTCCTGGGGGCTAGGACTCCAACATATCTTTTTTGGGGTGACACATTTAACTCAAAACAGTGATCAATGATTCCATATATGGATAGTCACGTCATTGGGGTACAGGCAAAATAGAGGGAGAAACCAGCAAAGGCTAGGCACAAAACACCCCATTGAGATGATCTGATAGGATAGAAGCTCAAACCGGAAGGAGGAAGGGAGTGGCTTGGACCATTGGAGCTTGGGTTACATGAAATATTGGACATGTGGGTGGATAGGACGGTGACTGGGAGGGATCGGCAGATGGGAGAGTGACTGGATGGGGGTGGAAGAATGGCCTCCCCACTACCTTGGCCCAAGGCATCTGTCCTTGTGTGGTCTGAGAGGCAGATTTAGTTCTCTGTTCTGAGGTGGCTGGGGGTTATAAAACCTCCGCTTGTGAAAGATTCTAAGGTCACCAAGGAGGACTCTTTCGAGGCAGAGATTTGTGGGGATGAAGACTTAGCAGTTAGGCTGCTTTCTCTTTCCCTCCTGCAGCCTGGGATCTGCGGTCCCTGGGAGCCCATTTTTCATTTCCAGGGCAGAGCCGACTGTTGGCTCTGGGCAGGACAGGTTTGGCTTTAGGAGATGATGTATGGTGTCTAAGTGTGCTGCCTGGTTAGTAAATTATCCCCGGATCACTGGATGATGAGACATTGTAAACCATAGTCTACAGGCTTTGTGGAGCTTCTGCCTTCTGAATTTGCAGTAGGAATTGATCTTGAGTGAACAGACAGTGTGCCTACTAGGTGCCAGAGCTATGATGCTCACTGGTCTTAAGAGTGTCTCTGCCTAAGGAGGGGGAGGGAAGAAACTAGCCCTTATTGAGCACCTAATGTGCGCCAGGCCTTTAACATGTTTTTCTCCATTTACTCTTACACCACAGTCCTTTCGAGTAACTATTATACAGAGGGGTAAACTGAGGCTCAGGGAGGTTAAGGGGTTTGCTGGAGGTAAGACTCTGGTTCATAACAGACCTAGAATTTGAACTCAGGCATGATTGACTGCAAAAGTCTGTTCTCTCTCCATTGAGTGGCAAATATTCGGACCAGGGGTTGGCAGTCATTTTCCATAAAGGGCCAGGTAGTAAATATTTGAGACATTGAGGGACATATGATTTCTGTCATATGTACTCAACTCTGCTATGGGAGCATGAAAGCAGCTATTGATAATATATAAACAAATAAGCTTAGCTCTGTTCCAATGAAATGTGAACAGAAACAGCTAGTGGGCCAGGTTTGGCCTGAGGGCTGCAGTTTGCCGACCCTTGCTTTAGAATATCTGGTGTGACAGTAAACACTGCATTGGCCCAAGTAACCATGAGGCAGCCAGGTTTACTTTCCAGAATGAAAATGATGGTCTTGTGCAACCATCTGAGGGTCAAAGGAGGCAAGTGGCACGTTACTGCCATCCCTCCAGGGTGACGAGGCCCTTTTAGGTGCTTTCCGACAACTAGATGTTGCTGCTTTGGGGAAACAGAGGAGACTTGTCCCTGTGGTCTAAACAGGAGGCTGGTGGTATAGACGGAGTTAAATGAGAGAGAGCAACATTAGCATAGTTTCCTGCTCTATTGTCACCTTCATAAATTTTGAAAAGTCGATTCTAAAGCTAATCATAGCAACATTTAAGAACTTTATATTTTTAAAAGAAAACTTGTATTCACTGAATTAATACCACACAGGCAATACATAGGAGATAGTAGAGCATAGTGTGTAAGAATATTGCTTTGTAATCAGAAAGATTTGAGTTCAAATCCCAGGCCAGCAGCACACCAGCTGCATGGTCCTCAGCAGGTTGTTCAGGCTCTGAGTCTTGGTTTCCTCAGCCGGTAAGTGGCTAGAGTGGCGTTCTTAATCTTTCTCCCGCAATAGAATCACCTGGAGGGAGGGCTTGCTAAAGCACAGATGGCTGGGCTCTATGCTTAGAGTTTCTGAATCAGTAGGTCTGGGGCGGAGCCAAGAATTTGCATTTCTAACGAGTTCCCAGGTGATGCTGATGCTGCTGGACCAGGGACCACACTTCGAGGACCACTAGTTAAGAGGATGCTAAGTGTTCCAGGTTCTGACTATTTCCCAACAGACACAAGTTGTTGGATGAGGATCGCGTGGAACTGGGAAGCAGGGAATTCCCACTGCATCCTCAGGAAGCACAGTGGTGGCGTGGAGACTCTTCCAGCTTTAGAAGCAAAGTAAAACCACCCATGGCTAGCTGGAGGTGGCCCTGGGCAGGTCCAGCTCTCAATAGTTCCATGAGAGAAGCTTCTGAGAGGGTTGAGCAAGGCAAGAGAGGGACAGGGGCTTTCCATTCTACTCTTTCCTGAGATGGGGAGGAAGTGTGAGTGGGAGTTTCCTTCTTTTAGGACCAAAGACAGGAAGGGAGACGTTTTACTCCCTGTAAAACTAGCCTCAGAAGTTGTGGGAGGGTGGGGATAATGCAGATGCTTTATAGCACCGTGGCTGGCATATGGTAAGCAGCCAAGAAGTATTAGCGATTATCATTTTGTGTATTATAAAAAAAAATCTGTTGTTTCAGAAGTGTATATATGGTGAAAGATCTTCTCTCCTTCTTCCCCAGTTCTGTTCTCAATTGGTCGCCACCATTGACTGGGGTGTATCTTTCAGGGTTTTTCTTTGTTGATACTCATAATTCATAATTCGAAATAATAACTAGCAACCATCTAAAACGGTTGCCATTTTTATGCTCCCCTCCCAGCATGGTTCTCATCAGTCTTTTTGACCTTTTTATTGCCTAGATGAAAAAAATATTTTTAATTAGCATTCATTCAGTTATTAGTGAGGTAGAAAAATATTTCCAAATGTTTATTGATGTTTTGCATTTTTTCCCCTTCCTGTGACTCAGCTGCTTATAACCTTTGTGCATTTTTCTTTCAGGTGGTTTCTTTCAGAGCTCTACGGATATCATAAATAGTAGTTTTTTCTCTGTCATACATATTGCGTTATTTTTTTCTCAGATTGTTGTTTTCTTTTGACTTGGTTAAGAGTTTATTCTTTTCTCACACAGAAGATTTTTTTTATTGTTTTTCTTAATTTTTGTGTGGTGTGATTTATCAGTATTTTGTTGCTTTTTGGTTTCGTGTTACCATACAAAAGGCTTTGCTCACACTCATAAAAGAGATCTTTTTTTTTTTTTCTGGTACCTTGATGGTTTCTTCTTTCCCTCCCTCCTTCCTTTTTTTAATTCAGATCTTTAATGTATCAGGCACTTATTTTGATGTAAGGGGTCAAGTAGAGATCTTGATTTATTATTATTTTATTCCAAGGTGACAGCTAGTTGTCTCTATATCTTTTATTGAATAATCCATATGTTTCCTACTTCTAGAAAATGCAACCTGAATAACATATTTTTATGTGTTTGGGGGTCTAATTAGCTTCTATTTATGCAGTGGTACCCTCTTGCTTTACTACTGTAGTTATGATATGTTTTAATATAGGAGAGGATTATTCCTCCATTACTCTAAAATTGCAAGTTTCCCAGATATTTTTGCACGTTTATTCCACTGGAAAAATTTTAGAATAATTTTGTCAAATGCTCCCTAAAAGATCCTGTTTGGATTTTGGTTGGCTCTGCATTGGATTTATAGATTAATTTAGAGACCAGAGGCATTTTTACAACGTTCAGTCCTCTTATCCAAGCACAAGATAAGTTTCACCATTTGCTCTAATCTCTTGGGTTATGTCTCTCAGTGGGTTTCACAGTTCCACCTTTTAGGTCTTGCACATTTCTTGTTTATTCCTACCTCTTTGTTTCTTTTGTAAATGGGATAAATGTTTCTAATATGTTTTCTAATTGGCTATTGCTGGCATAAAAAGATGTGGTTTCTGGTGTATATTTTATATCTGGCTCCCATACTAAAAATCTCTTATTAGTTCTAATAGTTTTCAGTTATGCCCTTGGGTTTTAAGGTAGACCATAATATTGTCTACAAATAATGGTACTTCTGTCTCCTCTCTTTTACTGCTTAATCACTCTGATTTTTAATTTCTTTTTGGTTGTGCTAGAAATTCCAGAATGAGGTTAAATAATAGTGATAGTAGCAAATATGCTTTTTCTTTTTCCTGATTCAGTTACAATAACACTTCTAGAGTTTTATTAAGTATGATGACAGTTTTTTGAGATAGGTGTTCTTTATCATTTTAAGGAACCAGCATTCTAAAACTAAGAGTTATTTTTATATCAGGAATAAATATTGAGATCGTCTGTGGTTTTTACCCCACTGACCTATTATTTTCCAAAATTGTATGACTAAAGTTTCAAATGTGAAACCATTATCGTAATTAACTTTAATTGGTATGGTTTATTATTCCTTTAATATAGTGCTGGATTTGATTTGCTGTATTTTTTACAGCTCCATAATCCCTTATCTAAAACCCTTTGGGTGAAATGTGTTTGCAATTCATATTTTATTAGATTTTTGGAAGGTAATAAGATGCATATACTGTGAAAGTTATGTAATAACCCCAGTGGAGTCAGGGAAGTACCCCTTAATCAAACACATTAATATTTATGCAGCCAAACATCAGATGCACATCTACGTCAGACAAATAAATGCTGGAAATAGTCTCAGGGCAGGTGTGGATGCTAAAGAAGTTTCAGTCAGGTTTTCTGCTGTTTTAGGATGGGATCCCTAGCAGCAGACTCCGAGACAAGGGTGCAGGGGAGGATGATTGATTAGGAAGTGTTCCCAAGGAAAACGGATGGACGAGTGGACAGGGCGACCAGGAAGAGGAGGAGGCCAGCAAAGTCCGAGGGAAGGTGACTCTGGCTCCAGTTCTCAGGGGAGTTGTGGAAACCATGACTCTTGAGCTGTACCCCCGTGGAGACAAAGGAGCAGGAGTGTTTATGCCCCTGCAGTCCACAGCCATCAGTGTGCCCAACAATGGATGAGGGTCATGAGGAAGGGAGGGGAGCTTTGGTAGCACAGGCTGCTGCCACCAGATGAGTTAAAGAAGCCCAGGTTTAAGAGCTTCTTCAGTTTCAGAATTCTGGGTAAGAGATTGTGGGCTTGCATTCGATGTTGGCCTCAGTATCCCAAAGTGATGCTCTTTTGTTGTTTCCTTTGTCACATCCCAATAAAGCTTGGTAGCAGCGTCTGACTAGCTGCTTAAAATGCACAGCGATTCCGCCAACCTGGTGGCGTAGTGGTTGAGTTTGCAGGCTCCGCTTCGGCAGCCCAGGGTTCGCAGTTTCAGATCCCAGGCGCAGACCCACGCACCGCTTATCAAGCCACGTTGTGGCAGGGGTCCCTCATACAAAGTAGAGGAAGATGGGCCCAGATGTTAGCCCAGGGCCAATCTTCCTCAGCAAAAAGAGGAGGATTGGCAACAGTCGTTAGCTCAGGGCTAATCTGTCTCACCAAAAAAAAAAAAAAAAAAAAAAAAAAATGCACAGCAAACCCTTCTTCCTTTCTCTCGGCTGTGGAGTAGTTTAAGAAGCACCAGTATCATCAGTTCTCTGAAGGTTCTTCATAACTAGCCTGCAAAGCCAGCTATCATGGCACAGTCTTTAGAGGTAAATTTTGACAAATATTTAAGTTTTAAAATAAGGGTTATTGATTTAGTCAGACTAGTTCTTGACTGTATATTTTCCTGAGAAATAGCACCTTTCATTGCGATGCGGTTTCCTGGCAGAGTTTCACAGAGTAGTCGTGTAAAATTTGCATATTTTTCGTAACACACCATAAATGCAATTACTTATCTTTTCTCCTTTCCGATGAGTTAAGTTAAAGCAAAGATTTTGTCTAATTCATTGTTGTGTCGCCGATTCCTGACACTTCATAAGAGCTCAATGAATATTTGCTCAATGAAAATATCAGTGAATGTGGCGTATTCACTTTCTCAATTCCTAATTTTGCGTATTTATCTTTTTCCGTCTTGCCGAAGGTTTATCTATTTTAGAGTCTCTTGAAAAGAACCAGATATTACATTTATCAATCCTATCCTTAAAAAAAAAATTCTAATTCATTCAATACTTCTTTTAGATTATTAATTCATTTCTCTTTCTTTTTTTTAAACTTATAGGTTGATTGCTCAGTTCATTTATTTTCAGTCTAACTTAACAGGAAAATTCAAGGTATGCATTTCTGATTGAATACAGCTCTGACTTCATCCTGAAAGTTTTAAATTTTAGTTATTTCTTTTCTGTTTTTCTAATAAGTCTGTAATTATATTTTACTTCCTCTTTAATGCAATAGTTTAGCATTTTATTTTAAAGTTTTCAAGTGGTTGAATTTTAAATATTTTATCTTTCATAACTAACTTCAAATTTTATTCCATTGTGATCATAGAATATGACCTGTATGATTTAATCTTTGGGATTTATTTTTAGGTTTAGTTTTTGTAAATTCTTAAAAACAAAATTAGTTTTTCTCTTCCTTTCTCTTATCCCCACCATATCCCCACGAAACGTTATGAGAAATTTGAGAAGAGTTATTCCTCCCACCAAAATTGAATAATATGGATTAGGTTGCATTTATTTAATTATTACGTGTGAGGTCTTTTTTTTTTTTTCTTTCCTTTTTTGGGGGAAGCAGTATAAAAATACTGTTACTACATGTGATCCACCTGACCAGCTCCTTCAATTTCATAATGTGTTTTAGCATAAAATAATGTCTCATTTGTCCTTTGCTGACTCTGAAGGAAGCATTCCAGGGGGAGCTTTTTCTCTGGGCCCCATTTGCCTGTGTCCTTGGGGTTAGATCCCTCACACGATGTTGGGACAGCCTCACTGGAAGCCAGAGAAACGGGAGTGACTGGCACATAATTGCTGGCCTGGGGGGAGTGCCCATGGTGCGTTTACAGTTCAAAGCAGATCTTTTCCAGCCTCAGCTTCCGGACGTGAACATGAAGATTACTCCTTTAAGTTATGGTGATGCCATGGAAATTTTCAATAAGTGTGCCTTATCTGGGATTTCCCTCAACTGGGCGGCCTGCTGTGAGTGTGAGAAAGAGAGAGTGACACAGCAGAGCAATTAACCTTGTTCGGTGGACTCCAAATTCAGTTTTCTTAAACTGTTATGAGCTTCTTTGCACTTCATCCTTGGGAGTCAACATCCAGACACACCTAAAGACACATCTGGCCTCAGCAGCTCTCTTTAATTTTCTGGTTTTTGAACACAAATTCCCTCCCTCCTTCCACAAGGGATCAAGGAGCGTCTACAATGTTCAGAGGCAAAAACAAGGATGAATCAGACAGACAGAACCCTTGTCCTTTTGAACAGGTGCCTGAAAATTACAGCCTGGCGGCCATACCCAGCCCTGTGGCCGTATCCAGCTTACCACCTGTGCTTGTAAATCAAGTTTTATTGGAACACACCCACACCCATTCTTTTGTGTATTGTCTGTCTTTTGTGTTACAACAGCAGGGTCAAGCAGTCACTACAGAGACCACATGGCCCACAAATTCTGAAACATTTACTATCTGGTCTTTTATAGAAAGTTTGCTGACCCCGGATGTAGAAAGTCAAGGTCTAGGCAGAGAGAATACAGAGACCCTCAGATGCACCAAAATACCTTGAAGCTGCAAGTGCTCTTGGTGAGGGTAGGGCCCGTGTCCTGGGTGGTTTTGAGGCGGGAAGTGTTCTTGCTGCCTCTCGGGTTCTGCTCACAGGGTGGCACGCCGGAGCAGCCTGCTTTGGTCTGGACAGCGGAGGGGCCGGGGCACTCCGAGGGGTCTGGTCTCACTTTCCAGGGGCCTTGGCTGGAGTTGGGCGCCCAAGCCCAGCCAACCAGAGAGCGGCACCTTGCTTTCCGTTTCCTCTACTGATATTTGCAAAATGCGTGGACGAGTGCCTGGCGCAGAGAAAGTGCCGTGGGAAATAAGCGAAAGCTGTCGAGGCCATGGGAGCCGTGGTCGAGGCCAGTGGCAGCTTCATGTGCCCCTTTTCTTGCCCAGACTTATGGGATCTCTTCCAGCAAACTCCACCCTGTGCCAGGCGACAGAGCCTCCTCTGGTGGTAAGTGAGGGATGCGGGATGGTGAGTGACCAGCTCTGCCTCCCCTTTCTCCTAACCCGCTTCTTTAGCTGTGGGGCTGGGTCCTCGTGCCTCTTACAGCTGGATAAGCTTGAACAATAACATTGGTAAAATGGTAATAATAATAACAACAATAATAATGGGCATGCTTATTAAGAGTAGCCATCACTCACTGAGGCTTCTTCTGTGCCATTGACTTTACCTACATCAGGTGTTGGTTTGCAGACAAAACCCAGCCTGTTGTCTATTTCGTGTATAACATTTTACTGGAGCGTGACCATGTATTGCCTGTGGCTGCTTTCATGCCACCGCAGTGGAGCTGAGTAGTTGTGACAGAGACCGTTTAGCCTGCAAAGTCTGAAGTAGCTACTATCAGGGCCTTTACAGAAAAACTTTATTGACCCCTGGCCTTCGTTATCTCGTTTAATCCTCCCACGCCCTCTGTGCGGTAGTACTGCCATAAGCCCATTTTACAGATAGGAAAGTGAGGCACAGAGGTTAAATGGTTTGTCCACATAGCAGAAACTCTAGGTCCTCGTCTCTAAACTGGTCCTCCTCCTTTCCAGGTTGCTCAGAATTGTGGGTGTGGAGGTGTTTTTGGAGCCAAGTGGCAGAGGGGTGGGTCACGGATGGGGTCAGGAATGTGGAGATACCTGGCCTCCGTTTGGCTATTGTCTCACATTGGCACAATGAGTGGGTCAGACTGGGGAACTGTGAGGCCCTTCCATCTCTAATGGGCTGGAGTTTGGAGCCAGGGTGCCAGGGCTGGGGAAGGCCTGTGCACTGGAAAGAGGTTCAGCAAAGCAGAGGCAGATGGAAAGATGGTGTGGTGGGCATGCCTTAGACAGCCTGTGGTGTGGGGGGCAGAGCTCACAGAGCCTTGCCTTGAATCTCAGCTTCTCTCTTCCAGCTGTGAGGCTGGGGGCATGAGCCTCAGGTTCATGCTTCGTAGAATGGGGAGAATGTATGAAAGCTGTCTTAACTTCCCCTGGCCTTTTGCAGGTACGGGGAGAGGTCAGTCCTTCACACACACAGGGCGCCCCGAATCTTCCCTGCTGATTCACAAGGAGGTAGCGCTGAGGTGGAGGGGTTGGTAGGGCCGGGGTGGTGAGTCTGAGGGGCTACCCTCGCATCCTGCCAGGGGACCATTAGACAAGATCTTCTCTCTGTGTATTTGTTCTAACACCTGGCCCTCACTCACCAGGGAAAACTCCTGGAGACCAGCGAGTGAATCCAGACCCTCCCTCCAGCTTCCCTTCTTCTATATGCTGGATCTGCTGAGCTCCTTATAGAGTTGGGGTAAAATTACCTTATTAATCTTTCTTTTGTAAATACCACTGTGAAAGAAGGAGATTTTGCATTCACTCATCTTTTCATTATTATGGTAATAGCTTTCAATTTATAACTAATTATCATTGCTCCCTCCTAACCTGGCCTTTATTATGAGAAGCCAGGGAGGGATCCAGGAGTGGATGCACAGCAGGCGGGAGTGTGTGTGCGGATGGGGGAGCAGTTCCCTGTGGCAGCTTCTGAGGGTGTGATGATGCCTTCGTTTATGGGTCCTGGTTGGGTAGACGCCAGTTCCCATCCACATGCTCGCTGGGGCTCAGGCTTGGCTATGAATCTCTCAGGAGGAGATTGGCATGGCGAGGAGGAGGCAGCCAGGGCAGGGAAGCATCCAGAAGCCACCCTTTGATGGGACCAGGAGAGAGAACCGGAGGTGTTCCAAAAGGAAAGAGGAAGGCTCAAGGGGACACAACTCGTGTCTTCAAAATAACTGTCACGTGGATCTGGACTTGTTCTCTGGGTCCACAAGGAGAGACCCAAGAGAAATGGGCAGTGGTTGCCAGGAGGGAGATTTGGATACAGTGTGAGGAATGTGCCCACAGTTGTGACGTTCATAGGTATCTGAAAATAGAGCTGCCTTTTTTGGGAGTCTCAGGTGCACCTCTACGCACAAGCACACACGCTCTAGAGCCATTCCAGTTAATTCAAGTTTAAAGACACATTGGCCTGGCATGAATTTTATAGACAGAAGTTGGGCCCGAGAACCTCCCAGGCCTCTGTGATGCTGTACCACATAGCAAGAACTTGTGTTTGGTGGAATGTGACTGGGAAGGGAGCTGGATATCTGGCTGCAGCTATTTTGCTTTTATTTTTTAGCATTATTGTGGAATACAAGCCTCACTCTTTACTGGCAGGCTCATATAGGCCAGTCTCGTGAAATGAGAAGACTTGAAAACATAGGAGGGAAGGGGAGGAAATTTGGTAATGATATGCACAGATCCTCTTTGATCTCAGGCGTGATTCAGAGCACAGGCCCTCCTGCTCTGTGGGGGGGCTCAGATAAGAGATTCCAATTTCCCTGTGGACTTTTCTGGAACTACAGTCATTAGCTTTTCCCTGTTTATCAAGTGAACATAAACAGGTGCAAAAATGGTTTCCCTTCTCCCTTCTGGATTAATTAAATACATTCCCCACCCTCCTCCAAGTCATTAGATTTATTTGCCACTGTTTTTTCTATGAAAAGATTTGGGACTGTGGGTGAGGGGCATGGAGAAAATTTGGATCATCATTGAGGCAGTGTTGCTCCAAAGCAGCCCCCTTTCAACCCCATCCCGTAGAATGTTCTGCAATGATGGAAATATTCTATACCTGACCTACCCAATATGGTAGCCATGATAGCCACTAGCCACATGTGACCACTGAGCGCTTGAAATGTGGACGGTGCAATTAGGAACTGAATTTTTAGTTTTATTCAATGCTGCATTGATGGGGATTCAGGGGGAAAGAACAAAATTCTGGATTGACTACATACAGGTTGTGTGATCTCAGGCAAGGGACTCAATTTTCTGAGGCTTAGTTCTGTCACGGGTAAAATGGGAATAATAATGGAAGTGATGCATGTCCTAGGGCCTGGCACATAGTCAGTTCTCATGTGTGGTGCCTGGGGTTATTTTTGACTGTTCTTTCCCAAATATCATGTCTCCTATTGGCCAGTCTTCACTGAGCCAAACTTTTGCTCAGCCTTGGCCGGGGCAGAGAAGAAGGTCAAGAAGGAAAGCCTTATGGTTGGAGAGTGGAGGTGCCTGATGCAGAGACTGTGGCAGATTGCGGTGGATTTCAGCATCTTCCTGCTTAGACCCCAGATGTGTTTGAGAACTCATGAAAGAGCATTAGAGGGAGTCTTCTTCTCCAGAGAGAGTCCCGTGGATCATCCCTTGGATCGGTCTGCCCCGCCTTTGTACTGAGATGTTTGGGTCTTTCCAAGATAAACACCAATGTGTACAGGGAGAATATGGACTCCTGAGGCAGACACAGCTGAAGTTGAATTTCAGTCTGATTCCGCTGTCACTTGGGAAGGTAGTGTAACCTCTCTGAGCCTTAATTTTCTTATGTCATAAAAGAACATGTGACAAAGAGTTGTGTGAGGATTAAATGATATAATACAAATAAATTATTTAACACAATGCCTGGCCCACAGTAAGTGCTCAATGAATGTTAGTTGTTGTTGTTGCCCTGTGTGAGTGTGTGTAGTGGATGCTGGTGTCTGCCTCCCAGATTCCTTCTTCAGGACCCAGTCACTCGTTCCCCGGTGTTTGCTACTGACAGCTTACAGCTGAATCCCTTCCCCATAATTGCCATCTGTGCAAGGGAGGTAACTTGCCCAAGATTAAACCCCTTTCCCGGGGCAGCCCAAATCCAATGACTGGTTGATGTGAGGGTACAAGGGTCTGATACCCTTGCCTCAATTCAGGACAACTCAGATGGGCCATCCAAGGCTTAGAGCTCCCTGGATGATCAGCTGAGGCCTCTGTTGTGACTGCATAGCAGCTCGACCTCTCCCTCCGCCCCATCCTGCTTCCTTCACTTCCCTACAAGGGTACTCCCTGTTAGATCTCCTGCCTGCAAATCTCATTTCCTTCTGAGTCTGTTTCCCAGGAAAGCTGATCTAAGATGGATATGTGCTTTTCTCCTTCCTCCGAGATTTGCTGTTTGAAATATTTTAATCTAATTTTACCCAGAGTGAACTCCATTCTTTCTGACTTCAAAACCCAACCACATCCCCTGCTCCACACTGCTTCCCATGGCAGGAAGGCCATTTCACTTCCCTGCTTAAAAGCCTCCATTTGTTTCTCCATATCCCCTGAGGTTAAGTCAGACCTCCTTGGCATGGTCTTCCAAGTTCTTTCCAACCTGATCCCAATGGATCTTTCTAGAATCCTTCTATCTAATTCCTTATCTGGCGTCCATCCTAAGCCCCATACTCACTGGACAACAGAGTATGTTCATGTCATTGCATATACCATTTTTCTCTGCCTAAAATGTCCTTTCTTCATTTTCTGCTGCTGGAATGCCATTTCCTTTCTTTCTTGCCAGGAAAACCCCCAGTCTTCCTCTCAAATTCAGCTCCTGTGTCAAAGTTGCTAAGTTAACCTTATTTATTTATGGAGCATTGAATATGTTGAGTATCTCTCTAAAGTTCTCCCTCTCCCCCTGGTAGAAGACAGAGAGATAGAAACTCTCTCTTCCAAGCTCCTGATGCATCTTGTTACAACACTCGCCACAGAGTATCAAAATGTATCTGTGTAACATCACCATCTTCCCATCATGCATGTCTCTTATCTGCACTTCCTGCCCAACCCAGTGCCTGCCACATAGTAGGTGCTCAATTCACAAAAGATCCTTAATTCATAGATGGTGGTCAATTCATAGAAGGTCCTTAATTCATAGTAGGTATTTGATAATTAGTAGTGGAGGGAAAAAAGAGAAAAGGGAAGAAGGTATTTTAGTTAGGATATGATTATGTTTCAATAATAAATTATCTCCAATAATAAATGGCCCCCAAATCTCAGTAAACTGCAGCCACAACAGTTCATTTTCATCCATGCTACATATCCATCAGGGATTGGCTGTGGCTTTACACTACATGGCCTTCAATCTGCCACTTTGGCTGACGGAACAGCGTCTACCTGGGAAATAGGTGGTCTATGGCACAGAGAAAACCATGAGCTGGATCTTAAGCTCTCACCTGGAAATGACACATGACTATCCACATTTAAGGGGCCAAAGTAAGCCACATAGCCACTCCTGCGTTCAGTAGGATGGGGATGTATCATCTTTCATCAGGAAAAATGCCAGAAATCACATGCCAAGCCTCCTACCACCAGGACAGGGACGTCTAATCTTCCTCCAGGGAGAAGGACCCAAGTCACATGGCCAAGCCTACTCTCAAGGGGATGGGATGAGGTAAACCTGTGCTGGTAAGTGTTTTGAACAATAATACAAAGTACTGCGGAATGAAATGGAGAACACACATGGTATCCCAAGCCAACTGCCCCAGGGTCTTTTGAGTCAGTTTGTAGAATGCATAGCCACTGAAGGTAGGAGGATGAAGTGCTACATGGTGCATCTGATTTGTTTCTGGAAGCTTCCATTCTTGGGTGTGATGCCCAAGTCTCTGCTGCTGATGCTAGTGATGAAAGCTGAAGCACTTCCAATCACGGCCGCCCACTGGTGGCCTGTATGCATGACTTAACTGTATCTCATAAGCAGTCGCTGGACCATGGAGACACTTGATGGACGGCTGCTCCATGTAATTTCTGGGCCTGTAACTTGTTTGGAGCTGTCAGGGCCAGACAGCATGACTACTGTACCATCATGGCTTTGAAAAATGCCCTTTTAAAGACTTGTTCAGTCAGGAGATGGAATAAATTGTGGAAGGAGCTGAGAATCCTGGCAAGACAGATCCTGTGGTTGGAGACGAAATTCAAAGCTTGTATCTCTGTGCAGGCAGCTGAGAGGAAGCACTGATGGATGACTGCCCTGCTCTCATCCTTTCCTGCTCTCACCTGAAGATGCACAGCTTTGTTGGGTGGGGGAATCAATGGGGTGACGTGTAGAGAAATGACTGTGAGAAGCCTGACCTTGTGTCTTCCTGTCTCTCTGGACCCTCTTGTACCATCTGCTGCCTCCCTCCTGTTCTGTTTCACTTATTCCCCCTAGCCTGGCCCAGATTTCAGTTCTTTTGTTGCTCTCAGATTTGGCATTTACTGGAGGTTTTCTCAGGCTCAGCCCTTGCTGCTCCCAAGGCATTTGAATCAGATTTGACTCACTCTGCCTTCAGCCTCTAGGGATCTGTACCTTGCCTTAGGCTGTAGGATGTTTAGGCCAAAGGAAGTAGCACTCAGCATCTCCTTTGATGGTCCAGGACTTCTCTCTGGCACTTCATCCTTAGGGATACTTCACGACCTCAGCTTGTCTTCCCTGAAGTATCAGACCTCTGGGTGGTAAGACTATGGCGCTAAAGTCATTTTAAAAAGGGATCGAGTTTATAACATTCAGTTCCTTCTTTCAGGACTAGGATAAGCATAAGTGATGACAGTGCAAGATGGTGGAGACTTCCAGAACTACATCAAATAAGAGAGAGTATTTTGCTTGTGACCATCTAGGGAGATTTGGGTGTAGCGTTTGTTTCTAGGGAAATATTGCTGTGTATCAGTTCAAAGAGCAAAGCAAGGGTGAAAGGGAAAATCCAAGAAGGAATACCTGTGTCCTACAGCATCTGAAGGATCCTGAGGGCAATTGTGTGGAGGAAGGATAGCAGCTGTAACTGAGCCCGTGTGTGGTGGCAGTGGGGCATGACCTCTCTTCTCTGTTAGGCTTAATGGGTGGTGGAGGAACAGGTAGGATAGTTGGAAGGACATAAGCAATGACTCTTGCTGCTTCAGGGTTTGATATTCTTGCTTCCCTTTTATGTTTCATTAAAAACAAAGATCTTAATTCAGAAAATTCTGGCCTGTATCATGTAAGGACCTTTCACTGTGCTTTTAACAGAGAAATCACTGTTTCTTAAAGAGATGGACAGTATTGGGATGGAAATGATGATGGGGCTGTGTGCTGTCCTTTGAAAGTTCAGAAAAGGAACAGATCTGGCTCTAAGATTTATTCCAGAAATTATCTTGTCACTCATCTCTTGACCAGAAATTGGCAACGTAAATGCTGTCGGGACTGTGGAGATAATTTAAATGAGTTATGTATGCAGTTAGTGTATTAGTTTGCTAGGGCTGCATAACAAAATACCACAGGCTGGGTGGCTTAAACAACAGAAATTTATTTTCTCATAATTCTGAGGATGGAATTCTAAGATCAAGGTGTTGGCAGGTTTGGTTTCTCCTGAGGCCTCTCCCCTTGGCTTGTGGATGGCCACCTTCTCACTGTGTCCTCAGGTGGTCTTTCCTCTGTGTGCATGCACTCCTGTGTTTCTTTTTGTGTCCAAATTTCCTCTTCTTATAAGGACCAGTCAGATTGGATGAGAGCCCACCATCATGGCCTTATTTTAACTTAGTCACCTCTTTAAAGACGCTATCTCTAAATGTGGTGACATTCTTAGGCCCTGGGGGTTAGGGTCTCAGCATATAAATTTTGGGGGACATAATTCAGCCCCTAACAGTTAGGAAATACAGAACTGTACTCTGGAAGACTAAAACCCCCACCTGGAGTGACACCTGTTCTCCTCGACCGGCACCTACTGTATACAGTCTCCTCACAATTGATCAATCCCTCATAGAAGGGCAGCAGAGAGTCCTCCCAAGGAGGGTGCCCAGAGTGGTGAGGGGGCTGGAACCAAATCAAAGGAGGGGATACTGAAGTACTGGGGATGGGCCGCCTCAAGGAGAGAAGACTGGAGAGGACATATTGTAGTTGTCAATAGAATTTTGACAGGTTGCCATGAACATTTTGTGTGTTCCTGAAAGATATTCTGGGACTGATGGGTAAAAGTCCTGGGAAGCGAATTTTAACTCAACATAAAAAGGGAACCTTTGAATGCTCAGAGATCTCAAAACTATTATGGATTGTTCCAGAAGATAGGAAGCTCCTGGGCACAGGATGCATTTAGGCAAGAAGCTGGAGGACCCTAGAGTGGGGATTTTGCGTAGTGGCTTCCTGCCTCACCTGGGGAGTTAGGCCAGTTGTTGTGAAGGTGTTTCCCAACCCTGGGAGCCTCTCTATTTCCAAGTGCTCTGTAAACCATTATGTACCACACAAGCCAAAGTGTGGCTAAGGTTTTCATCATCAGTGTAGAAGGTGGGCTAGTTTCTGAAAATTAGGGTCCCCGGCTCACTGCACTTTTTTTTTTTTTTTTTTTTTTTTTTGTGAGGAGATCAGCCCTGAGCTAACATCCGCCAATCCTCCTCTTTTTTTGCTGAGGAAGACGGCCCTGGGCTAACATCTGTGCCCGTCTTCCTCCACTTTATATGGGACGCCGCCACAGCATGGCTCACCAAGCAGTGCGTCGGTGCGCGCCCGGGATCCGAACCAGCGAACCCCGGGCTGCCGCAGCGGAGCGCGCGCACTTAACCACTTGCGCCACCGGGCCGGCCCCGGCTCACTGCACTTTTTGATACAGTTATATTTTCTAGTTTGCCTCTGCATTCAAATAGTCCTTAGGAGGCTGTGTGTGGGCACGTGCGTGTGTGTGTACCTGAGCCAAATGAGATTCGTCTTGAACCCTTCTCACATTCACTCAGCAAACACGTAGAAAGCATCTGATAAGTGTCAGGCATGGTGAGCTAAGGACGTATCCCACTGGAGACCCGCTGTCTGGTGAAAGAGTGGGTCTTAAGTGAGGTGTCTGTGGATACAGGGGCCAGCGAAGGTTCTAGGATCACAAAAGGTGCGGCTGTGTTGGTGGCAGTCAGGGAAGGTGTTGGAGAGGTGGTCGTGTTTGAATGATCTTTTATTTATTTGTTTGTTTATTTATTTATTTATCTATATATTTTTTTTTTTTTGTGAGGAAGATCGGCCCTGAGCTAACATCTGCTAATCCTCCTCTTTTTTTGCTGAGGAAGACTGGCCCTGGGCTAACATCCGTGCCCATCTTCCTCCCCTTTATATGGGACGCCGCCACAGCATGGCTTGCTAAGCGGTGCGCCCCTGGGATCTGAACCGGCGAACCCCGGGCCGCCGCAGTGGAGCACGCGCACTTAACCACTTGCACCACTGGGCCAGCCCCTGAATGATCTTTTAAAGAGTCTTTAAATTTTCAAGGTGGCAAAGAAGAACATGAGAACAGCGTGCACAAGATGTCAGAGACGAGAACGTGGATGTGAGGTTCAAAGCAGCACAGCAAGGCTGCAGGATCGGTTCTCCTGGGGGTGGGAACTGAAGCTGGAGGGGTTGGCAGGTGCGAGGCCGTGACAAGTGTTGCACAGCAAGGTGGATGTTCTGAGAAGGGCCTCCTTCCCAGCTCTTGGGATCTGACACTGGGCACCACGCAGGACAGCATTTCTATTAAAGTCTGTAATTTTAGTATTAATACCACTCCACTTCGGCATAATCATATCGCACATTTGATTCACTTGGGAATGTTTTGGAGGCATTGTTTACCACCTTTGGTAGTAATACCGATGCTAAATACTAATAGTGCTCCAATTGTGTGCAAAGCCCCATGATGAACATCATCCATGCACTGCCTCATTTAATCCTCGTGACCACCCTATACGGTAAGTGCTAGTGTTGCCCATTGTACAGAGAGGTTAAGTTACTTGTGGCGGAACTGGGCTTTATTCCTGGGGGTTGGAGCCCATGGCCATATCCATTGTGCCTGCTTTCCGGCTCCCTGCACCGTGATGCTGCACAGAGCGTGGCTTGGAGAGCCTGCTGCTTCCTGAAGCCGCATCCACTGACAGGCAGCAGAGCTGAGATGCCAAGTGATCCAGGGGCATTGAGCATCCCTGGGAACAAAATGGGAAGGAAAATAACCCATATTTACCAGAACATTTGTCTCGTGGGGGAAGCTCTGCGAGGTGGGAAGGGACACTTTCATAAGACTTCCCAGGTAGAGGGTGAGGCCAAGAGGTGGTCTCACATAAGAAGAAACAGCCTTTAAAGCAGCTTTTTAAGGAGAGGGGTCAGGGCAACTGCAGGGTTCTGCTGTAAAGTGAGGGATGCGGGTTTGGGCCAAAGCTGAAGTGCCTTGGAGGGGTTGGGGAGAGGAGGGGAGAGGAAAAGTGGCCTGTGGCTACTAGGTCCTTGCTCAGGCAGCTCTCTGCCTCTCCTGTAAATAAACAATGACAAATATTTAAAGAACATCGGTATGAAGAGGTGCCAAGTAACCGGTTGGCCTGGGGTACCCACGTGTCTCAGTTCCTCTTAGGATGGCAGGCAATGCCATTGGGATGTAAAATGGACTTTCTGGGACTAGTGTGAGCAGGAAAGCAGGCCAGTGTGGGTAGCCCATTTGGCCCCCAGAGGAGCACCCCTCGGTTTGTTTGTCAGAAGGAGACAGACACTTGGTTTTCCTCCACGTGGCTCGGCTGTGGACCTGGCGCCTCTTCCCTGCACACAGACGGTGCATGGTGCAGCGTGAGCTGAGTGCTGCAGCCGCCCCTTTGTGGGCCGAGTGCAGTTCTCCATCTGGAGCACGCAGCCAACAAGCACCGGGAGGATGCTGCGGGTCACGTCAAAGTCATGATGCAAAATAGGTCAAAGTTATTCAAGAACAGAAGCTGAGACATTGACCCTGTTTGGGAAGCTGGCTCACTTCGGGGGTGTAGGGCAGTCTTCCGACAGGGCAGGGGCTGGTCCTGCAGACGCAGTGTTGTGGAAATCTCAATAATCATCAGGAACAGAAGTGCTTCTCATCATGAAGCTGTTGACATCAATGTCAAAGTATCATTTCTCCTTCTCCCAGAAGGGACAGGCTGCAAGGTTGCAGGGACCCACCCTTTGCCGTGAGGGCCTTTGCTCTGGGCCATCTTGCTGTGGCTGGGCATCCTTAGTACCCTTGGGCATCAGAGTCCAGTTACATCCTGGTGTTACCTGTAAGTAACCTCCTCATGGGTCCAGTGTAGCCACACTGCCAACTTTTCCAAAACCAGGGCCCAGCCAGGCAGAAGTCACCCTCAGGAACTGCGTGTATCTCTGCCTCCCACTACCTGGCCCGCTCTTGCCCTTTCTCACTCAGCTGTCATCTCCACCCCTGTGGGGCTCGATGCCGCATGATTGTTTGGGGAGGCCCTAGAAGGCCATAAGTGCAAGGTTTATTTGCCTTCCTTATGTTGGAGGACTCCTTTGAGACTCTTCCTTCAATGCAACTGTTGGGTCCATTGCCCCCAATTCCAAAACTTTCCAAGCTTATGTGCCACCCATTCCATCATCAGTGCACTGAGACGTTCACAAAGTTTATTCCCATAAATTCTCTCATAAGATAGACTCTGCTAGTTGCTTACCCAATATCCATTCTTCCCTTATTCCTCATTAAAAAAAATCCTGAATTTGTTGGATAATGTGTTTAGCTTCAAAGTGACATTTCTCAGCCATCTTTGCCGGGTGAGCAGCCGTGTGACACAGCTCTGGCCAAGGAGATGGAAGAAGCTGTTGGTGGGGCTTCCAAGATAGATCCCTAACGGGGAGGCCAACTCAGCCGGCTCAGACCCCTTCTGTCCTTTGCCCTGCTCCTTCTTCCCGACTGGAAGACCGTGCTGAGGTGGAGCAGTCCCCTGTGACAGTGAAGAAACCACAAAGAAAAGAGAATTGCAGAATCTCAGCCTGACAACCTAAGCCTTTGACTCAATGCCAGCAGCTGTTTTTTTCTATATGTCTCATTACGTGAGAAAAACAAAACCCTAATTGTTTAAGCCGCATTATTTCGGTTTCTGTTGCAGCCGAGTGCAGCTGTTAAGGTTTATATCTAGTAACACTGCTTCTCTTATCTGGATCCCCTGTCTGTGTCTCCTTTGTTAGGCATAGGTTTGGAAGAACTCTGGCTGGGATCAGCTGGGGTCCCAAGACCGGCCCCCGCCCCCACCCCCCCGAACACAGCCTTCTCACATCCAGGAGCTGCCAGGCAGAGCCGACCAGGGAACCTGCTCACCCGCCCTGGTCCCCTGCCCTTCTGGGAGTTGACCTACTCCATTCAACTGAATTCAAGTCCATTCTTGGATTGCAAGTGCTGGGTGGGCTCCAGGGTGGGCGTTTGGCAAAAATGAGCAGCTTCTTGCCTTTGAGAGAGGGATCCTAACCTAAGGGAAAAGCACAGAATTTTCTATAGCCACAGGCTCAGCTATGACAGCTGCCGTTCCTTGAACAAACTGAGCTAAGGTATATTTAGGGAGGGCCCTCCTTAGGCCCTCCCTCTGGATCCAGACTTGGCAAAGTGAGGTTTATAAGGAGGAGTGTTTCCTCTCTGTTGGCTTACTTTGTTAGGATGTTACAATGTCCTTTGAGTAGATATTTACCGTGTGTTCTTGATTTCAGTGGTACTCTGGGTAAGCGTTTTCTGCACAGTACCTTTGAATATGGTGCAGTCGGTGGCCTGGGGTATCTTTGGTCCTCTTCAGGGCTGGTGTTGGAATGGACATGGGCTGTACTGCCCAAGAGACCTGGGTTCAAATCCCGACTTTGTCACTTAACCCTGAGGGGATGCCTAAGATTAATCAGTAAAATAAACATCATCATCCTGAACAGTACTATTTTGAAGACAGGAGAGAGAGAGGCTTAAAAGCACAAAACACAAAGTAGGCCTTCGAAACACAAATGGCAAACCAATTAGCTTTGGTTCAAAATGTGTCATGGTTCCTTGAAAACTTCAAAACAATTAGGTTTAATTTAATTTCAAATAAATGTATGCCACATGGCTCCTCCATGAAAGAATGGCATCTCAGATTCCCAGCACGCGTAGGGCAGGCTGCTGTCATTGGTCAAAGGGGATGGGGCGCAGTGGGGTTGAGGTGAGAAGAGTGCTTGCCATGTTCAAAACTGTCCTGTTTCAAATCATGGTTGCTGAATACTTTTATTTTTTGTTATAGAAATATCTTTTCTTCTATGAATGTAGAAGTAACGAGTATTCATTGTACACATGTAAATAGTAGGATCATGCCTGAAGGGAAAGTGAATCTCCTATAATCCCTCCCTCTCCCAATCCAACCACTGTGGCCTGTTTATATCTGTACTCCCATTCCTCTTCCTGTACATACCAACACACACACACTTGCACACTCACAGACAGACACACGTATTCTGATAAGGGATCATAATATCTCTATTTTCTACATTTTTCTTTTGGATACTTTCCCACAATAGTTCAGATAGATCTATCTCATTCTTTTTATTGGTTGTGTTGTATTCCATTCCCAGCATGCACTGTAATTTACTCAGTACCCAGTTGTAAGACATTTACAATGTGTCCATTTTTGGGGGTCTTTCAAACCATGTGACAATGAATAACCTTGTACCTGTGTATTTCTGTAGGTTAAATTCCTAAGAGTGGAATTAATGTGTCAAAAGTAATGTGCATTTGAAATTTTGACAAATATTGACAAATTTCCTAATAGGGAATTGTAGGAATGTCCACTCTCACCAATTCTGTAGGACTTCTCAGCTCTTTATACTCTTGATAACAGTGGGTATTTAATCTTTGCTAATCCAACAATTGATAAATGATGTCTCACAGTTTTAATTGAAATTTTGAATACTTGTGCTTTTTTTACTTTTTTCTTGTTTATTTGCCTTATGTAAGTTCTTTTCCATAGATTGCTTGCTCAGTTCCTTCATCCATATTTTCTTTTGAGTTACTAGATTTTTTTGTTGATTGATAGGCACTCTTTACATTTTAAGGACATTAACCTTTTGTCGTGTAGATTGTAGATGTTTTCCCGCATTTTCCATTTGTCTTTCAGTCTTGTTTATGGTGTCTTTTGCATTAGAGAACCTGTTTTTTTTTTTTTTTTAATGAAATCAGTCAACTAGTCAATCAGTTCCCTGTGTGAATTGCAACTCATACTCAAAGTGGTCTTCCCATGCTTCAGATCGGAGACACACTCCTGTGTTTCCCCGCAGAAATTTTATGTTTTTCTTTTTGCATTTAATTATTTAATCCATTTGTAATTTATTCTGAGTGTAGTGCGATCTGAGGATCTAACATTATTTTTTCCAAATCCTAATTAACTAATTGTGAATGTTGTTTTCTGAAGAAGAATGATCGTGGAGCCGTTGGGCTGCCTTTATTTCTTAGTCCTCGGGGTGTGTGAGAGGAAGTTAGCTCCTAAAATAGATAAGGCAGTAGAAGAAAAGACTCTGGACTGAAGGTTAGATATCCTAAGTTTGAATCAGGCTGTCAGCCCTTGGGCAAATCACTCAACCTCTCTGAACTATAGTTTCTTCATTTGCAGAAATAATCAGACCCAAGATGGAGTGTAGGACTAAAATAAACACAGAACGTGATAGCCTCTGGCACATCCACAGATGTTAGGCAAATCCTTTCTGTTTCACTCTTCTCATTGTCATCTTGAGAGGGCCACGTGGAGAGTGAATTGCGCTGTCCTGCAGAATTTGGGTCCTCCCCAGCCTCAGTGTCTCCAATTCCTGCCAACAGGCTTCCTCTGCTGGGATTTGCCCCTTGCCGTGCTTCCGTCCATGGTGTGGGACTCGAGCAACCGCCAGCTGCCTCCTCACCTCGCTCTGGGACACAGGGCATTTATTGCTCAAGATGGGTTTGACAGAAAGTGCTGGCAGATGGCGGCAGATCTGGAGGTCTGAGGCGGGGTGGAGTTTGGAGCTCTTCCCTCCGAGTCCTGCTTTCCTGCCAGGAGGAGTCCTGTCTCTCCTTCCTTTGTACTCCTGGCACGGCTTGGGCTTGATGGGTTGGCCACAGGTGCAGGCAAGATGAGGAGAGACTCAGAGAGTGACAAGGGAGGGAGAGAGAGAAACTCTGAGAGCCACTGGGAGAGATGGAGAGAGACAAAGAGATCCAGGGCAGAAAGACAGAGAGACATGGGGGGATGCAAACACATGTCAGAGAGAGAGAGAGAGACACAGAGAGAGAGAGAGAGAGAGATCACAAGACTGAGGTGGGCAGAAAGAGAGAGAGACAGTTCCGCAGAAATAGGGAAAGGAAGAGGGGAGTGGAGAGGGCTAAACACAGGGGAAAAGAGAGTGGAAGAGACAGAAAGGGAAATGCATGGAAAAGGAGTGGGACCCCACAGAGGCTTCCCCTCCAGCGCACAATTTAAGGGGATGCCAAAAAACTCGATCGTCAAGATAAATAATATTTTAATGCAATATTTAAAAAAAATCAAATTGGCAAACTACAGCCCGCAGGCTGACCACCTGTTCTTATAAATGAAGTTTTAGAGCAGGATGGATTCGGGTGAGGCGAGGGAGGGGGTGGTACAAGGTAGGATCCTGTCTTTATGCAGATTTTTGATTCCTTGTTCGTCATGGATTTTTTTTGCATTAATTTTGATTTTTAAAAATTTTACATTAAAATAATATTTTATTTTGATGACTGACTTTTTGGCAGCTCCTTAAATTTGTGCCTTGCTGACCTCACCTTAGTCCCTGCCCTGAAAGGGAGAAAAAGAGAAGATACATTGGGAGAATGGAGAGAGAAAGTAAGAGCCTGATGGAAAGAGAGGAAAGGAGAGAAATGTAAGAGGAGATAGGTGGGGAGAGAAATCAAGTGTAAGAGAAAAAGAAGAGAGAGAATGAGAGAGGAGGCAGGGGAGGAGGGAGGCCGTGTTATAGCAGTTACGGAAGTGAGCAAAGAGGGCAAACAAGACAGAGCCCTGGTGGGAGTGGAGGGGAAGCTGATGGAGCCAGAGGGAAAGGAAAGGAGAGAGTGAGGTCCAGAGAAAGGAGGGAGGCAGACAGGGGAGACAGAAGGAGGGGGAAGAAGGAGAGGGAGGGAGGGCCCAGGGGCCTGGGGAAGAGGCTGGTGGGAGGCGGTGAGAACTTGTCTTACCTAAGGCAAAGCTGATGGCAGAGCAAGCAACAGTCCTGGGCAGCGAAGTTTGCCAGCCTGTGGTTCAGCAGTGCCCTAGGTTTTAGAGGAAAAGCAGGGCGGGGAGAAGGGGAGGCTATGAGGCAGCTGTCCCAGTGTGGCCCTTACGCCTCCTCTCTGCCACTCCCAGACACTTAGCTGATCTGCACACCCCGTTGGACAGGAATTAAGAGTGAAGGGGGCAGGGGGCTGTTGGCTCTGACAGTCCTCAGGAGGAGCAGGGGACACTTTCAGCTTGGGGGTGGGCTAGAATCCAGCAGAGGGGACATCTCTCAATGCTGGTGTGGGATGACTTGTTTTCTTTTCTTGGGAGGAATATTGAGTGTGCATTTATTTATTCCGTGCATCTTTCTGATTTGGGTAATTCCCCAGGCCTGTTCCCTTATTATATATTCATGTCTCCGAAGGAGTCTACCGACAGGTGACTCACAGGAGTTGCAAGGCTGGGGAGGTTGACAGTGGATGTCCCCAGCTACAGGTGAGAACACCAACCCCTGGAAGAGTAACATGACTTGCACAGAGTCCCTTGTAAGTGGCAGGGCCTGCAGTCCAGCCCAGGAGGTCTGTTCCAGAGCCCCACACTCAACTTGTATTCAGCGCTGGAGGTCTGCCAGGCTGTAGCATGTGCCATGTGCCAAGGAAAGCAAGCCAGGGAGAGCACTGCGTTCAGAACACTCACACTTAAGTCCATCCCATCCCGATATCCATCCCTGTCCTAAATGCCCCCCATTGGGATCTCTTTGATTTGTGTCTTACCTTTCCTACAGACCTAGACCAAAGGACATTGGGTGTTGGTTATTCATTGAATCACAGCATCTATAAAATACTGCTTGTCCCTCCTTGATTTATTACTGCTCCAAGGAAAAGCAAAGAAAATGGAGGTAACACTTTTGAATACCTATGTTCTGCTACATAAGTTTGACCTAAAAGATAGGAATTATCACTCTATTTTGCAGATGTAGAAAGTGAGGCTAGGAGAGGGTAAGTAATTTTCAGTCAGTGAGAGACATGGCTGGGATCTGAACTCCGGTCTGTCTGATTCTGCATTCAGTGTTGGCTCTGTTTCCTAAGAACCAAGTACTCCTAGGCCTTCTTATACATGTTCCAAGACCATGTCCCTTATGGTACCCAGTGCTCTTGTGAAGGTATTATAGTGGGACTGGCCAAGGAAAAGTTATACAAGTTATGAAAGAGAAAGATTCTATGGTCACAGTGGAACCCATCGTTGTTCTGTCAGTGAGTAGGACACTGGTGACTGTAGAGGGATATGTACCATAAAAGTCTTAGGCAGAACATGGAAGGTGGTCCTTTTCTTTTAAAAGGTCTTGTGCCTCATAACGTGTGTGCGAATGCTTTCAAATGCCTTTCTAGCCCCCATTTCCACATCCTCTGTACTGTTTGACATGCAAAGTGTCATATTCAAAAGCAAATTAGTCTGAAATGAATCCTCCTTTACCCTTTTTATTTCCAAAATCCAGATTTAGAATTTAGGTTCATTAATATGCACGAACACTGCTTGGTTAAGCCTGTTTTAATTTCTCTGTGTGCTTCGTAAACAGGGATTACAAAGACATTTGAGTTTTCATGGCAGATTTTGGAGTAGTGTATACATTTGGGCCATTATCACATAATAAATAAATAACCCCCTGAAACTCAGTGTTGATGATGCCATCCCCGGAATGTTGATTTTCATTCTCCTCATCTCGTTACGTGGATATGTGGTTTTGGTTTCAGAAGTCACTGGGGGTCTGAATGTAGCCGAAAAATGATGCTCTGCCCCTCGGTGTCCATTTGGTGGGCATATGCCAGCAGTAACACCGAGGGGAATGAAACGTCAGCTTGGCTCGTGAAGCTGGACTTGGAAAAACACCCCGTTTATTAAATCTTTCGCTAAACGGTGACAGTTGTAGGCATTAGTTACTCGTAGTGTCTGCCAAATGAGCTGGAAGTGTAGGCTTATCTTGTTATATACAGATAACAGAGCGGCAGGACTTGTAGAGGAAGGTTCCAGCCGTCAGAGGGAGTGGCCAGGAGTCAGGACAGGGACGTGCCACCAGAAACTGGGTCCTCAAGGAGAACTCCCGTTCCAAAAAGGAGGGCCAAGATGCACTTTCCCATGATGCAACACGGCACTATGGTTTAATCATTATCTCTGCACCGGGTTCTTGAGGGAAGGAAATGTGTCCAGTTGGTAACAAAAGAAAGAACAACAACTAGTATGTATGGAGCATTTTCTGTGCCACAATGAGCTACGATGCCTTCTGTTTATTATCTCATGTAATCCTCACAACAGCCCCTGGAGATATTTGCTGTTATTATGCTCAGTGTCGCAGATAAGGAAAATACGTGCTTAAGGAGCTTGCCCAAGATCACAGAGCCACGGAGAACTCAAACCCAGATCTGTCTGCCTGGAGCCCATTCTTCCTGCATTTATGTTGCATCTCCAGAGCTAGCGTGGGGCAGGGTATTAGAGTGGGTGCTCAGAAATGGTTGTTGAGTGAATGAATGAATGAACCAGAGAGTAAAAGCAGTAGATCCCCCTCTCTTCCTCAGGCTGTGCTTACCCTGTGGTACCTCACTGAATTGCTGTGTGTCTCCCTAGAGTCTACAGGCTCCAAAAAGGTAGAGTCCCTGGCCCCCCTCCCAGACGCACCCCTCACCCTGCTTTATGCGCTATCCTAGCTCTTGCGACACCTGTTTGTTTTCTCTCCTCCTGTATGCAGACAGACTCAAGACTCTAACTTATTCACTGTTTTATCCATCTCCAGGGTCTAGCATAGCTCCTGGGCACATAGGAGGTGGCAGGTTTTATATTTCCTTGCACTAGCTGGTTTGAAAGTTGCTTGTTGTGGATAAAATGCGCTAATGGTAGCAGAAGTAATTTCAAAGCCCTCGATGCTTTGGGGGAGTGTTCCATATCCCACACATCAGTCACTTAGGCACGGCCACACTGTTCAGTCAGGTTCTCTAGAATGTGTATTCTCAATGAGGGTGATAGCGCCCCCAAGAAGGAAGAATGGGTTATTGGAGAGAGAAAAGTTCTTAATTCTTTTTATGTAAAAAACACAGATATACATAGAGTACATAAGCAGATATACAGTATATCTGTGGTATTAAAATATCGTGGGGGGTGATTAGAAAAATATATCTCCTTGGGGGGCCAGTAATGGAAAAGAGGTTAAGAAACACGGCTCTATGTGCAGAGCCTGAGACGGGGATTCACGTGAAAGTGATTTACCGAGGGAACACTCTCAGAAAGAGAATGAGGGTAACAGGACAGGGCAGGGGAAGAAAGTTAAGCAAGGAGGTGTTCTTAGCTGGAGACCAGCTTTAGTCTGATCCCATAGGCTGCCCTGGAGCATGAATAGTACCATGGAGTTCGTTCCACCATGAGGAAAGTGGCCTTTGTATCCCCCATGTCACTCAGCCATTGGCCACTGGCTGTCCACGTCGGGGGTGCATTGGGAAGTAACCTCCTGGGGGGCTCCTGTTGGCCAAGGAAAGTTCTCTGGAGAAGGCAGCACCTGTGAGCTTTCAGCAGCCAACCCCACAACGGCTGGAGGTGGAGTGCACCAGCTCAGTAATGGGGATCTGACTGGACGCCACCAGCATCCTCTACAGCACCAAACCTTCCTCCAGTGGCTTTGGAGAAGTCCTCTGATTTCTTCTTCTAATTTTTTTTTTATTGTGGTAAAATACATGTAACATAAAATTTACCATTTTGACCATTTTTAAGTGCACAATTCAGTGGCATTAAGTACATTCACATTGTTATGTAACCATCACCACCATTCATCTCCAGAACTTTTCTCGTCATCCCAAACAGATTTTGTACCCATTCAACAACAACTCCTGTTCCTGCCTCCCTTCAGTCCCTGGCAACCACTACTCTGCTTTCCGTCTCTGTGAATTTGACTGCTCTAGGTACCTCATATGAGTGGAATCATACATTATTTGTCCCTTAGCATAATGTCTTCAAGGTTCATTTATGTTGTAGCGTGTGTCAGAACTTCCTTCCCTTTTAAGGCAGAATGATATTCCATTGTATGGAGACACCACATTTTGTTTGTTCATTCGTCTGTTGATGGGCACATGGGTTGCTCTCACCTTTTGGCTGTTGTGAATAATGCTGCTATGAACATGGGTGTACAGATATCTGTTTGTTCCCCTTATCTTATGCTCAGATGCATTGTTGTCTTGGCGGGGTACAATGGGAGGCCCTGATTCATCATTGCCTCCTCATCCCAGGTGTAGACCTCAACCCAGGTATCTTTGTTGTGGAGCATGATGGTGTCAGCAGAGGTGGGAGGGGTTTTGCATTTGGACAGTAAAGATTCTCCTGTTTTGGCGGATTAGCATCTTTTGGAAGTAGTTATAGAAATGGAGTTGAATTTTTTATTTCATCTTACAACAAATTACACGAGGAGAAAATTAAAATTGGTGATGTTTTAGAAGGTTTCTGCCTTTTTATTCAGCAGACAGGCTATGCCCTGGCATTTGTTGCTTCGGGTGTTTTTTAGGAGGCTGTCCTCCTTTCCAGCCCCTCTCAGTCTCTATAGCCTAGTTGATGCTTATAGAGTATGTGAGAACATAGTCAGGCTCAGCAAAAGATTTTGAATGGATGAATGAATAAGTGAATGATTGAGTCCACGAGTATATGGAAAGTGAGCCTGCCCTGGATTTGAGCCAACAGCCTGCACACACACATTTGCTCTTAGATCAAGCAAAGGACATCAGTCTAAGGAATCAGCAGGAAGGTGGTCCATGTTTCCTCATTCCCCAGGCCTGGGGAGAGGGCAGCCCCCAGCTCTAGGGACGGCTACCTTGCTTCTTGTCTCTGCCCTGACACACCTGAGGACAGTAGAAAAGCAATGCTCACTTGTTGCCTCTCTCTCAGGGGGCTTGTGAAGCTGAGTGGAATGAGATCTTCCCAGCTCTTTAATCTCTTAGGAAGAAAGGAATTTTATGAGGATAATAATATGCTGTCCTTGATACGTGAAAAACCTGCTCGGTACTCATGGTTAGTGGGGACATTAATTTTGAGGAGTTTTTTTTGTTCTTTTCTTTCTTCCTTGCAAGTGGTGAATTTATGCAGATCTGTGTTCCTAGCTGATGTAAGGTATTTGAAGATAAAGTATGATGATAATTATCTGATGATGATGATGGTGATTGTTGATAATGATACTGTCAACCGATATACATTGAGTGTTACTAAGTATGAGACTGTGCTAAAAGCTTTTCCTGCCTTATCCTATTGAACCCTGATGACGCTGCAAGGTTGGTGTATAGTTGTACCAATTGTAAAGATGGGGAAACTGAGGTCCAAAGAGGTTACGTTATTTGCTCGAGGTCACATTATTTGCTCGAGGTCACACTGCTGCTAAGGGGCAGATTTTATAGACATGGTTACACTGTGGCTCCCAGTAAGAATACTCTAATATAGATAAAGGCCAAGCCCTAACCAATTCTAAAGGAAAAGAATAGATTTCCAATGGCTTGTGATAAAGAAAGACCTTTGGTCAAGGGTGGCATCTGAGTATGCCTTGAAGGGCTAAAAGGTTTTTAGGGGATGGGAAGATAGAGATGGGCTTTCAGCAAAGGTGTTGAGGTGGGGTCTGCAGAGTTTATTTGGGATTCAGATGTGGCTGGACATTGAGCTTGCGTTAGGATGGGTGTGATGGTTGGGGGGGCCACAGAGGGTGGTGTGATGATGGTAAATGTAGAAAGGGAGGATGGGGTTAAATGATGGAGAGTTTGAATTCTCTGTATCTGCCTCCACTGGTGACCACAGACAGCTATGTGGGAAATGGTGGCTGGAATTAAGAGGGAAACCTGTAGCCATAAAATGAAAGAATGACTGCCTTTGAAGGAGATTAACCTAACCCTTTCACTGGTCCTCATTTGCAAGAGGAACAAATCTAGAAGCTCATCAGTTGCCAACTAGTAATTCAAGATGACTGGACTGGTGTTAGTGGCCTTTGGAATGTATAGTCCGCAGAAACCAAAGACTGATAAGACGTGGCAAAGTTTTTATCAGAAGAATGGGAGCGCACCATGGCTGCCTGCAGGAGGAGGAGGAGTTTGAGCTGGGCCTTAGGGGAAGGTCTCATTCGACAGGCAGAGGGACAAGCACTGAGCATTCTAGGTGGGCATTCTAACGGGGCACTGCGCGTTAGTTTCCTAGGGCTGCCGTAACAAAGTACCAGGGCTGTGGCTTAAAACAACAGAAATGTATTCTCTGACAGTTCTGGAGGCTACAAGTCTGAAATCAAGGTGTTGGCAGAGTAGGTTTCTTCTGGAACCTCTGAGGGAGAGTCTGTGTCATACCTCTCTAGCTTCTGGAGGTTGCTGGCAATCCTTGGCCTTCCTTGGCTTTTAGACACGTGGCTCCAATCTGTGCCTCCATTGTCACATGGCCATCTTCTCCTTCCTTGTGTGTCTTTGTCTCTGTTTTCTCTTATAAGGACACCAGTCATTAGATCAGAGCCCCCCTTAATCCAATATGACCTCATCTTAACTAGTTACATCTACAAAGACCCTGTTTCCAAACAAGGTCACATTCTGAGGTTCGGGTGGACATAAATCCCTCAGGGACACTATTTGACCCAGTACACACTGTAACCAGAGGCCAGGGTAAGAACTGCAGTGTGGGTTGGGTGATTTGTTTAACAGGGAGGACTCCACAAGGTGAGTGTGAGGAAGGAGATGCTGCTGGAAAGCCTCTTAGGGACCCGACAACCTTGAGTCTGAATGTCTTACCAATGATTATCAACTCTACACTGCCAGGACTTGGAGGCTGCAAGCTTTCACAGGGAGTAACTTGATAATGGGAGATGGGCTGACAAGAGGGATAATTGGTGGCAGAGATCCCAGGCAGGTCAATGTGATAAGGGTTCACAAGTGAGGCCACTACAGTCTGACTAGGGTGGGGGCGGTGGGCTGGGAAGGAAGGAGGGAGCTGGGGCCATTTTTGAAGGAAGACACAGCAGGCCTTGGTGAGAGATGGGATGTGGCGAAGAGTGAGAAGGAGCTTTTGAACCTGGGTGACCAGAATACTGAGAGGAAAGAGCTGGTTTTGTGGGAAGGATGATGAGTTTGGCCTTGGATGTGTTGAGTTAGCACTGCCACTGGGAGGGCAGATTGGAGATACCTATCAGGCAGCTGGAAATGTGGTCTGCAGCTGGGAGATGCTTTTCCTCTCTGCTCTGCTCGAGTAAACCTGAAGTAAAGGGTACTGAACTGTGAGGCGCCCCTGCTCTCTGAGGGGGTCAGATGATCAGAATTTATGTAAATGTAGCCACAGTCACAGATGCCCAGTGAATGGAATGAGTCAAGAGTGCATAAGAGGCAAAGATAGCAGAATGATCTTT
Organism: Diceros bicornis minor; assembly: GCF_020826845.1. Taxonomy (NCBI): domain Eukaryota; kingdom Metazoa; phylum Chordata; class Mammalia; order Perissodactyla; family Rhinocerotidae; genus Diceros; species Diceros bicornis. The sequence continues at coordinate 17,799,197 of NC_080758.1, forward strand.
CTAAAGTGCAAATCTGAGCATGTCACTCTCTTGCCTGCCATCCAGGGGGTGGTTCCCCCATTGCTCTCTGGGTGACATCCAGCTCCTTAGCTTATGTGCAAGGTCTCTTGAGGCCTGGATGGCATCTTACACCATTCTCTCATCCCCTCCTCACCTCAGCCTCTTTGTACCTTGTACAATTTGAAGAACATATGATGCCTCCCTCACTCTGTCATTCTGCACCTGCCACTCTCCTTTCTTCGAACCTCTTTTTTGGCCCTCTGTCTCCTGTCCTTTAACACTCAAGCATCTCACGGCCTCTGACACTCTCGATGGGCCTCTCCCCCAGTAGCCCGTAGGATGGACGTGGACAAGGGCTGCCTCCTGGGCATCTCTGTGTCCCCAGCTTCTCTCACAGGGCTGGGCATGGGGTATGCAAGAATCAGTGAGTGAGTGAAATGAATGAATAGAGAGATAAAATGCTGTCTACATTTAGTCCTTTTTGAGGGGGCGGCTCTTCTCAAGTTCTAACTTTGTTTTTTTGAAGAAATATTGGAGCTGCTGGAGAAGGAAACTCTCAGTGACCTTGAGGTAGTCTCCACCCCACCCCCTGGCCTCTTGCTCTGCCTGGCCGTTAGCTGCCCACTACTCCTGTCATTTCTCATCAAGGTATCAGCATCATTAGCTCACCGCGAGATGCTCGTGGGCCACCATGTTCTGTTGAAGCATGAAGCCTACCAGAATGTTCTCAGAAGGAAACTCTTGACTTGTAAGGTCAGGGGAAGGCCCCAGATTGTCAGCTAACATGTGCCTGAATGACTGGAGTAGCTTCATGTTCACTCTGACCACCACAGAGCACAGGAGATGGGTGAGGAGGAGCAGAGTGCGTGGTCAAGAGAGACATCAGTCCTTGTTCTCTGTTTGAATTTAGTCCCATCTTGACCCCCGAACTCACGATGACACCGTGTGGCCATCTCTCAGTCTTTAAGTAAGAGTGATTCCTTAAGTCTATGACAAAGCTGTTACTGTGGCATTCCGCCTAAGGAACGATGATCTACTCACATTTACTGAATACTTACCATGTGCCAGGCACTGGGCTAAGTCAGCAATTTTGCTTGGATTATCTTATTTCATACTAGTGGCGGGTTCTATTTCTTCACCCATTTTACAGTTAAAGAAACACAGGCAAAGAGAGGTTATAACTAGGCCAAGGTCACACAGCTGGTAAGTACAGACAATGCCTGAAGTATCAGCTACTATGCTTAATACTTTTCTGAGCCTAAAGACTCAGAACTTTTCCAAATGGGCTGGGGAATGATTCTGCCTGCATTTTAAATGGAAAATTTGATTATGGTTTTAAACTTGCTGGACCATGTGCTGTAATGGTAAACTGAGAATCACTTATGGTGGGAAATCTCTGCTTAGTGGGTTTGGATTTTAAGTGATTTCAAAAGTCTGCAAAGTTCTGTTCAGACATTTTCCCTACGTGGTGCAAATTGGGAGATTCTGTTGGATTCAGTTGGATAAGCAAAATCCATAGTGAGAAATATTAGTGTTTCTAGATCTTTATCTAAATCATACCATTTGGTACAGTGGCTTTCATTTACATATCAAAGTTATTGGAAGTGAAATGGTAAGTAACTTCATGGAGGCACAAATGGCTCAAGAGAGAATAATAATAAGAGCTGATGCTGCATGTATTTAAAGTTGGAAGCCAATATTTCCATTCTGAGAATCGTTAAAATCAAATATGTGTTTCTGTTGCCAAGTAAAAAAATTGGAACCCAAAAACACTTTTTATTTTTGAGATTTTGTTATTCTCTCTGAACCCTTTAAATTGTCAAAGGAGAGAGCAAAGTTGCTTGGCTGATAGACAGCTTTCACTTTTCCTCTGCTGGGTACTTTATTTTCTACTTAAGTTATGATGTTTCAAATCTTGTTTAACCTTTTGATTGACTGCATGATCTCGTGAGCTGTAATCTACTCTCTTTCTGGACTTCTCTTGACACTGCTCTTGATTTCAGATTGTTCCGATTGCTATGATTATTCTGGGCAAGACTCACCTGGGTTCAATTCATGCTGATGTATGAAGGATTTGTCCCCCCGAATTAGAATGAGATGCTATTTTTATGACCTCTTAGGAGCTTCACAGTTACTGTGGTCTGCAGCTTTCTGGGCAGTCACCATATTGCCAAACCGCACCTCGCCTCACAGCTTTTTTCATTAGATAAGTTTTATTCAGCTTATCATCAATGTCTGCTTATGTGCCAAAGTGCTAGACTTCTCAGCAAGGGCTCGTCTCTCTTCCTGGGGGCCTCTCATGAGGGATATTCACGGGTTACTGAAAGTCAGTGACCTCCAGAAACAAAAATAATTTAATTTAGTTCTTTTTGAGAGAGATGTACACAGACGATTTTGCTCATCTGATTTTATATTAATGGGAGGAAACAAAGTTCAATAAATGCTTCTCATGTATTTTCATATTATGGCCGGTAAAGGAGAAAAAGACAGCCTTGGGGAGGATCGGGGTGAGAAGGATGTCAAGTTCAAAGGGAAATGGAGCGAAGCTGAGCGTGAAACGTACGAGTGAAGAGAGATATAGATGGAGAAACCAGAGCGTGGTGAAGGGGTTCTCCAGAGCAGACAGGAAAAGGGGCGGACAGACACAGGGCTGAGAACTGGAGGATGCAGTGTGTTTCCGTATATTTTGAGGTGAAAGAGCCCATATTAATGATTTTTTTCCTTGGGTTTTGAGAATCAGAATAAATTATCATATGCTATTACCGTGCTTTGCATGCTGATAGAATCTCACGCAGTTTTAACTAGAGCAATCTTCTTTGATTGGGTATAGCCGTTCTGCCTTATTTTCAAACGTATTTGAAAATAAAAGTTTCCTTTCCCACGAGACCTAAAGATTACATTCAGGGAGGAGCGACCTGTTTTAAAAAATTTCTAAAAATGATGTTCACTTTGTGTTTCTGTTTTAAAAATGTATCCTCTTGCTCAGTGTCAAAAATTAGAAAATATGTAAAATTGGAAAATGTAGGAAATATATGCAAGAAACCAAAACCATGACTCATATTTTGAGCTATTTCCTCCCTCTACTTTACATATACAATTGTATGCTCTGTTTTTATAAATTTAGGGCTCAGCTGTGCATTGTTTCTTACTTTCTTTTTAAAATTTACCACATTACCATATACTTTATAATTGCCTATTCTATTCTATATATTAACTTATTTAAATATTTCCCTCTTGTTGGGCATGTAGGTTGTTTCCAATTTTTGCTATTAGAAGAATGTCATAATGAAAATTTTTGGATATTAATTTTTGTATACTCCTCTGATTATTTCCTTAGGATGGAGTCCCAGAAATAGGAAAAGAGAGTCAAAAATATTTCTTTTAAACATGTTTAAGGTTCTTGAGGCACTGTTCAAAACTGTGTTCACATTCATCTATTCGTTTAATAGCCTTTGAATGCCCTCAGGATGGCAGGCTCAGAGCTAGGTTGATGGGAATTCAGTGAAGAGCAAAATAAGACGTAGTCTGCTTTCTGGAACGTTTAACCCAATGCAGGAGACAGATGGTGAATAGGTGGATCAATAATTAATATAAAAAATTACAGCGAATTTCACTTTTCTAAAAAATAAATATGTTAAGTGTAATGAAGGAGACAGGCAGGGAGCTGTAATAGCTAATAAGAGGCTGGTTAGTGGATGCCACTCTGAGAAGATAATGTATAAAGTAAGACTTGAGGGATGAAAAAACCTGCTCTGAAAAGAATGGGGAAAGGAACATTCCAGGTAGTGGAGAACACCATGCGCAAAAGCTCTGAGGTGGGACAGAGCTCGGAACGTTCTGGGAATTGTTAGTAGGCCTGTGTGGCCAGAGCGCAAGATGTGAAAGGAAAGATGGAATGAGATGGGGTTGGAGAGGGGGCTGTGATCTGTCACCATCACACAGATCTTTGTGGGCCATTGTTGTTGGGAGTTGTCATTTTTGTGGTAAGACCACTGAGAAGCCAATAGAGGGAGAGTGGGATTTAACTCATATTAAAGAAAAGAGCCTGGACAAAGAGTTGGTGTGGAGAATGGATGCCTAGGAGGGGATGTGAGTATGGGGGAACAATGATGAAGGCATCTGAACAGCCCCCTGTGTGTTTGAGTATTGTCTGAGGACCACTGGACTCAGCTATCAGAGGCTCCCAGACAGCCTTGGACCTCACTTTGAGAAAGCTTTGAGTAATATTGACATCCCTAAACCTGTGTGTATTTTATATGCAGGACTGAATCCTCACATAAGTTATTTAATTGTCATCATTTCAAATGTATTAGAGTTCCTGTTGCCTCTAACTGTCTCAGCTTTGGATCTGAAATGCTGCAAAATAAATTAAATATTTCAAAACTACATTCTATTCTGCTATTAATATGATAAAAAATAATACATGCCTAATATATGAAAAAATGATAAGAGATCAAGAAATGGTATTTGATTTTATATTTTATTTTCTGTTAGTGGATATTTAGGTTGTTTTCACTATTGTAAATAATGCTGTGATGAAGATCTTCATATGTATTTGTTTATTTTCTGTGGATATACTCTGTTAAAAAGTATGCCTTTAAAAACATGACAACCAAATTAAACATCAGCGTGATTGTGTACCAGTTTAAATTCCATCATTGACGTATGAAGGTGTCCATTTCCTGGCATCCTTGTCAATCCAGCATATTAATCTTTTTTAATCTTTGCCTGTCTGTTAGTTGGGTGAATATATGTTAATTGACATTTCTTTGATAATTTATGATCTAACATCTTTACTTAGAGGAAGTTACTCTTTTTTTGGTTCACTGAACCTAGAAGAGAACTTTGAACAGTACTGGGGAATAGTAGATGCTCATTGAATGCTTGTTGGTTGAATGAATGAAGATGTGGACCTGTTTATTGACCGTTTGCCTTTCTTTTGTGAATTGGTTAATATCTTTCATGTATTATTTGTTGGAGTGGTTGGTTGTCTTTTTCTTGGTAAGTTTTAGTAGCTCTTTATACATTATAGATAATAACCCCTTGTCAGAAGCTTCAAATATATTTTTTGTTAGTCATTTTTCTTTAAATCTTGTAATTTTTAATGATTTTTACAATAGAGATTAAAAAAACTTTTATGAAGTATTTCAACCATTGCCTTTATGGTTTCTGTCTTGGAAACCATCCTCAGAAAAGTCTTCCCCAGCCTACAATTATTTTTTTAATATAAATTCACCCGTATTTTTCTTTTCTGTTAATAGATTTAGTAATAAACTATTGTGATATTCCTGGAATGAACTCCACTTTTTTGTTGTATGATATTTATTGAACAAAATGTGGGATTCTTTTTGTTAGAAATTTTATTTTAGACTTTTGAATCTATATAAATAAAATAATCTGTAGATTTTTTGTGTACTATTTTAAAGAATTTTCCTTTTTTCTCTAGATCTAAAACCATGCTTCTCAAACTTTAACTTGCTTATGTATCACCTGGAGAGCTGGTTAAAATGAAGAATCAGTATGTTCAGGGTCAGTCTTTCCAACCAGCTCCCAGGTGATGTCCATGGGGCTGGTGTGTGGACCACACTTTGAATAGCAAGGCCCTAAGGGATTTAAAATACCACATGGATTATCTTAGACAGTGCTTGGATCCAGGGCTCTTTTGAGAGGTATATGTATTTACATATTATATATATTTAATTTTATTCAAGTTCTCAAATTTGTTGGGAGACCAATGAGTCTTCAAATTTTTTTCCAAACATTTTCTGCGTTTTTGAATTTTTTTCTATATCTCTATCTCTCCATTTCTTATTCTTATATTTTTATTCTATTTTTTTCTTTGATTACATTATTTCATGGTTTATCTAGTTTATTGTCTTTTTCTCAAAGAACTAGCTCTTGGATTTATTTGTTAATTTTGGTGTATTTCTATTTTTTAATAAATTGATTTCTGCTTTTATCTTTCTTAAGCCCTTCTTCCTATTTTACTCAACTTAAGCCCTTCTTCCTATTTTACTCAACTTTTTATTTTCTAGCTTCTTGAGTTGATTTTTTAAACATTTGATTTATTTTATTTCTTGCTCAGTTATTAAAGTATTTAAGGCTATGAAATTTACTTTTCGTATACTTTGGCCACATTCCACGTATTTTGATATGTGTTGGTTTCATTATTGCTAGTCTCTAAAATTCTGTAATTGCTATTTTGGTTTTATTTTTGACCCAAGAATTATTTCCAAGCTGTTGGAGTAATTACTTGGTTCTACTTTTGAAATTAATTTCTAGTTTATTGTAGCGTGAGTAGAGAATATAATCTATATTATTAATTTCTTTTTTGGGCATTTAATGGGATTTTCTTGGTTGTTTAATATTGGTTGATTTAATAACTATTTAGTGGGCATTAGAAAAGGAACTAAATTCTTTATTTTCAGTATACAAAGTATGAATAAAGCTTTTACATTGACTTTAATAATATTAATCAAATCCTCTACTTTCATACTTATTATCTTCCTGACTAGACACTGCAATTATTTTCTTTCATCTCCCCAAGTTTGTATTTTCAACAGTTTTTTCTTTGTAGTGTTTGATATTATGTTATTCAGACCCCAGATATTTCTACAGTTAAAGCTCAATTGTGGATTGTGCCATTTGTCAATTTAAAAATGACCTTTTTGGGTAAAAGTTAATACTGTTCCCCTCTTTGAATTCAACCTAATCTTCCATAAATAGAGTAATCTCTGCTTTCATTTTCTTTGAATTTTTTTCTGGTATGTTTTTGCCTTTATATATTTTTTGTCTTTATATTTCGTTTTTGTTTGTTTGTTTGTTTGTTTTTTGTGAGTAAGATCAGCCCTGAGCTAACATCCGAGCTAATCCTCCTCTTTTTGCTGAGGAAGACCGGCTCTGAGCTAACGTCTATTGCCAACCCTCCTCCTTTTTTCCCTCACAGCCCCAGTAGATAGTTGTATGTCATAGCTGCACATCCTTCTAGTTGCTGTATGTGGGAAGCGGCCTCAGCATGGCTGGAGAAGCGGTGCATCAGTGTGTGCCCGGGATCCGAATCTGGGCCGCCAGTAGCAGAGCGCACGCACTTAACCACTAAGCCACGGGGCCGGCCCTGTCTTTATATTTCTGTCTGGTATATTTTCCATCTTTGAGTTATAGCTTTAGTCTTCTTCCTGATAAACATCACATGGTTGTTTTTATTGGTTTTGGATTCATTTTAGAATCTATTACTGCTGAGTTCATCCCTTCTATACTTTTAGTTTTAATTGATATCTTTGCTTTTAAGTCTGTTTTCTCTTTTGTTAATGAATATTCACCTTTGTGACAGGGAGGACCTATAACTACTTTTATTTCTAACTAGAGGTTATTTTTTATATTGTAAAAATGATAAAGGTTTGTGATGTAGTATTTTTATAACTATATTTGCCACAATTATTTAGACTTAATTGTAGTTTTGAATTTCATCAAGAATTTAAAATACTTTCATATCACTACTCACTCATTTTTGAGATCTGTATTTTGGTTGAGGTTTTGGTTCTTTACAGCGTGGCTTCGAGTTGATTTTTCAGCAGTGGTGCATTAGTGTTAGCCTTCTTGAGTCCTTGCATGTTTGAGAACATCATGATCTTCATCTTTGTCTCCTTGTTGTTTTCTTCTCATTTCCTCTCCCCTTCCCATTTCTACATGATAATCTTTCTCCCTCTTCTCCTCCTCCTTTTTCTTCCTTTACATGTGAATAGCTGGTTGGCTGGGTGAGGAAGAATACCTTCTTCCTCAGATCTCAGTGGATATTGCTCCATTGTCTTCTGGAATCTAGGATGCTAAGGAGAAGACTCGCCTGTTTCTTTGTATGTCACTGACTTTGACCTACATGGTTGTGCAATTCTATCTTCATCCTTGACATTCTAGGATTTCAGTAGGATATCTCTCCATGCCTGTGAATCCTGTCAATAGTCATAGCCAGATTTTCTTTAAGGTCATGAACATTTTCTTCTATCATATCACCGAATATAGTTTCTATTTTGCTTCCTCAATTCTTTTTTGGTCCCACCCATTCTAGATCCCTGGTGTTTATCTTTCACATCTAACATTGTCTCCCTGATTGCTTTGATCAGTTTGCCATGTGCTTCTGCATTCTTCATCCTTGATGATCTCAAGCTTGTGTTTTTCCTTGTTGACTTGGTTTGTTGTACTGTTTTGAATTCTACAGTGGACTTAATTGTTTCTTTAACTTATTTTCTTAGCTCTGTCATGTCACTTTATTATATTATGATTTTATATTTTATATTTTGACTTATTGTTTCTATAATTTTTTCAATTTCTTTGAGAGTTCAAACCATTGCTGTCACAACATTTTTTTCTGTTATCTGGAGTAAATCTTGAGAAAACATATGCTCTTGAGATACATACTTATAATTCATTTAAAAATTTATTTACTTTTTTTTTTGCTGCATAAGTGTTGTATGAGTCTCTCCTCTCCCTTTTGTTGCCTTTTTAACTCATTTTGAATCAGGACTGTGTATTTTCAGGTCTCCTACTTACCGGGAAATAGTCTGGTTGATTTTCCTTTGATAGGCCACTTGTTTTCCTAGGTGCCCTAAATCCTCCTGTAGAACCAAAGAGGTGTGCTGTGTCTGAGGTTTGTATTCTGTTTTGAGTTGTTTAGTCCTTTGTGAGGTTGGGCAAGAAGAAAGAGCTGGGTCTGTGCTTTATTGCCGTGAGGGAGCTTTGCCTTTTAAAATTTTTTTCCTTTGTCTTCTCTTTTCAATTATTTCATTAAGTCTCAGAGCCAGTGATTTGAGGGCCTATCCTGTTCATTGTAGGATGAAATTCCAAATTGTTCCCCATCCCACACCTCCTCAAAATGTAGCCATATTGTTAAGTAATTCTCTTAAAACAAACAAACTACTGAAGTATTTATGGCTTCTGTTGTATGTAGGCTCAGAAGCATTTTTATTCCCCACCTCCTCAACTACAATTTGCCTTAGTTTTACAAATAACAATTTAAATTATAAAAGTAAAACATTCTCGTATAAATCTCTGAGAAAGTCTTTAAAAATACCCAGAGAGGGAAACAAAAACTCCTTATAATCCCACCATATGGAAATAATCACTATTTACTTTTTGACACATACTTTTAGTTTTCTTGTCTACGCCTGTACATGTGTGTATATTAATATAATCTGGATAATACACCTGCTGTATGGAAACTTTCTTTTTTTTGCTTAGAAATATATTGTGGAAATTTTCCCATGTAGCTAAATCTTCTTCGTCATTAATTGTAATGGATGTGCAGTACTTTTATTTTCTGCAGGCTAATCTGTGTTTCCTAGTTTCCTATGAAGAGATGCTATGTAGAGTAACTTAACAAAAGGCAAAAATGGGAGGAGATATAAATTTGAAATACATCTAGAATTGATTTATAATGGGAAATGTTGGGGAACTAGTGGGTGGCTGTAGCATTTCTCCCTGCAGACACACACACACACACACACACACACACACACACACCCCTGTAGACACAAATGTTCCCATCAGTGGGGTGTGGAGGGTGGGTAATACACCAGATGTCAGGAGTCCCAAGATGAGTTGGGCTCTTGTCATCCCAGCCATGTAACTGGGGGCAAGTCATTTGGCCTCTTAGCTTGATTTTCCTCAACTGTACAGTGGGGGTGGTTATACCCACCCTTGCCTACTTTACAGGGCTATTGTATTCCTAAACAAGATTAAAATGAGAAAATGTCTGTACAATTGCTTATTGAGTGAATAATTCCATGTACTGCAGAGGGACACCTGAGTGGCAAAAGTCCATTTGATTCCACTAACATTTACTGAGCACCTACTGTGTTCAGAGGTCAATACAGATAATCAATATAAGAGGTACCATCCTATGCTGAAATGGCCTTGTTATGAATGTTTCATTTTTCTCAAATCAATGATCTTCTGGGTGACAGTGCTGGCTTCTCATCACTCTGATCTGATTAATTCATTCATCATGTTAGACTGATTTAATTATTTATGTCGTTTTGTTTATTTAATTTGCATATCAATTGCCAGGGTGCTGCCTATCTCAGCTTACCGCAGAATCATATTAAGAAAGGTTTTGATGCTGAGGCAGGTTCCAATGGTCTCCTCAGGGGCAAAAACTTTACAGTAATTGAATACTTAGGTGCTGGGATGCAACAGCTAGAGAATTTTTTTTTTTTCTGGCCTGAGGTTCAACCTACTCCTTCCTGCTTCTGTCCAGGGAGACAGCCGGTTGTGAATTATGCATTCTCATCTATCCTCTGGTCAATGTTTGTATATTTATTCTCCAGCTTTTCCCTGGAGAAATAAGTATCTCAAACTCTTGGTAGTTGGCTTAAAGGAAAAGAAAGAAGGCTAGTATTTGTTCCTTCGCCCATTGTCTTCTGATTCTCTTTTTTCAATCCAAACTCTAGTGTAGAGGCCCCAAAGAGGCATTGCCCATGTTCTCATCATCTTGTTATTCCAGCCTTCCAGCTGGGAGCAGTGGGAGAAGAAGAGGTGCTTGGATTTTTGCACATTGGATTTGCTTACCTTCCTGATCATCAGCGTAATAGGAAGTGAGACTGAGGGCCTGGGATGAATCCTGGTCGTGATCCTTATTAGCTGAGTAACTTTGGGAAGTTACTGAACAAGACCAACAATGATCATTGCTAAAGAGCACTTAATACATCCCAGGCACTAAGCTGAATACTTATTTAATTGCCATTTAATAATCTCTCCATTGTTCCTGATCTAGTTACTATAGCTGCATAACAAACCACCCAAAAACTTGGGGGCTCAAAATGATCACAATCATTTATTTTGCTCATGCATATACATGTTGGGCAGGACTCAGGGCAAGAGCTTGTTTCTGTTCTGTGTAGTTTCTGCTGGACTGCCTGACTTAAGACTAGGGAATGGCTCACTTACCTGACTACCAGGTGAGTGCGGGCAGCTCAGCTTGGCTGTGGACTGGGGGTCTCAGTTTCTTCCCATGTGTGCCTCTCATGGACTGCTTGGGCTCCCTGACAGCATGTAGCCTGGGTTCCAAGAGTGAGCATCCCAAGGGAACCAGGAAGAAGCTGCATGGCTTTTTCTAACGTATTTTCACAAGTCACACAGCATTACTTCAACTACAGCATGTTTGCGGAAGAGTTCACAGACCTACTCAGATTCAAGGGGCGGGGAATTAGTTTCCACTTATTGATGGGGCAGTGGCAAAGTTGGTGTAGAAGACTTGACTGCACAGGAGATATTGTTGCAGCCATCTTTTGAAAACACAATCTGTCACAACTCCTCTGAGATGGGATTCTCTCCCTCCTTTTGCATAAAGGTTCTGTAAGTTCTCCATGGTCACAAGCTGGTGGAATGGTTGAATGGAATGTGAATCCTGGCAATCTGGCTCTGGAGTACACAGTCTTCACCACTCATAATGATAATAACAAACATTTATTGAGCTATTACTGTCTGCTAGCCACTCTTTCAAGGGCTTTAAATATATTGACTCATTTGACCCTTCTAACAAACTTTTGTGATGGATGCTCTGGTTACAGATTTCCATTCACATTTACAGATGGTGACACTAAGGCACATAGGTGTTAGGAGCCATACTTAAGGTCACACAAGTAAGTGTCAGAGCTGGGATTCAAACTCAGGCTCCAGAGTCCACATGCTTAACAATATACTCTTATGGTTCTCAAGTAACTATGCAAATTGTTGTGATGACCCTTTCCTTCCACACCAAGGACAGAGGAGATCTTTTTCTAATAACTTTCCCAAACACACACACCTTGAGAGTGAATTGGTGGTCATTAAATCTCTTTGATAGCAGGAGGAGCTTGTGTCTACAAAGTCTACCCAAGCTTGCCTGCCATCAGCACATCCCATCAAGAGGAGCTGCGTTCTCCTTTTAGCACTGGCCTTGAGGGAAACACTCACGCAGCGGGCTTCCTTGTTTCTCTCCCTCCTTCCTTCTCTTCTTCTTTACTCCAGCCAGGATTTGAGGCTTTGGGTTCACATACCCCCATTCAAAGCTCACCTCCCACATTCACTGAATGAATTGGCCAAGGGAGCTGCTCAAAGTGGGCCTCACCACTCTCACCTGTAACATGTGGTACTAATAGTACCTAACTTATAGGGTTGCTACAAGGATTTAAAACTTGCGCAGATAAGGAAATAGAAGTTTCTTACCCACGTGTGGCTTTCCTCCTTCCTCCCTCCTTTCCTGGTATCCTTGAAGCACCCTTGCTGCTGGAAGCTGTCCTCCTGCTCTTGCACCTGGCCGTCAGGTTATGGCCCTTGCTGTGCTCACCCGTGGGAAGCAGGAGGAGTTGAGCTGCATTAAGTGGAGGGCAATGAGTGGAGGTGGATTGGTGTCATCATGACGGAAATAGACTTCTTCAAAAAAAAAGAAAAAAAGAAATAGACAAAGAAAAATGAAAAGAAACAGAGGCTCTTCCTTTAAGGAATGGAATTTGTGCTCTGCATGGAAACGCAGTGGATTGGATGGCATGATCTTGTCTCCTGGGTGTATGGGAAGGAGACAGTCCTTCCCAGGGCATCTCAGTGGGGCCCTGAGCATCCTCAGTGCATGGTGCTCTTCTGCCCTCATCTCTCAGCCCAGTGTCTTGGGATGGCCATTTGAGCCCCAGGACCCCCGTGTTTCAGAGCCAGGAGGGGTTTCAAGGGTGATCTGAGTCTTCAAGTGGACACCCAATTTGAGTGAGCCGCTCAGATTCACACCAGTTTTGAAAGCTAGAGACAAGACTAGAACTGAGGTCTCCTGATTCCTTCAGCTCTGATTCTCTCCCCTTTTCTGTAATATGTTCTGTATAGGCTCTGACTTTGTTTCCACATCTAACTATTTATTCACTAATCTTGACTGCGACCTCATGAGGGACTCTACACCAGAACCACCCAGCGAAGGTGCTCCTGATTTCCTGATCAACAGAAACTGTGAGATAATGAATGTTTGTTGCCTTAAGCTGCTAAGATTGGAGGCGATTTGTTACGCAGCAATTGATAACTCACACAACAGGGAATTCTCATTGGCCAGGACCCTTTATAGGCTCTGACCTCTTACCATACTGCTGTGTCCCCTTTCTTAGCACTTTCTCTCCATTTGTGCTTTACAGACTCTTCTTGAGGTTGCTGCACACTCCAAAATTCCTGTTATTTATCCTAATGAACAATTTTACTTCTTTTTTAAAAATATTTAAATTTCCCTCTCATCTTGGCTGTGTCCAGGGAGGCCTTATCTTTTATAAACACATTCAGGTCTTTCCCCTAAACAAAAGGCTGTTGCTTCTCTATGAGAAATTCTGCTATTCTTCTAGGCCAGCTGGCCCAAATGGTAACCAACCTACCCAATACCAACTGTTCCTGCATCACATAATCTGAGGCTCAGAGAAGGGGAGTGACTTATTCAGTGCTTCAGTTAGGAAGTAACAGAACTGGGTTTCATCTCCCTCCAGAGGCTGTCTCTGCCAAGTGCCTTAGGATACATCTCAGATGTTTCCATTGATGTTTTCCTAATAGCAAAAGAGAATGTGTGTGTGTACTCCCTGGGGGTCTGGGACATAGCCAGAGTCGCCTGCCTCAAGCAGGACATTTCTTTAAAGTTTCATGTTTTAATTTAAAAAATTCATGTGAATTTTTAATTCCACTCATTAATATATTCATGTTGGTTTTACTATAATATTATGTTAGTGAGGATAGTCTCAGTTATACTGCAATAACAAATAAACTCCAAAACCTCAGAGGCTTTTTTGATAGGGGAATATGCCTGGCATCAGTAGTCTTTCAAAGTATGAAACTGCCAGTGTAATAAAAAGTTGTGTTGCCCCAAATTCCAAAACACTCTAGTTTGGGATTTCTTAATTTGGCTCTTACCTTCGTGGCAGGAGAAAAAAAAAATCTCAATGGCTTAATGCACACACACAAAGGTTTGATTTCTGATCAAATCACATTTCATTGTGGGATCTGTGGCTCCTCCAAGTTGTGGCTCTGGGGTCCTTTTATCTTGTGACACTGACATGTGGCCTCTGAGATTAGCATGGAAAGAAGAGAGAGAACAAGTGTGGAGCATTATATGAGGGTTTTATGGTCAGGCTTGGAAGTAGCCTATGACTCAACCGGTTGACCAGAACCCAGTCACGTGGTCCTGATGGAACAGTAAGAGAAGACTGGAACAAGGTGGTCTTGTATGCGCAGGAAGAGATCATTTCAACAGGATTTGATAAATACATAACATTACCTCTGCCATAAATATTTAAAATTACAATCAAAAGAATAATATCAGAAATGTTTTCTACTATTCCCATTATTTAACGGGTGAGATTGTCTTGCTTTGAGACTGTCACTTGGAAGATTATGTTGAGCAAGAGAGTTAACAATACATTTGGGGTTCTATGTCCAGGCAATTTCTCTTCTGTTTGTGTCACAATATCTCAACAGGCCTTACTCACATAAATTGGTTATTTCACTGTGTTACATGCAGTGTCAGGGCAGTCACCAGCCAGACAGGTCCTGAATGCTGCCAGGCAGGTGGCATGATGCAGTATTTTAAGTTAACGTTGGTGGGTTTTGACAAAGACAAGTCAGGTTGCTTATGTCATATGGTCTGTGGGAAGTGTTGGCAAAGGAGTTTGGGAGCAAAGAAAGAGAATCGAGGATATTTCCTTTATCACTAATACTTTAATTTTATTCATATATAAATAAAGTAAAAGTCCCAAATAAGCTTTAGTTCCTATAGCAGACTGCATATTTTAAAAATGGCTGCAACAATATGTGCTGTCCCATGTGCTTTTCCAGAACCTTGCCATGCCCCCATCAAGTGGTCACCCCCATCAAATCCTGTCCCCTTGATGAATAGAATGAAGTAGAAGTGATGCCGTGTGGCTTCTGAGGCTGGGTTAGGAAAGGCCACACAACTTTCGCTGTTCTATCTCTTGGGACATTCAGCTTTGGAGCCCTCAACCTCAATGTAACACCCTTGAGGTGGCCATGCACTGGGGAAGCCCAAGCTAGCCCATGTGGAAAGACAACACGGAGAGGCCTGAGACTACGTGGGGGGGGGGGGGGGGAGAGAGAGAGAGAGAGAGATGCTAACCAGCATTCAGCTGCTCCAGTCCCTCTGTAACTGCAGTCACACAAGCGATCCTAAGCCAGAACTGCCCAGCCAAGCTCTTCCCAAATTCGTGATCCATAGAGACCATGAGAGATAATGAATGATTATTGTTATTTTAAACCGCTAATTTTGGGGTGATTTGTTACATAGCAACAGATAACTGCAACAGTTCCCCCTAATCAACTCTAATCATCCAATCCTCCAACTTCCCTTTTTGGCTCAGCCATCTTGACATTTGTCATTAAAACACTAAGAGTTTTGCCTTCATTGCTGGACAAAGATGTTAACTTCCTTTTCTGCTCCCTATCTTCCTGCCTGGTGGGAAGAGAAGAGTGTATAGGGCAGCTAGACTCTTCAGATCCTAGTCCAGTTTACACAGAGCACTGAAGACTGGGTTTCCTGCTTTTCCCCATCTTTCCAGAAAGGGACAGGTAAGGCAACATGGACATGCGTCTACACCATTTATGACCCACAGCAGCTTTCTAGAATCAACAGAAGAAGCGCTCTTAATGTACAGGCTCAATTTAATCCTTTCCTCCAGACCTCAAATCCTTTCTCTCATGATCTCGTTCTTGACGTGCCATACAAACCCTGCCCTAGACTTTCCTCCAAAGGTTAACTAGTGCAGGAGATGGCAAACTATGACCTGGGGGATAAATGGGACAGCCTTGTTTTTTATTGCTGATTTTTATTTATCTCTTAAATACTAATGATAAATATTCAATATAATTTCAAGAGAAATTGTGCCACGTATGTTATACTTTGAGTAAATAGAAAACCAAGAAAGAATAACATTTGTTGCTATTTTCATCCCAACATGAAAAAAAAAATCTTTCCTAGGGTTAAAAATTTGTTGGCCACATTTGGCAGAATTTTTAACCTGCTAGCAATGCTAAGAACTTTTTATGGGCCGAGGTTGTTTGAACCAGGTCGTAAAGCCATCCCAAGGGACTTTTCACTCCATGAAGTGAATGATGTCCCTGGAATCCCAATGGTGAGACACAGATATTTGCAGCAAGGAATCAGATATGTGTGTGTGTGTATGTATATTTGAATGTGTTTAAAGTTTTTTTGATCTGGTAAAAAATGCGTAACATAAAATGTACCATTTTAATCATTTTTAAATGTACAGTTCACAGTGTTGTGCAACCATCCCCGCTATCCATTTCCAGAACTTTTTTATCATCCCAAAAGAAACTCTGTACCCGTTAAACAATAACTCCCCGTTTCCTTCCTTCTCTAGCCTCTGGGACCCATTCTACTTTCTGTCTCTGTGAATTTGCCTGTTTTAGGTAACTCATATAATCGTGGAATCATCCAATATGTCAGATAGCCCTTTTTTAATATATAAATAGGGTTTTATTGGAATCCAGCCATGCTCACTCATTTATGAATTGTCTGTACTGCTTTTGCACTTCAACAGCAGAGGTAGGTAGCTGTGATAGATACCGTACGGCCTGCAGAGCTGGAAATATTTACTGTCTAAGTTCTTTAAAGAGAAAGTTTGTAGACCCCAGGACTAGATTGGGGGTGGCTGACCTGGATGATTATTTCATTAGCACGAGAAAGGAGCCTCTTTTCCAGCCCATTGAGGATGGATTTTTACAGTATAAAAGTTAACTAAGACCTTTAACTCTGCCTGATAAATTCCAATTCTGTTTTCAGCCTCCCACATTTTTGTAGTTCAAAGAACGCAAACTATTTCAGAGTTCTGCCTGCCTTCTCTCCTGGGTTTGTTTCTCTCCACAAGGTCTAACTGACCTGTGAAGCTCTTCTTCTACCCTTGAATTTACTAATTTAATACCCTTCATTTCTCTAGATAATCTTTATTCCTTTCCCTTCTATATAACAGAAACCCCTTCTGATCAATACTGCCCACCGCACACAGTTATTTTGTGGTTATGAAACAGTATCTGCTAAATAATCTAACTTTACCAGCTCCTCTTTGCATAAAGGTGAGTAATGAATTAGTTATCCTTATTTAAATTTTGACCTTTTTTTTATGTTTCATTTTATCCCTTTTGTGAAGAAAAATAAGACTTCGACCTGGGGTTCTAAAACT
This sequence comes from Diceros bicornis minor, assembly GCF_020826845.1. NCBI lineage: Eukaryota > Metazoa > Chordata > Mammalia > Perissodactyla > Rhinocerotidae > Diceros > Diceros bicornis. Next base: position 17,816,395 of record NC_080758.1, read on the forward strand.
GTGACAGGACTTATGTTTTCAAAGTCATTTCTCCTTTTACTATGCATTTATTTGAAAATACAATTCAGATGACCATTTTGCTTTATCTTTCCAAGACTGATTTTTTTTTTTTTGCAGTTTTTTTTTTTTTTGTGAAGAAGACCAGCCCTGAGCTATCATCCGATGCTGATCCTCCTCTTTTTTTTGCCAAGGAAGATTGGCCCTGAGCTAACATCTGTGCCCATCTTCCTCTACTTTATATGGGACGCCGCCACAGTATGGTGGGACAAGCGGTGCGTCCCGTCGGTGCGCGCCGGGATCTGAACCTGTGAACTCCAGGCCCCCAAAGCGGAGCGCGTGCACCTAACTACTTGAGCCACCAGGCCGGCCCCCCAAGACTGATCGTTTTAACCATCCTGTTGAACAAACTCTTTAACAGGAGCTGGCGTCCATGAATGACACAGAAGTTTGTAGGGCATCAGGTTTACTGTGGCCTTGAGTCACACTACAGCTCTGTGCAGTTTGTCCATTGTTGATTTGCGCCTGTTTGCATATAAGTTCACACATTAAAAAAAAATCAATCACTTTGCTCTCCTCAAACAAAACAAACCCAAATCCCGTGTACCAGGTGATTTTGCTATCAGCCACTTATCAATGAGTATCTTAAGAAATATCAAAATTATAAATATACTGAGCAAAACCTCAGTGAAATATCTGAATCAGAGGTCGTCAAACATTTCTATAAAGGGCCAGCTAGTAAATTTTTTTTCAATAAAACTTTATTTCCAAAAACAGGCAGCGGGCCATAGTTTGCCAACCCATTCTCAGTCATTCACAATCATGCATTTTTTTTTAACCTTTAAAATGTCTTTTTAAACGTTCATATTGATGCTGGCCCAGTAGCATAGTGGTTAAGTTTGCACACTCTGCTTTGGCAGCCCAGGGTTCGTGGATTCGGATCCTGGGCGCTGACCTACACAGTGCTCATCAAGCCATGCTGAGGTGGCGTCCCATATACAAAAAATAGAGAAAGATGGGCACAGATGTTAGCTCAAGGACAGTCTTCCTCAAGCAAAAAGAGGAAGATTGGCAGCCTGTTAGCTCAGGGCCAATCTTCCTCACCAAAAAAAAAAAAAAAGGGCATATTGTTTTTAAGATTTCTTTTAAAAGATGCTGACTTAGCATCTGCCCAGTGGTGCAAGCAGTTAAGTGCGCACGCTCTGCTGTGGGGGCCCGGGGTTCGCCGGTTGGGATTCCCGGCGCGCACCAACGCACCTCCTGTCAAGCCATGCTGTGGCGGCATCCCATATAAAGTGGAGGAAGATGGGCATGGATGTTAGCTCAGGGCCGATCTTCCTCACACAAAAAAAAATAAAAGATGCTGACTTAATAAGGTGATAGAAACCTTGTGCATAAGTATCACGATACTTGGGCACTTTTTTTGTTTCTATAATAACCAGTAATAACCAATCCTTAATAACCAAGCGTTTGAGTGCATCCCACCCTTTGTACTGTGATTTCTGCTGCTTCTATTTGTTCGACAGACCCCCGAGGGCTCCTATGGTTGTGGGAAGCCCGAGGGACAATGTGATTATAGTGTGACCTTCTGTGATTTGAAGTTCTTCTGTGCTTCTCTCCTTAACTTTCAAATTCTCAGTGGTTTCAAGTTCACATCTCACAATTTCAGTTTTTAATCAACAATTCTCCCAACTGAAAAGATACTTAAGGAAAGTAAATGACGAGTGAGAGCAAAATCACAAAATACAGAGATCTGTATACTCTTCAGCTGTTAAGAAATTCCTTGATGGGGCGGGGCGGGGTGGGGGTGGGGAGGAGGGGGTGGTTGGGGAAGTAGAACCAAGTGTTTGTGAATAGAAAAACAAATGGAAAGAATTTGAGTTGATTTGTGGGAGCCAGGGGAGTTTTGTGTAATATGAAACCAATACTTGTTTCTAGGGGAGGCATACCCCTTCCTCCAATTCCATCTGGGAGGTCCCCTCAGCCTTGCTCAGAAAGCCTGCCTCCCAGCTCACCTGCTCTCGCTCAGAAGGGCACTAGCCAAGTGGATCCAGGTATGCCCCGAGCACTCTGACAAATGGTTGAGTTGATACCTCTGGGTGCTCCCAAACCACAAAATGCCAAGTGTTCTCCCCTTTTACTGCCCACAGATGTTTTCTGGTCTCTGTGTTTTCATGAAGAATCATGCCATCACATGGAAATTGGTAGAATTCGAGTAACTGTGCTTGCACCCTTGTGCAGACTATTTAAGGGTTTGGTGTAATGTGAAAAGGGTCTTGGACTTGGAATCAGACAGTTGAACATTCAAACTCAGCTCTACTCAATCAACCCATGGGACTTTGAGCAAATGTATAGACCTAAGTTTTCTATTCTGTAAAATGGACATAATAATATCCATCTCATGGCATCCACCCATTCATTGAATAATTCATTTATCCGGTGGTTATTGAGTACCTACTATGTGCCAGATACTCTGTGATGATGTCCTGAGACCTTATGACACAGGATAGACACAGACTTACTCTCCAGTAGATGTTGCAAGGATTAGGGATACAGTATGTAAAGTGCCTGGGACGTGGTAGGTGCTTCATACGTGGTAGCTGTTGCTGATCCATCATCATTTATGCTCGCTGGTGTTGGCAATCCCAGGTCACAAGGTACGTGGTTACCTTGTCAGATGGTTGCCCTCATTCCCAACATGTCCCACCAGCTGACCTTTTGAACCTGTGTCAAGACTTGGTGCTCATCTCTGCTCCACTGACTGACCTGATCACAGGTTCTGACCAGGGGCTCTATTTCACTGCAGCCGCTGTCTCTCTGGTTTATTGCCTGGGAGAAGCATCTAATAAAAAGTCAGTAGCTCTGCTGGTCCTTCATGAGGGTGAGCTTCCCTGCTGCATGGGACGTATAATTTCATTGATCATCATGAACCTGTCGATCTCTGCGTGATGTAAGGCAGAACTGCTTGTGGTACATGGGGGCTGGGAACCCTGGAGTAGACGGAAATTAGAGAGAAGGAAGCCTTGAACATCTCTCCCACCCAAGACCCTGTCCCTGAGAGAACAGCCCATGGACCACATCCCTTCGTTTTCACGTCACCAGTTTAACTAAGAGCAAGACAAGCATAGAGACTGTGCTGTCAAAATGGACCAAAGGATACTGTGGGTGGGAAGGAGCATTGCATATATTCAGGACTGACTCCTTGGTTTTGTAGATGAGGTAAGAGAAGGGCATTCTTTCTTTCAACAATATTTGTGGAGCACTTTATGCCTTGCGCTCTGGGGACACAGTGACAAGCAGGACAGACAGCCTGTGGTAGCTAGTCTCCAAGATAGTTCCCAAGGACCCCTCCTCCTGGTCTTCACACCCTTGTGTGGTCCCCTCCCACACTGTCCCAGCCCTAGTGTATGTGACCTATGGAATTTGGCAGAAAGGATGCTATGTCACTTCCAAGGTTAGATTATAGTAAAAGCTACTGCAGCATGCATGTTGGTCTCCCTGTGTTGGATCCCTCACTCTGAGGGAAGCCAGCTGCTGTGTCATGAGCAGTCCTGTGAAGAGGCCCACACGACCTGTTGCCCACAGCCACGTGAGCGAGCTCGGAGAGGAGCCCCAGCATAGTCAAGCTTTCAGATGACTGCTGCCTTCAGATGTTACAAACTTACCAAGTGCCATGAAAGGAAAGACAGGCAATAATGAGAGATTAGAATAACTGCTGTGATTATTGTGTGTGTGTGTATAGGAATTTAAGTTTAGGGAATGTCAGAAAGATGCTTTTGAGGGAGGGAAGTCTGAAGTTACTCCTGAAGGATCTGGAGGAGTTACCCTGAGGAAACGGTAGTGGGAGGGGCAGACCCCAAGGTGGGCAAGAGCTTGGTATGTTTGAGGAACTGAAGAAAGGGCAGGTAGCTAGAGTGTGACAAGTGTGACAAAGTGTTCCACCAGAGGAGGCTGGAGAGCTGACCAGGAGTCAAACCCCGTGGGCCCCGTAGATGATGGTGAGGAGATGGGATTTGATCATCTAAGCCATCTACACCTGCTGGAACTTTGGCGATGGCAGTATTCTACATCTGTGCTGTCCAATTGGGCAGCCACTAACTGTAGGTGGCTATTTTGCATTTGACCTGTGGCTAGTGAAGTTGAGGCACTGAATGCTTAATTTTATTTAATATCATTGGATTTAAATGTAAATAGTCACACGTGGAAGGTGGACACTGTATAGGACAGTGTAGGAAGTGCAAAGGGAAGCTGGGGGAGGAGTCCAGCAGGGCAGGGATGTGATTTAGCAGGAATTTGTAGGAAGATCTTGCTAGCTGCTGTGGGCACAACGGATAGAAGGCAGGCGGGAGGAGGCAGGGAGGAGGCTGATGCAGTGGTCCAGGTGAGGGACGGTGGCTGCCCCACTAGCCCTCCTGGGCTCTGTAGCCTCTTGTGCCCTCTTGTGACCCCAGGACCCTGTGAGGGTTGGAGATGCTGAAGCTGGGGTATCAGTGCGGGATCATTCCCACCTGGTCCAGCCTGATGCAGGGCTGTGGCCTCCAAGACAGCCATTTCTTAGACGGCTGCAGAGGACAGATGGGTTCCCCTCTCACAGAGTAGGGTCTGTCCCCACCTTCTGGCTGTCGCAGAAGTCCCTGTTGTACAGCTCCCTTTCCATGGCTCAAGTGTAGTTAGGTATCTGCGCAGTCCTACGCTGCAGGTTATTTATTGCCTGTGCTTTGGTTTCTTCATCTGCAAAATGGGATATTAATACTCTCTACCTTTAGGAATCTTGTGAGCCTCGAATGAGATACATCCATCTAAACCGCTTACCGCAATGAGTGGGACATGGTAGAATTGATAACTATTTGCTGTTATCTGCCTTATCATAATCACCAGCATCATCTCTGAGCCAGCATCCTCTAGCTCCATGTGCTGACTTCAGTTGACCTCATGTGAGCCTCAGGGCTAGACAGGGCCTGATCCAGAAACTACTTCTTGAGCTGTTACCAGGAGGAATTCAACGGGCTGCTGCAGAGGGGAGCCAATGACCCAGGATGAGCTCAGGTGGAGGGAAGTATCAGAATGTTGTGGTCCGTTTTCATCAAGTGCCAGTTATTGTCCTGAAATGGACAGGCAGAAGTCCCAGGAAGCTGATAGGCTTTGGGGACAGTGGGGACTCCTCCGTGAATCACAGAGGAGCTGGGAGCACCCTCAGTTCTGTGCCCTCACAGCCAGTGGCAGTCTGGAAATACTTCTCTTAGACAAGGAAATCTGGCTTGAGGGTGCTCTCGTCTCCTGTAGCCTCAGGAAGGTAGCATATGTGGAATGGAATATTAGTTTCAGATAGTGTCAGATCTTCATATTAATGTCAAGTATTCATTGAATATCATATTAATACACTGTCTCTTTTCCTGCTGCTCACTTCTTGGAATGAATGATTTCTACAGATGAATGAAATAATCCTCAGTAAGCTCAGCCTTTCTACACCATTGTCCTAATTTTATTCCTCTCATCTCACCTTTAGAGGCACCTGTGGTTCACAGGGGTAAATTTAGACCTCGTGTCCTACTTCTCTCACCTCGTTCACTTAGTGTCAGCCTCACTAGCCACTTGGCTGCTCCTTGAGCTCGGAGACACACCCCTGCCGTGGGGCTTTTGCGCTGGCTGTTCTGGTACCTCCAGCATCCTTCACATCCTTCCCCCAGAGGTCTATGGGGCTTACTCTCTCACCTCCTTCTTTGTTCAATGTCACCTTCTCAGTGAGGCCAGCTCTGACCACTCTGCTTACAATGATGACCTCCCCTTACCCTGATCTATATCGACTCTTTCTTCCTCATAGAAATTACCACCTTCATTCTATATAATTTACTTTTTAAAAAAATCATATTTATTGTTTTTGATCTGTTCCCCTGCCCCCCACAAAAAAGGTAAGTTCCAGAGCCAGCCCTGATGGTCTAGTGGTTAAAGTTTGGCACTCTCTCCACTTCGGTGGCTCAGGTTCGGTTCCCAGGCACAGACCTACACCACTTGTCTGTCAGTAGCCATGCTGTGGCGGTGCCTCACATAGAAGGACTTACAACTGGGATATACAACCATGCACTGGGGCTTTGGAGAGGAAAAAAAAGGTTAAGTTCCACAACTGTTAGGATCTCGGTTCTATTCTGTTCTGTTCACTGCCATGTCCCCATTTTCTAGATCAGGGCCTGGCATACATAGAGTGGTAGAGCCATGAAAACGTTGAGTGAATAAGTATCTAGACTCCTAGTCAGCTAGTCAAGGCCCTGACCTCCAATATCAACTTCGTTCCACTCTTTCCAGGTCACCCTGCTCCGGCTCCTGATTGGATCCTGTTCACTTGACCGTCACATCCCTCCTTCCTCCTGAATTGTCTTGCTCTTCTCTTTTCCACCCCTCTAATGTACCCACCCTGCAGGCCTCCTAAGGTTCCCCAAGCCATGCTGCCGGCCTCCTGTTAACACTCATGGCTCTGCTCACCTCGTGGTATTCACTCCTTCAACTATAGCAGTCCCCCCTTCTCCGGGGATTTGTTCCCAGACCCCCAGTGGATACCTGAAACAGCAAATAGTACCCAACCCTATGGGTACTGTGTTTTTTCCTATACATGCCTACCTATGATAAAGCTTAATTTACAAATGAGGCCCAGTAAGAGATTAACAACAATAACTAATAATAAAATGGAACAATTATAACAATTTACTCTAATAAAAGTTACCGTAGATCTTAGAAACCTCAGCGTATGATTGTTTTTCTTTCCTTATTAAGTCAAGAACTTGCACCTTTTCACTTAAAGGAAGCACTTTACGGCTTCTCTTTGGCATATCTGAGTTGCCAGCGTCACTACTCTTGTGGTTTGGGGCCATTGTTGAGTAAAATAAGGGTCACTTGAACACAAGCACTGCGATACCGGAACAGGGGGAGTTGATCTGATAACCCAGACGGCTACTAAGTGACTGACAGGCAGGTAGTGTATACAGTGTGGATCCGCTGGACAAAGGGATGGTTCACGTCCCGGGTGGGAGGAAGTGAGACGGCTAGGGATTTCATCAGGCTACTCGGAATGGTGTGCAATTTAAAACATACAAATTGTTTATTTCTGAAATTTTCCATTTAACATTTTCAGACTGTAGTTGACCTTGGGTAACTGAAGCTACAGAAAGCAAAACTGTGGATAAGGGGGGACTACTGTATTGGCAATTCTTAGGTCTTGAGTCCTTCCTTAACGCTTCATGCTTATACTTGGTATCGCACAAGCAGAATAGACTTTGGTGTCAGACAAACACACGGGTTCTCCTTCATTACCTATTAGACTAGATGAAGTTAAAGAACTTCTCTGAGCCCATTTACTTATCTCTAAAAATGTGAATAATGATATCTACCTGGGAAGTCATTGTGAGAACTAAATAGACAACATGTGTGAAAGCACAGAGTAGGTGCTCAAGAAAATTCCTTGGGTGGCTGTTGAGTGAGCTCGGAGTCATGGGACAGGGGTGGGGAGCTGTAGTGGTAACTGAAGATATTTTATTCCCATGTGCTGATTTTGGCATGGGAGATTGTTTTTGTTCCACATTAGAATAATGAGACAGCTCTTATCTTTATTGGAATCCTTCTACAGAAAGAGGCGAGCTGTATTTGTGTCAGAGATAATGTGGTCTTTTTACAAGCTTCTCTGTGATAGATAATAGTAGGGGCCTTTTAACTGGTGTGTTCAGGGCTTTTTCTGTCTGTCTCTTTACATGGTCTGTCACTTCCAATCTTTGCTGGGCTCCTGGGTGACTTTTGTGGCATTCGAGTAGACACTTGTTTGTGAATTGAGAAAGGGTGTGTGTGCGTGTCTGTGCCTGTGCACTTGCGTATGCACACATACTTGTACACACGTGTGCATGCAGATGTGAACATGCCTACTTATACACAGGGAGCTGTGTGCTTGTGCACATGTAGATACGTGCATGTTTGTTGACACGTGTGCATATGGTGTGGGTGAGGACACGGGTCTTTATTTGCATGTACCCGATTGGGAGTGAACTTGGTGCTTTCCTGCCGACAAAGCCCAGGTGGGTGTGGCAGACCTGCCCAGACAGAGCCAGGCCTGGGGGCCGAGGTCAGAGTGGAGTTGTCTGAGTGGGAGAATGGGGTGGTGGGGCTGGAGAAGAGCAGAGTGCGTGGCTTGGAACAGTCTTTCTGACGGTGGAGTTGGCAGCCTTTGGGGGCTTCACCGTGGTGGGAGTCTGGACCCCCACTGTGGCTCTGCCCTTGGTAGCTGTGATCTTGGGAAGTTGCTCAACCTCCTGTGGTTGATCAAGGGATTAAACAGCATAATGATGTAAATAGAGTGCATAGGGCATAGAAAAATCACTCGAGCAACGCTGGATCTTCTTTCTCAACTCACCTGCGTTGTTATTTCCAACTCTGAGATTCCTGAGCACTTGGTAGCCGGTATGGAACATAAGAGGGAGATGTTTAAGGGCCTCCTTTTGGGCTGCATGAAATGACCATCACTGCATGCAGAGGACTGGAGAGCTTGAAATAAACAAGAAGAGAAGAGACAAAGCCCCTGGGGACTAAGTGACCTCCACACCAAGGAGCCACCAGAGACCACCTGGAGTCTGGGCCTGTGGAAACAGGTTAGTGCCCAGATGCCAGTGCTGGCAGCTGTGTGCTGACCCTGGCTGGCTGTGTGACCTTGGGCAGGTCACCTAACCCCTCTGGGGTTGTACTTACCTCACGGGTTATGGGAAGTAAGAAAGTATGCGGCACAGAGGAAATAGTACCTCCAGTCATCAAATTCCCCGACCTCTGACCTCTACAACTAAGAGCAATGATGACAACCTGGAGCATGTCCTCAGGAGGACGGGTGTGAGAGAGGGTGGAAGGGATGGAGATGTTCACGCTTGGGAAGCTGAGCAGGAGAGAGCTGGCCCAGCTCACCTCTGTAGCCTCATCTACACTCTGCCTTCTGACTTCTCTAAGGCCCTTGCTGCCTCAGGGCCTTTGCACAGTTCTCTTTGCCTGAAACTTTTTTTTCAGTTTTGTGAATGATTGTCTTCTTCACGCCCTTTGATCTTATTTCACATCTCATGTCCTCAGAGAAGTCTTCTCTGACCATCCTGGCTAAGTGGGTGCTCGTGGCCCTGGCTCAGTCACCCTTTGCCAAGCACCATGTTTGTTTATTTCATAGCCTTTATCACCTGATATAATCATGTTGCTTTCTTGTTTACTGCTTTTGGTCTACCTCCCACACCAGACTGTGAGCTCCGTGAGGATAGATGGATGGCTTCTCAGTTATTGCTGTCTCTCCATCACCGAGTCCAGTGCCTGCCCCATAGTGATGCTGAGGCAGTACGAATATCTGGGTGCTAATTGTCCAAGGGTGGAAACTCCTGGGTGGCCTTTCTGGGTCAGTGGAAGCAAAGTGTTTCATTTCTGCAAGGTGTCCATGGTGAGTGTCCCTTCACCAGGGTGCCTGAGCCAAAAGCAGGACACCCACATATTGCTGATGCTGGGTAGGGTTGTTAGGAAATCCACATCTCCCCGCAGAAGAGTTTAGGGCCTTAGTGACATCAGCCTGCCTGGAGCTTCTTCCTGTGAGTCTAATTCTGACCTCTGGAGCTAGAGGAGCCAGTGAGAATATTAGCTGCAGACTGCACTGCTCTGTCTGACTGGGCTGCTGACTGTTTTTGCTAGTGCTCAGCCCTCCTAACCACCGTGAAAAGCCATCCATGAAAAAAGGGAAAAGAAGCAAATGAACACAGTTTAGTGCCTGATCAGTATCAGTTAGATTTTGCTGTGAAACAAACGATCCCACAACTTAATGGCTTAAAACAAGAGCCATTTTATTTAGCTATGATTCTGTGGGTCAGGCGAGTGGTGGTTGTGGTCTGGACTGCTGGTTTGGTCTCTGTGGAGCTCCCTCCTCTGTCTGAAATGCCCCAGTCACGTCTCTGTGTTTGAGAGGCTGTCACGTGGAGTGTCTCGATTCTCCACCATGTGGGTTCTCATCCTCCAGCAGGCCAGCTCTGGTTCACTCTTATCGTGCTCTCAGGGTTCCAAGTGCAGCAAGAGGGCAAGCCCCATGCACAGGTGCTTTTATTTTTGGCTGAGGAAGACTCGCCCTGAGCTAACATCTGTGCCAGACTTCCTCTATTTTGTATGTGGGTCGCCACCACAGCATGGCCGCTGACAAATGGTGTAGGCCCGTGTGTGGGAACTGAACCTGGGCCGCCGAAGCCGAGTCTGCTGAACTTAACCACCAGGCCATGGAGCCAGCCCCCACAGGTACTTTTTAAAGGATGTCTTTGGGGGCCAGATGGTAGCATAGTGGTTAAGTTCACGTGCTTCCCTTTGGCGGCCTGGAGTTTGCAGGTTCGGATCCCAGGTGTGAACCTATGCACCGCTCATCAAGCTGTGCTGTGGCGGTGTCCCACATATAAAGTAGAGGAAGATGGGCACAGATGTTAGCCCAGGGCTGATCTTCCTTAGCAAGAGGAGGAGGATTGGTAACGGATGTTAGCTCAGGGGCAATCTTCCTCACTACACACACACACACACAAGGCTCTGTTTGCTGATGTTGTACTGGCCAAGGCAATTCACATGGCCAGTCTCATAGTCCTTGTGGGAGGAGATGACACAAGGGTGTGGTTATAGGGAAGTAGATTTTGCAAACAATTTACCATTCTGCTTTATTGTGTGCATGATTTGATTTATTCCTTGAATGATCTCATTCATTCCTTAAAATAAGGAGTTTTGTTATTGTTTGTCTATCAAGGATGGGACCCTCAGGTTCAGGGAGGTTGAAAGAGGTGCATTCACACAGTTGGAACTGAGTAAACATTGCAGTGGACAAAGTTAAACAGGCAAGGAAGACATTATTCAAGACTGTTGCAGTAAGGGAGAGAGACTGAACTCGACTCCACTGAAACAAAGGGCTGGAGGATTTTTAAGAGCTGGAGTGGGGGGATTCTTAGGCCATCTGTGTTTGCTAATTGGTCTTACCAAAGGAAAAGTATACTTTCTCCTATCTTCATGGCAGGAGGTAGTTTTACAACTTGTAGCAAGGTGCTTGCTGAAGAGATAGGGGCTTATCTCCTTTGCTGCTTACATTTCAGGGAGACGGTTCCCAAGTCCTTGAGAAAGACACTTTGTTTTGTCCTCTGGGTTGTAAATCTGGTAAGAGGCTGGGAGAAGATCTATATGCGTTTCAAAGAGGCAGAGAAAACATTTACAAGTTTTCTAAAGTAATGCTCTAAGAAAAGGGAGACGAAAGGCCTCTAGTCAGGCAGAAACCTGTGTCAATTTTAGTCAAATCCAGGGTAACGTTAAGACCCCCTTGGTCAGAACTGAGATTTGAACCCTGGACCATCGGATTCTAACACTTCTGCTCTCCTTCCTCCACAATTCGTAGTGACCACACAGAATACAGGCTGCAGTTTAGGAGGTAAATCTGTCACCCTTGAGAGACAGCGTCTGAAGAATATGGCTTCTTATATGAATAAGAGAATGCATTTAACATATCAATGGCTCCTATAAAATTGCAGATGCGCCATATAGAAAAACTCGATCTTAAAATAAAGCTGTAGAATTCAGACCCACGATGTCAGAGCCCAAAGGGATCAAGAATACAGGGTAATCTATACCCTTGCTGCACAGGTGGGAAACAGGCCTTGTCCAAGGTCATAGAGGGAGCCAAGGTCAGACCTGCAACTGTGCCTAGGGCTCCTGCCTCCCAGTTTCCAACACCGAGTTCCTTTGGCCCCATCCTCCCAGGCTTTGCACCAGCGGCGTCTCTTCTCCCGTTATTTTTTTTTCCCCTTTCTTTTCTTTTTAAAGGCTCACTGGCAGCTACTGCTCCAAGGCAGAAAATGTATTCATTTAAATGACTTCGTTTGGAAATAGAAGCTTGAATAATGATGTTACCATTTATAATTGCTCTGATTAAACCACACCATGTTTTGCAGTTTAGAATAAAAAAAGCCTCATTCCTTTTGTGATGTGAATTTTAATTGCTTTTTCTCAGGAAGACCCCTCCAGGCATACCTGCATGTTCCCCAGCTCCTGGAACCTCAGAAAGACCCCTCTAGGCATACGTGTGTGCTCCCCGGGTTCTCAGGCAGAGATTTGGGGCTGGGCACGGGGCAGATATTCTGGAAATACTTGGCTGATTTGAGATTTTAGAGCAGAAGCTACGCGCTTCCACACTGGACTGAAGTTTCATCATCCCTTGGGGGATCATAATATTAGGGGCCCCAAAAGGTTCAGATTGAGGATCTAGGACAAGAGAGCTTTTCTAAGGATGTTTGATGCTTACTGTAGTCATCATTCCTGAGATTACAAAGAGGGCAGAATCATCCATAATTTATCTGCCAGTGAATGTCTCTTCTCAGATGGATTTACCTTTTTTTTTTTTACCTTAAGGATATTTTCAGTTATTTTTCTATTCTTATTTGACATTTCACCCATATGATAATAAGAATCAGCACAGTACAGTGGAAAAGGCAAGAGTTTAAGAAAATATAAGTGAATATTTATTTGGTCCCAGGGGGAGCAAGGGCTTTCCAAGTGTATAAGCCAAGAAACAAACTATAAGGGGGAAGAATGATTGATTTGGTTGCATAAAAATCCTAACCATTTACAAGTAAAAATAAAGTGACAAAAGACAAACAGCTTGGGGAAAATATAACATATATGATTCACAGTGGTCAACTATCCTTAATATATAAAGAACACTAATAATCAATAAAAAGATCAGTGCCTTGATAGAAAAAGGAGAAAGGGATGCAAATAGACAGTTCATATGAGAAAAATTGCCATAGTCAATAAAAATCTGAAGAAAAATCTGCTTCACTTATAGTTACTGAAGTGTAAATTAAAAAAGAATAAAGGTATCATTTTTCTTTATTCACACTGAGAATAATTTAAACAGTGATATTGGTGATGATGAGGTGATGTGGTCATCAAGAGTATAAATTCCTGCAATCTTTCTGCAGGGCAATTTGATATATGGTTTGAGAACTTTAAAATATGCATACCTTTTGACCTTATAATTCCATTCCCAGGAACTTATTATTTTAGAGAAGTATTTAGAGATGTATATGAAGACAATATAAAAGAATTTTTATCACATTATTTGGGATGGAGAAAAATGAGGAAAACAAATTTAAATGCCCAGTAATAGAGAGTAGCTAAAATAATTTTGTGGCTTTCATATAGTAATGGAATTATCTGCAGACGTAAAAGATGGTGGTTTCAAGTAATATTGAATCCCATGTGAAAAGTCTCACACAGTTAAATTTGAAAATTAGTAGGGCCGGCCCGGTGGCATAGCGGTTGAATTTGTGTGCTCCGCTTCAGCAGCCCGGGGTTCACAGGTTCGGATCCCGGGCTCAGACCGATACGCTGCTTGTCAAGCCATGCTGTGGCAGCATCCCATATAAAGTAGAGGAAGATGGGCACAGATGTTAGCCCAGGGTCAATCTTCCTCAGCAGAAAGAGGAGGATTAGCAACAGATGTTAGCTTAGGGCTAATCTTCCTCACAAAAAAAAAAAAAATTAGTAAACTAACCCACATATGCAACTATTACTGATTTTATTTAAATTATATATATAAACATACATAAATAAATGGAAGAAAATGAACCAAAGTGTTAGCAATTCTTGTCTTTGAGTGGTAGATTATGAGCAATTCTTAATTTCTTTTTCAAAGGAACTTCCAAACTATTTTTCATATTTATTATAATAAACAAGTATTTCTTTTAAGGTTTGAGAACCTAATAAATGATGTGAAAATAAAATACTAAAATAAAAACAGAATGGGAAAGAATCAAGAGTTTGGGGTAGATGAGTCTGGGTTTAAATTTGAGCTTTGCGTTTCGTAGCTTGTTGACCTGGTTAATGTTTTTGAACCCTTTTCTTCTGTCTGTAAAATGAGGGTAAATGCAGCCCTGTCTGTGCAAGGTTGTTCTAGGGGCTAATTCAGAATATAAGTAAAGAATGTGACACTGAACAGACTCAGTAAATGTTAATTAGGGTCCTCCATGCTCTCTGTTTGTCTGCCTGGCCTTTTGGATTTGGAACCTGGATCTGGACTGGTCTTTGAACTCTCTTCTGTGATTTTGTGCTTGTTTGGGTGTTTCCTAATTATTTAACCACAGCCACTTGTTCCATTTTCCCAAAAGAGGGCTAAATCAGGTTGGTTGTCTAGTCTTGACATGGTGTGGTTGAAAATTTGAATGGGCTTATTCAGATTATATCATGCATGTTGGTTGTTAGCTCTTCAGAAGCTGGGATAAGAACTCTTAGGGGCCGGCCTTGTGGTGTAGTAATTGAGTTTGCATGCTCTGCTTTGGCGGCCCAGGGTTTGTGAGTTTGGATCCTGGCCGCGGACCCACATGCTGCTCATCAAGCCCCACGCTGTGGCAGTGTCGCACATACAAAATAGAGGAGGATTGGTACAGATGTTAGCTCAGAACCAATCTTCCTCACCAAAAAAAAAAAAAACCTCTTACATTTCTTCGCTCTTTCTCTTGTTGGTTTGCTAGAGTTTTCTAAAACTGTAATTCCCAGTGGTGGCGAAGATGTGACTAAATGGTTATTTATATACCTTGTTTATGGACATATAAACTCATACAATTTTTTTTAAGGAAAGATATATATCAAGAGCCTTTAACCATCTTCATAGCTTTTGATTCAGTCATCCCATGTTTGGGAAATATTGTCTTAAGATAATAAACAGATACACACCATAATTTGTTCTACAGTTGATTCCAACTGTGTGTCCTTTTTAGGATATGAGAAGATAAGGCATAAATCTGGTTGCTGTCTTCCTGAAATACATAGAGTTAGGGCTCCTTTGGCAGGAGAGCCCGTGCAGGTCTGTCCAGGTGATGATGATGCGCAGGGCTCCAGATATCAAATATAGTTCTCTCAGCCGTTGCAGTCAAGGTGAAAGAGGCCTTGGGGGGTAATGCAGAGTCTGGTCATTGGCATCAGCAAACATGGATTTGTGTTCCGACACTGACAGGTGACTGACTTGTGACCTGGAGCAAGGTGCCTCCCATCTCTCTCTGTGTCCATTTCCTCATCTGTGAAATGAGTATGATACTGCTAGCCTTGCAGGGATTTTGTTGGGGGGCGGGGGAGGAGAGAATGCATGCAATGCAGGGCAGGAAAGACCAAGTGCTTTATGATCAGATCTAAGTCGCTCCCTTTTTTTGGTGAATTGGACTGATAACGGTGGATACTTTAGCCTTCTGTGTTGATTCTGCCAGACTCCCCACCCATCTGCAGCCCCCAGAAGCAGTGTTGGCTGGATCCTTAGCCAGCTTCCCTTGAAATTGGGGGTGGGTGTGGACATGGGGGCAATTCTGTCTTGTTTCCTCAAACATCAGAATGTCACTAGGGCGCTTTAAGACAGAAGATTTTATAGAACACATTTTCACAAAATAAAAGGAGTTTACAAATTTTAGATAAACTTTATTTTAAAATAAAAATTTGCTGAATGAAAAGGTTTTCTTAAAGAATAAACTTGCTACACAAAGTTTGGAAAATAGAGAAAAGTAGAAAGACGAGGACTACCCAAAGATAACCACTGTTAGTATTTTGATGTACTTCCTTTTGGGGTTGTCTGTGCGTTTTCATATAGTTGAAACCATGCTGTGTATATTGTCATGTGTCTTCCTTTTTATTTCTCATTCGGCCGTATGATATGCACTTTCTTCATGTTATTAAAAATTCTTTGTAAAAATAGCTTTGAATAGCTGCATGTTATTCCATTCAGTGGATATTAGATAGACAATTATTCATTTCAATTATTTTCAAATCAATGGAAAACAATATTGCTTTCCGTATCTGATATTGTCTGTCTCTTATCCTTTCTGTCTATATCAGATATTCCTCAAGTTATTTCCTTGTTCAGAATGTCTATATATCAGGCTCAGGGCTGGCAAAATTACACTTTTTTTCAATGTCTGTAATGACTCATGGTTAAATCTTTAATGCATTCTAGCTATTTTTTTTAATGTTATGTTGTCTGTAATTTCCATTGGAAACTGAAATGTTGCAACAGCTCTGATGAGGACTCATGCTTCAGAAAGTGAAGAGAATGGTGCATTTCTGATTTGGAGTGAATGCTGATGGCACATAGAAAATGACCATTGGGGGTGGTGCAGGCAATAGCTTTTGTTTTAATTTTTGTTAAGACCTGAGATTAGTGAAGACAATGAGGGGCGTGTTCCGTTTTGTGGGTAATGTGAATACAGACAAAATGGAACAGATTTTTCTCCTCTCTGTCTCCAGCCTTAGAGGAACTTGTACTAATTTTCTGGAACTGTTCACCCAGCGCTTACGATTGCTTTTAGCAGAAACGATCTCATTTCAGGAGCCTGTGAAGAGGAAAAAGAAATGTGTTCTCACGGCTGTGAGTCAGTATAGAGTGAAAGAAGCTGCAGAGAGCCCTGCATGTGTCTGTGGGTGTGGAATTGTGCGAGAGAGGGAGTGTGTGTGTTGGGGTGCAGTGCATTTACAGAGAAAATTTAGTCTCCGAGGAGAGGAGAAGGTGGGAAATAATGACAAAGTTGTGTGCGACTCCTGCTTGACATACCCAAGTGAGTCAATGTAGAGATCTACTCTGGGGCTCAATAGTTTTAGGGTCATATGCTTATCTGTAGATGGTGACAAAATATCTAGAAGTCTTGATTGATGGGGAGGGCAGGATGACCTGATGTGTGCAGGGCAGGGGGGTGGGGAGTGGAGACCAGAGAGGCTACTTAACTTTGTCAAGATTGCACAGCTCAGTTCAAATAAATATCTGCTTAATTTCAAAGCTCCTCCTCACTGCACTCCGCCACGTGGCACCTGTTCAGCTGGGATACAATCTGCTCTGGTTGGCAGGATCTAGGTGGGTGATGGTGATCTGCTGCTGCTAACTAAGGGCAAATAGCACTCAAGGACTCTCTGAACTTTTACAGGCAGCAGCCCGGGATTTGCCCTGTTTTCATTTTACACACCCTCAGCTCTCTCCCCAAAAACTCTTGGAGAGAAACAGGACCGCAGAGCTGGGAACCACATCCTGAGTATCATCTACCTCTCCACCTGTCAGATGAGGGGGCTCATTACCTGGAAATTATACTCAGTTTTCTGTATAAAAGGAATACTGGTAACTCGCCCCAAACAGAATTTATCCATTTATACCTGGGACAGGTGTGTGAGCACACTTTGTTTTCCCCTATTTTATGTTGTACAAAATCAAATGGAATTTTTGTTTTTTGTTTGTTTTTTTGCAAGAGAAAGATATTTATTCCTGTTTCTTTAATTAATTCAACACATATTTAGGTACCTGCTATATGCCAGGTACCATTCCAGGCAAGTAGGGGGAGGTGAGGACTCTGTATGAAGAGAGTTTACAGGTTAGAGAAGAGGGAGGCAAAGCAGTAGTGATCAAATAGTTGTAGATAATAAATGCAGGGAAGAAAGCGACAGGGCAATATGAGAGCGTGATGAAGAGCCTGGGAGGGTATTCCCCGCCCCGCACCTCTGAGGAGGTGACATTGGAGCTGACATTTCAGCCCCAAATGTCAAGGGTGAACCTGCCACATGAAGAGTTGGGGGGAGCAAGTATTTTTATTGTTGAGTTTTCATTTCCTCCTCTAAACTTGCTTCTCCCTCAGTTTTCCCCGTATCAGAATAGTGCCACCATCCACTCATTTGCTCAAACCGAAATTCTAGGAGTTATCTCCGATCCTTCATTTTCCCTTTCTCCCTCTCACCTTCCTGTCTCCACCCCTGAAAGATATTCCCAATTTGTCACTTCTCTCCATCACTACTTCCAGCTCTCATCATCTCTCCACTGGACCACGGTACTAGCTTCCTGATTAATCTTCCTGCCTCCACGCTTGCCCTCCTGTAATTATTCTCCACCCAGCAGTTAAGGTGCTTGGACTATTACAGAAGCTACCAGCCAAGTGTAGGTATTTAAATTTAAATTAATTAAAGTATAGTAAAATTTAAAATTCAGTTTCTCAGCCACGTTTCAAGTACTCATTGGCCACACGTGGCTAGTGGCGATTGCATTTCACAGTCTGGACACAGGACATTCCCATCACGGCAGGAAGTTCTTTTGGGTAGTGCTGAGTTAGAGCAATCTTTCCAAAATATACAGCAGATCAAGATACTTGCTGCTTGAAACCTCAAATGGGTTCACAACTCCGTGGGAGTAAAATCCAAACTCTCTATCCCGACTTGCAGAGTCCCACCTGATCTGGACCTTCCCATCTGTCCAGCCTCATCTCCCTGCTCTCCTCTCTTTGATCACTACTTTCCAGCCAAACTCTGACTTCCGATTTCTGGAACACAAAGAGCTTCTTCACTCTGTGGGGCCTTTACAAGAGTTCACACCTTGGGTTCCCTCTGCATAGAATGCCCAGCCTTCTCCCCCGCCCCGAACCCAAACACATTCCTTGTGTCGATGGCTCCTCTTCGCCCTTTAGATCTCAAAATAAATACCACCACCTCCAGAGGCTTTCCTTGACTATGCGATCTAAAGTAGCCTTCCAGTCGCTACCCTATAACCAAGTTAAATTGTCTTCACGCTCTGGTTACTATCTGATGTTTTGCTTATTTATTCATTGCTGAATTGTCCATTGTGTGTCTCAGCCCACTAGGATATGGGCTTCCAAATGGCAAAGGGCTTTTCTGTCTGGTTCAAGGCTGTAATCCCAGTGCCTAGAACAGTGCCTGACTTATAGTAGGTGCTCAACTCCTATTTGTGTTAGGAATGAATGAACCATCACAGGGAATGCAGGATTGCTGCTAGCCCAAATGGCTGCTTTGTATGAATTAGAAAAAGGCACTCTTTGCTCTGGCTGACCTTGTATAGTGAGCATCCTGCACAACTGAGCCTGGGAGCTCTGGGGAGGGGGTGACCTTTCCAGTCAGGAGGAATAGGAAGTGCAGAGAACCCGAGGCAGGAATGTGCTTGATTTGTTTGAGAAAAAGGAAGAGAAAAAAAGACCAGGATGTTCGGAACACAGTTTGTAAAGGGGAGCATAGAATGAAGAAAGTCGGGTAGATTGATGGGGGCCAGGTCACAGGGGGCCCGAAAAGCTGTGGTAAGGAAATTATATTTTATTCCAAGTGTAGTAGGAAGCCATTGGAGGATTTTAAGCAGGGAAGAGGCATCTGATTTACGATTTATTTATTCTTACGGTTTTATTCTTTTGCCTTTATGGATAAATCTGTTTTAACATTTTTCTCAGGTTTATGATTTGGGGAAACTTTTAGTTTCGAGACTAGTTTTCCCAAGGGGTGAGGACTTGTTCCTCTGAAGACTGCAAAATCCTCAGACAACACTTTCGGGCACAGCAATTAGGTTCCAAACGTTGACTCTTCTTTGAAATGCCTTCTGACATGCGCTGCTGCTGATTTTGAAGATTCAGATCTTCAAAATTAAGATCTTCACCTCCTAAAGGTGACAGAGGCACAGAGTAAAACTAATTAGGAAAAATCCCAAGTAGTTGATTGCAGCTATTTATTAGAGTTTTGAAAGGCAAATAAAAATTTGCACTGCTCCTCGTTTGGAACGAGAACACCTCTTCAGCCTGGTGTTAGGTCTCGGAATTCGTTTGCTGTGAACAGGAAAGTGTGACCTCTGTGCAGTCACACATGTGAGCACAGCTTGAAGCTATAACTTGCTCTTGCCTCAATTTCTTCTTTTGAGAACAAAGGAAAAATGCATCCAGTTCTTCCAAAAGTGTTATTTACCGTATTCTCTCAATTCTAAGATGCTGTAAAGAAAAAAGAGGCACCATTGGTTAAATTCCACCTGTCTGGGAACAAGAACAACATACATGTTATATTTTAAGTACACATCAATGGCAAAAAGGACTCCGATTTCAGAGAAGTTAAAATGTGATGCAAAGTATCTATCTATCTATCTATCATTATCTATTTGTGAATCAAAGGCTAATATAGGACTTGCTATATTCTAAATGCTTTAAATACATACTCGTTTAATCCTCACGGCAACTCTTGAGGTAGGTACTATTATTACTCCCAAGTTCTAGATCAAGAAACTGAGGCACAGAGAGGTTAAGTAACTTGTCCAGGGTCACACAGTCTTTAAGTGGCTGAGCCAGGATTTGAACACAAGCTCTCTGGCCCCAGGGTCTGACTTAAACTCTGCAGTATGAGAAAATGTGATAATTTGCTGTGGGCTGGCCGTCAGCAGATTGATGGATATCTTTCTTTGCTTCTCAGCTTAAAAACTCAAGTATGGATCCTGATCCTTGACAGGTAGTTACCTAATAGTGACTGATGCTGTCGTTGTATTTGGCTCTAGATTTGAAACCTAGGTCTATATGCCAGGATTTGTTTTGATAAAGCGTTTTCATTGTGGTCTTGTTGCTCTGGGAATCGTCTCCTACCTCAGCTGTCTAAAATGGCAAATCTTGCCTTCCTGCTCAGGAGCAAGCAGGGACTGAACTGCTGGGCTGAGAGGGTGGAGGCTGAGAGCAGCTGAAAGGGGCATCTGTCGAAGGTAGTAGAGCACAGTGGTTAACCACACCAGGTCTGGAGCAAGACTGCCGGTACCAAACCCACACACATCTGCTGCTTTTGAGCTGTATAACCTCAGGAAAGTTCCTTAATCTCTCTGAACCTGTTTCCTCATCCGTAAAATGGGTTGAACAAGTTCTCAAACCCTTATCTGTAGTCTTTGGGGCCAAATGTGTTTCTGAAGTCAGATCTACTTTTTAGGAAGGCAATATAGCAAATACATCATAGAATAAATAACACTCCTAGCAGGATCTGGGGCAGCACCCCAATATCAAGCAGGTTGATATTTTGTAGCAAGACGTATGGATGTTAACACTAAGAAAGAGATGTAAAAACTACGAATAAACTCATATCGGTTTAACTCCAGTCTTAGCACCAAATAGGTTTGCACCAAACTTATGAAAAAATCTTTTGGTGTTCAAAGCTTTTGAGAATTTAGAATTCTTAGATCAGTGTTGGTAGATCTGTACCTGCCTCAGAGGGTGATTGTAAAAGGCTTGTATGAAAAGTGTTTACTCAGCACATTCCATAGTCCATAGTGAAGTGCTCAGTAATATTATCTGTTATTATTTGTATTTTCAATCATCACTGTTGAGCAGAGATGAGCCCAGCCTGGCCAAGAGCCTGGTGGTCCTGGCTGGACTCTGAACACCTCATAGCTGTGACTGTTGGATTCTGAAGTTCTGATCTAGAGCCCAGAGGACTTGGCTGCTCTCAGAACCCCAGGTCCAGCCTCTGATGTACACCAGCATTTCGACTGGCTTTTGATTGTTCCGGTCAAGAAAGAAGGAAATAAACCAGAAGGATGCCTTCCCATTCCGCCCCTAGGTAGAATCATCCTTTCTGCTGAATCTTTTCTTTTTTTTATGGCTGTAACATGAGGGGAAAATTGAGAACAACAACAACCAAAAGAGCATTTTCCTTTAGGCAAGCATACGTGTGACACTCCATTAACGATAAGTGACATCTTCTTCCATCTAATGGGAATCAACACCGTGTTCACGTTAACCAGTCGGCGACGGCACCAGAAGCGGATGATGACTTGTCAGTTTCCATCCTATCCGTCATTTTCAGGCAAACAGCGTGTGTCTCTGGGTTCCACACAGACACAGTCGAATGTTCGCAGCACCGCTCGTTTTTCTGTAAGCGCTTGATAGGTAGTCCGCGACTTAGAGCAGAGACATGGTAGGTCTCGCACAGAAAGAGCATAGACTGAAGAGCTGGGCAGACCTGGGTCCTGGGGTTCTGACCTGCCCCTCACTGGCCGTGAGACCTCGGCTCACGTCCACAAGCTCTATGAGTCTCGGCTTCCTTCCTCGTGAGTAGAGATCATAGTAATTCCTTACTGCACCAGGTCGTTGTAAGGAATAATGGACTTGATACGAAAGTGATTTGTAAACTGGGAAGATGCAGGCAATACGTCTTGTTATGATGTCTTTATCTTCAGCCAACTTTTGATTTGTTACACAGAGTTCATGTATGTAACTCCAGCTATTCCCCTTGTGTCCCCAGCACCCTGCTGCATTTAACTCTGCTTTCAACAAGTTTCCCATTTGTTAGTTCATTTGGCACTTTGCCAGTTTGTGCATTCGCCACACAACCATGTCTCCACCCACCCATTTCTCCATTGGATCCCTGTTGTGTGCCAGGTACTAGGATACAAAGATGAATCAGCTAAGGATAGGCCTGAAGCATGTAGGCCAACGGGGAAATGGACGAGTTGACAGATGAGTATCAGGTGTGATTGGCACTATACCAGGAGCGGGCTGCAGACCACGGGGACATGAGGCGAGAGCTCAGTTCTGTGGGAGTTGGCAGTAGAGATCGAGGGAAGGGCGAAATGAAGTTCTCAAAAAGGAGATGACACTTGAGCAGAGTCTTGAAAGGTAGTTCCCTCTCTGACAGGGGGAAGGGCATACCTGGAATAGCATGCAACAGCCTTGCACGTTCAGGGGACTGAAGGCAGGAGTCAGTCCTGGCTGGAGACGAGGGTGTTCAGGGAGGTTGTCTTGGCAGATACAAGGTGCAAGAGGCAAGCTAGGGCCAGATGGCAATCCTCAGACACCAGACTGAGCATCTCGAGTTATCCCGATGTCCATAATTGGCTTGCCAGCCTCTGGCTGAAGGTTTCAGGTAGGAGAGTGTCAGTCTTTGGTTTGAGTTTTTGGAAATTCTCCCCGACAGCTGGCGGAGATGGTGGGTTGGCTTTTAGGAGCAAGGCTGAGGCAGGGAGGCTATGAGGAGGCTGCTGCAGTGGTCTGAATGACAGTCTAGGAGAGAAGAAAGCAGCATGAAGGATCGGGAAATACAGATGCTGCAAAGGTATTCAGGGGCAAGTGAATAGGCTTAGCCACTCTGTGGATTCCTAGGGCTACCATAACAAATAACCACAATCCTAGTGGCTCAAAACAACAGAAATTCATTCTCTCCCTGTTCTAGAGGCCAGAGTCTGAAATCAAGGTGCCAGCAGGGCTTTTCTCCCTCTGAAGGCTCTAGATGGCAATCTGCTCCTTGTCTGGTTGCTTCTGGTGGCTGTTGGCATTCTTTGTGGCTGTATCACTCCAGGCTCTGCCTCTGTCTTCACATGGCCTTCTTTTCCATGTGTCTGTGTTTTCCCCTCTTCTGTTTCTTATGAGGACACACTTGTCATTAAAATTAGGGCCCACCTGGGTAATTCAGGATGCTCTCATCTCAAGATCCTTAAATTAATTACATCTGTAAAGACCTGTTTTCCAAATAAGTTCACATTCATAGTTTTGTGGGACTAGGATGTGGACACATGTTTTATAGGTGCCACCATTCAACCCACTACAGCTGCCAAATGGATGGAGCCCTTTAAGGGTCCATTAAGGGTCTCAGGGTCTCCTTAAGTAGCTATAGACAGAAGGGCAGAGCTCTTGCATAAATGTCTCAGCAAACTCATATAAACTCATCATCTCCTGAAGCGTCATATCGTCTCCCCACAGTGCCCTTCCAGTATCTGATGAGTAGATAATGCCAGACCAACTGCCTCTCTTAAAGGAAGTGTTGTGAAGATACAGCAAATGGAAATCAAAGCAGGGAAACTCTTTAGAAGTAAAGTAGAAATTCAAGTGACTGTTATTTGCAGAGAATCTAATTTTCTCTGACAGTTCCACTGGTACATTGGAACAGTCTCTTAAGCAAAATGTGTTTTCTGAAGGCAATTCTCCTTGAATTTTACAAACTTTTCTCTGCCCGGTGATCACGTACAATGGAATGAACTACAGCCTCACTCTATTTTTGTTTTTCTCCTTGTTTGTTTCCAGTTGCTGTTAATAATATTGGCAGAACTGTGTCTGCGGGAAAGCAGCGCCATTTTTATGTGCTCAGATGTGGCCGCTGCTGACACCCAAGTGAAGAAGCACGGAGTTCTCCACAACCCGCTGTCTTGTTTATTTGGCAGATGCTCTCAGAGCACCTGCTGTAAGTTGAGCAGTGCTTTCTGCTACAGGGATACAGGGATACCATAGACACAGTCTCTGCTCCTGGCTTGCGGTCTTATGGGGAAAATGGACATACACAAGGCCATGACACGGTGTATTGAGGGCTATGATAAGATAGGCTGAGGGGCCGAGGGAGCACAAAGGAGAGGTGGATTCCACAAAAGTAGAACTAGAAACACCCACAAGTATATGAGATATTACCAGCCTTATTAGACATCAGGCATGCTGCTTAAGACAAGATACCATTTTCACCTGTCAAACTAGGCAAGATAAAATAAAAATGGCATAATACTCAGTGTTGGCAAGGATGTTTGAAAATAGATATATATATGTGTATATATAGAAAATAGTCTCACACACTGGTGGTGGGAATGTGAATTGGTATAAGCTTTCTGGAAAGCAATTTGACGAAAGGTTCAAAAGACCCAAAAAGGCAAATCTATTCAGATGTCACTTCCTTTCTGTGACATTCCCAGGCTTCTCTTTTCTCCCAAATTCTCTTAGCTGTTTCCATCCTGGTGCTTGCCACATGGGATTAGAATGACCTGTTTGGGTATCTTTCTACCCCACTGTACTGGGACCAGGGCATCTGTTTCTCCAGTGCTTAGTACCGTGCTTTTCTGAACATTCTAGCCTTTTAATAGCTTTAAGATCAAGTGCCCCTGAATGTTGTTGTCTTTGAAGAATTTTCCTAGGTGTTGTAGCATGTTTATTTTTATAGATCAAATTTAGGATTACTTTATCAGGTTCCCCCTTCCACTGCCCCCGAAGAAAATTAAACTGGGATATTGTCTGGGATTTCTTAAATATATAGATGAATCTAAAGAGAATTAACATCTTTACCATGTTAAGTTTTCCCATCGATGAGCATGATGTGCTTCTATTTGTTGAAGTTTTATTTTATGGCTTTTAGTTAAGTTTAGTAATATTTTTATAAGTACTGGCTCTTTCTGGTTGAGATTATTGATTTTTTTAAACAGTGGTGTGCTGGAGCCAGCCTGTACCTGCTCGCAAGAGCTGATTATTAGATTTTCAGAACTTCTATGATGTGGCATTCTTAAAACTTAAATTATATACAAACTTACAACTATATAAATTATATTAAAAACAAAGGTAACCAATACTCAAAACTCATGACTTTGTAATTGTTTTACTCTATTTTATTATTCTCTATGCTCTTGAAGTTATGTCTATTGCATATCTGTAAGGTGGAGATACTGTGTAATGGGTATACCATTGCACATCTCTTCCCAGTTCTCCATTTGGTGGTACCATGTTGGTCATTTTTAATCCATCATGGTGGGTATATTTAAACCACAGAAATCAGCAAATGCCATAAATCAGGGCTTTTTCCCCCCAGAATGCCAGTTGTTCAACATTTCCAAGCACACTATAGATGAATGCTTATTTATATCATTGTGTGTGTGTATATATATGTGTGCGTGTGTGTGTGTGCCTGTATTTATATGTGTATATATAGCGAATGGGATGTTTTCTTCCCCAGCTTTATATGTTCTTATTGGCTGATGACATTATATGAAAAAACTATGAGTTTATTCATTTACTTTTATGCTAGATATCTTATCGAATTTGAGTATAAGTTACAGTGATTTTCTTGTTGATTACTTTGGCTGTTCTGGGTAGATAATCACTTTCATATAATGATAATTAGACTATTTTACTAAGAATACAAATCAAGGATGGATATTTATTCTATTCAAATATCTTTTGGCATCTATTGATATACTAGTATGATTTTTAATTTAAAATATATTTCTCCTTGGATTACTTATATTAGTTGATTTATTAATGCTGAAATATTCTTGTATTTCTGGAATGAAATTTACTTGGTCATGTTATTTTTTACATCTATGATAAGACTTGTTTTCTTAATTCTTTTTGTGGATTTTTATTTATACACATGATATTGGTTTATAATTTTATAATTTTTGTGATTTTGGTCAGATTTTGCTATCATGATTATGACAGAAATCTTTGTAAAATGGATAGCAGTGTGTTCCATCTTTTTCACTGCTCATTTTAAATTTATCAGTGGTTAAATGTTGCTTAACCTTTGGCCTCGTGATCAGGTAACACAGCTAATAAAACATTTAAAAATGATCTGTTGAGGTTCTTTTGTGGCATTATTATTATTATTTTGTTATTTTTTAAATCATCATTTAAAAAATTCTCAAAGCACAGTAAAAAGAGTTCTCTGTAGGAAAAAAAAGTTTTATGTATGTCTTTTAAGTCAACATTATTAATTATACTAGTGATGGCTTCCTTATCCTTATTTAAATTTTCCTTTTTTGGTCAGGACTCAGGTGTGCTAAATTCCCTTACTGTTATTATGTTTTTGTTAATTTCTTGATTTCCAGCAGTCAGTTTTATATATTTCAATGCGGTGTTACTTGCTGCAAAAACTGCCATGATAGTTAGGATTTCTCTGTGAATTATACCTTTTTTTTTTTTTTTTTTGTGAGGAAGACTAGCCCTGAGCTAACATCCAATGCCAGTCCTCCTCTTTTTGCTGAGGAAGATTGGCCCTGGGCTAACATCTGTGCCCATCTTCCTCTACTTTATATGGGACGCTGCCACAGCATGGCTTGACAAGCGGTGCGTTGGTGCGCACCTGGGCCACCGCAGCGGAGCATGCACACTTAACCGCTTGCGCCACCGGGCTGGCCCTATACTCGATTTTTTGACTCAGTCTGTGAGTCAACGTCTTTTACTAGGGAGGTTGAGGCCATTCATAACTGCCATATTTTGTCTGACTTTCATCATCTCTCCTTCATGCTTTCTATTTCCTCTGCTTGTTTTTAGATTCCCCACCCCCACTTTTTTTTTTAACCCTAGTGCAGGGATTGGCACCCTGCTGCCTGCTTTTGTACAGCACACAGGCTAAGAATGGCTTTTACATTTTTAAGTGGTTGCCAAACGAAACAAAACAAAATAAAGAAGAACAGCCACAATAACTGTATGTGGCTCAGAAGCCTACAGTATTTACTAGCTGGCCCTTATAGAAACGAATCTGCCAATCCCTTGCTTAGTACTTAGGTATTTGTATTACATCCTGCTTTTAGTTTTACTGTTGGATACCTTGAGCTGTATTAAAACGTATCTAAATTTAACTTTTTCTAAAACTTATAATTGCCTTCAAATTACAAAATATTTTATTGGCTTTCCCCTGTGTGGGGCAGGGCAGGTGGTGTAGTTTACATACTCTTTGTGGAAATTAATAAAAGAAACCTTAACTAAATTGAAGTCGAGAAGGACTGTAGGGGGAGATCTCATGCCCTCTCACACATCGTCAATTACATCAAGCAGGAAAAGACTGATAGCTTGCATCTTGAACAAGAAGTAAAACTACTTTGCTACTTAAAGAAGATTTCTCTCTCCACCCGGCAACAGCCCAGCCAATGAGAATCACCACAGCTCAGCCAATGAGAAGCCTTTGCCACCCTGAACTATTACTTTCCCCCAATGGACTTTCCTTTAGAACAGCCCCTCTCTGCTCCTCCTTTTTCTCTGTAAAAGTAGCTTCCTCCTTTGTTTTCTGGATTTGCCTATGGTTTGCTACAGCACACACATCCTGAATTGCAATTCTTTTGGCTTTTCCGGAATAAACTTGTTTTGAGAATAAAGTAACAGGTGAATTTGCTTTTTAAGTTGACACCTTATATAATCTTTATTCATTTCCTCAGTTGTTGAGGGTGTAGTATGAGATTTTTATCCATGCTTCTAATTTAATCATTATTCTTTAAAATTATGTGTGTATATCTTTTTTTAAAGAACTGTTAATAGCATTTATATTGTTTATAACCATATTTACAGCAGCTTTAAAGAAAATTCCACATTTAGCTTGTTTTGGTGCTCACTACTAGGCCTTTAAAAATATAACTACCCATTCTTCATTTTAAAAACTTACCTGTATTTGGTTAGGGTATTTCTTTCAGTACTTTCCTGAGGACGGTCAGTTGACAGAGGTGGGGGGTGGATGGTGGTGATGGTGTTTCTGTGTGTGCTCTCTGTGTCCGTTTACATTTGTAAATATCTTTCTGCTTCTTCCATACATGAACAAAGAGTGCTTTACACCCTGTAGATACTTAATCATTAGCTTTTGTAGTCTAGTGTTGTAGAGGAGAAGTCTGAGATCAGTCATTTAACTATAATTATATAAATATTTACCCATGTAGACATCTTGTTTTTTCTTCTCTGATGCTTGAAAAATTATTATTCAGGAGGTTTAGGACATTCAGTATAGTTTATTTTTTTTTTTATCTGATTGAATTTATTTTTTAGGAATTCTCATTATCCATATCTCTCTCTTGTCTTTCATATTTCTAATATTATTTCTGTTCATTTTATTATTGGGAGCTTTCTGTCTGTACTGGTACCTGTAGTAACAGGCTTGATAATATGCCGAAGTTTCAGTATTCTTTGAACTCTCTTTATGGAAATTCTACATTTATTATCATATTCAATGTTAATACTTCAACTAATGATAGGAAAGCATCAACCCTGAAGTTGGTATAATATATAGAAGTTGAGAATTAATTCTGCATCTCTATTCCTCTTTTCAATAAAGCACCTGTATTAGTTTTCTATTGCTGCTGTAACAAATTACCACAAGCTTAGTGACTTAAAACAGCACAGGTTTATTATTTTGCAGCCCTGGAGGTCAGAGTCTAAAATCAAGGTGTCAGCAGAGCTGTGTTCCTTCTGGAGGCTCTAGAGGAGAATCTGTTTCCTTGCCTTTTCAGCTTCTACAGGCCACATTCCTTGGCTCATGGCCCCTCATCATTCAGACCTCTGCTTCCGTCATCACGCCTCCTTCTCTGACCCTCCTGCCTCCCTCTTTTACTTATAAGGACACTTGTGATTACAGAGGGCTCACCAGATAATCCAGGAGAATCTCTCCATCTCAAGATCCTTAACTAAATCATATCTACAAAGTCCCTTCTGCCATGTAAGGTAACATATTCACAAATTCTGGGCATTAGGATGTGGACATTTTGGTGAAGGGCATCATTCAGCCCACCACAGTACTCTTCCTGGATGCACACAGGGCCGCCTTCACAGTTGAGTTGGTCTGTTTTCCAGTCCCATCTGTCCCCCGTCCCCCTCGCACATCTTTGCTGATTTCTATAAAGTGTCTGCTGTGGGGATGCTTGTGGTGCTATTTGTCTATTCCAGGACACCTATTCTGCTTCTTCCAGCCAAGTAATTATAACCTTTCTTCTTAGGAACTTACTTCTTATTCGTTTTCCTCATCCGACCAGCACAATAACTGAAATATCCAGCATTTCTGAGCAAGGATATCATAATATATGGAGGTTTGCTTTTAATGGGGGATGAAATAAGGTTTTATGTTCCTAGAGAACCAACACCACCATGACAATCTTCCTTGCCTTCTTTTCTTCTTCATTTCTGGAAAGTTCTATTCCACATATCACTGCTGTAGTATGTATTCCACAGCATCAGTTCTGCTCCTTACAGCTTTTAAATGCATTAAACTTCTCATATCAGCTATTGAATTTCAAAATATTCTTTCTTTATTTCAATTGCCTATGTTTAAATTTTTTTGAGCCTTTTAACTTTTAATTTTTTTGAGCTGTTAAAGCCTTTTGAGCCTTTAAATCCCTTTTTATCTCTGTTTATCTCATTTTTAAAAATTTCTCTTTTCCTAGAAACCACGTTTTCTTGAATTTATGGAGAACATAAAGCAGGTAGTCTGAAATTTAGTGGCATTTCTTGCAATAAATCATTTTAGAAAAGTGTATTTTCCCTGCATACTTCATTCTCTCTTGTTTAATTTACAAAATGTCTTCCTGGGCCCCATATTGGTTATATTTTTCTTTTGTAGTCATTTATAAATGGGGACAGTTCTGCCTGTCCTGGTATGTTCTCCAAAAATAGGGACATGAGTTATTTGGGGTGCTGTTTGCTCTCTACTCAGATGCTGTTTGAGACACCGTGTTACCCTAGCAGCTGCTGCTTGTATCATTGTATCACCTCTGGTTGTTCAATAAGCCGGTTGTTTAAGGTGTCTGTGTATGTACAGGTTTGCATGCACATTAGTGTGGGAGGAGGGTGAGTGGTGACAGGTGGGGTCTGGTGACCACACTTACCTGGAGTCAATACTTCTATTGCCTTGACCCAATGTGATATTTTACTAACCTTTATCAACATATACGTGGATATACATTAGATATACATGTGACCTGGTTGGTGACTGTGTCTGAGTTGACTCCCGGTAGGTATTAAGTGGGTAGGGTGGTCATGGTGCAGAAGTGCTCTTAGTCCCCTGGGGACCTGAATTCTTTATTAGTGGAGAGTGGGAGGGACGAGGTGGTGGGAAGTGGGCCAGCCTTTCCGGTTGAGAGCGGCACTAACCCAGGAGTCAGGGCATGGCCTGACCGGCTGGTGAGGTCCAGGAATGAGCTCTCTATGGAGGATCGAACACTGCTCAGTGTCAGCTCACCAGTTCTCTGCCTCCTGTGCTGGTTTCCTTTTGGATTCCCCCTTAGGACTCAGGAAATCTTTCTGAAAGTTCTAGCCAGTGTCAGCCATTCACAGGACCAAGGAAGGGCTTGTGCCACGGGTCCTGTCTTTAAACGGGGAGCAGGGCCCTCTGGGTGTAGGTGTTTGTGGACACTAGAAATGAGGAAGGTCTAAGCAGAAGGTGAAAGTCAGTTTGACACTCAAGTTTGTTTGTTTGTTTCTTTTTTCCGGTTATCCCATCTGGGCTCAATTCTTGGGGGATTTGGTTTTGTGGTATGATTGAGGCCAATCACTGCATCTCTCAGAACCTCTGTTTCCTCATCTGTAAAATGGGGTTATTAACAACTGCTAACTTCCAGGGCTCTTGTAGGTGTAAAATGAGGTGATGCATTTAAAGTACTTACCTCAGTCCTTGGCACAGGAAGCTGTGCTCAACCAAATCTGGTTTTCTTTTCTTTTCTTCTCCTTGAATGAGAGATTCTCTGCTGACTTTAGAGTTATTTCTTTTGGTCATCACAGTTTCTTTAACTTTTTTATTATTATTTTTTTTAAAATTAGCCGGTACTTATGTAGCACTTTCTATGAGCCAAGCATTGTTCTAAGCACTTTATATATATCAACTCATCTAGTCCTCATAAGATCCCTATGAGATAGGTACTATTTTATCCCCATTTTACAGATGAGAAAACTGTGGTACAGAGAGCTTAAGAAGCCTGCTTAAAGAAACCCAGGCAGTCTGGCTTCTGTTCACTCTTAACCTTTAGGTTCACCATGAGGTCAGGGTGTTACGTACAATTCCGTAACATTTTGTAAAATAATAGTTGGGAAATGGTTAAATATACGAGATGAAAAAAGATACTAGATGAACTAAGAAATCTAATTTAAGACAAAAAATGGGGTGGCTTTGCGTTTCTCTGATGATTGATGATAGTGAGCATCTTTGATGTACCTGTTGGCCATTTGTATATCTACTTTGGAGGAATGTCTGTTCAAATCCTTTGAACATTTTAAATCAGATTATTTGTTTTTTTGCTATTGAGTTGTAGGAGTTCCTTTTATATTTTGAATATTAATATATTATCAGATATATATATTTTCTAAATATTTTCTCTTGTTCTGTGGGTTGCCTTTTCGCTCTATTAATTCTTTCCTTTGCTGTGCAGAAGCTTTTTAGTTTGATATAGTCCCACTGTCTAATTTTGCTTTTGTTGCTTGTGCTTTTGGTGTCATATCCAAGAAATCATCACCAACCTCAATGTCATGAAGCTTTTCCTCTGTGTTTTTTTCTAGGAGTTTTACATTTTTGGTCTTCTCTTTAAACCTTTAATCCATTTTGAATTGATTTCTGTGTATAATGTAAGATAGGGGTCCAATATCCTTCTTTTGCATGTGGATATCCAGTTTTCCCAGCACCATTTGTTGAAGAGACTGTCTTTTCCACTTTGAGATATCACCTCACACTCATTGGGATGGCTGTTATCAAAAACAGATAACAAATGTTGACAAAGATGTGGGGAAATTGAAACCCTCTGCACTGTTGGTGGGACTGTAAAATGGTCTAGCTGCTAGGGGAAATGGTGTGATGGTTCCTCAAAAAATTAAAAAAGAATTATTGTGTCATCTAGCAATCCCATTTCTGGGTCTATGTCCAAAAAATTGAAATCAGGATCTCAAAGAGGTATATGCATGCCATGTTGATTGCAGCATTATTCACAATAGCCAAGAAATGGAAACAACCTAAATATCCATTGACAGATGAATGGATGAAGAGAAGGTGGTCTATACATACAATGGAATAGTATTTAGTCTTAAAAAGAAGGAAATCCTGCAATATGAGACAACATGGTTGAACCTAGAGGACATTATGCTAAGTGAAATAAGCCAGTCACAGAAAGACAAATGCTGCGTGATTCCACTGTATGATGTATCTGAAATAGTCAAACTCATGGAAACAGAAATTAGAATGGTGGTTTCCAGGAGCTGGGGGGAAGAGAGAATGAGGAGTTGCTATTCAGCAGATATAAAGTTTCAGTTATGCAAGATGACTAAGTTCTAGAAATCTACTGTACAACATTGTGCCTGTAGTTAACAATACTGTATTGTACACTTAAATTTTATTAAGAGGGTGGATCTCATTTTAAGTGTTCTTACCAGAAACACACATACACAGACACAAGACAGAAGGTAGGAATAGTAAGAGAGTTTAGGAGGTGGAATATATTTCATATTCTTATCATTAATCAATGTGTATAGATTTTCCAGGCAAATACTGGGCCATATTAAGGGAGCAGAGGCATACTTGCCACCTTTAAGAAGTGGTTCCGTCTCAGGTGGAGGTTTACAAGCTAACAGCCAAGGGAAGACTGAGCTTCATGGGGGTGTTGGGTTGGGTGATGGTGTATCCCAGTGTGCTAGAGACAGTCCTGGTTTGCATCTATTGTTCTCTAGCATAATTATTAATAACAGTCCTTTTCTCTCTCAAAAGTGTCCTGGTATAGATGATAAATTATATATTCACCTTAGTAATGGAACAGAGGGAGGTGCAGGGAACAAAATGGAGGTGAGAAAAATGTTCTAGTTGGATGTTCTGAGAGGTTGGCGAGGCTACTTCCCTCCCTGGGGGTCAGTCAGGTCCCTGTCTGCAAATGAGTTGGTTGGACCAGCCATTGTCTATGTTCCTTTCTTTTCTTCCCTATCTTGTCTAGACTCTCACAACACACGTCTTGGGGTGAAACTCACCCCTGAAAGGGTACCATGTAATTGGTATGGGAGACACAGAGCCTGTCTGTGGTACCAGCTCTTCCTGCTCAACTCTTTCTGGGTCCCCCTGCCTGACTGATTACAATAAACGAGGTGTCATTTAAGAGCGGGTGATGTGGAGATTGCAAGTATTGGGCTGAAAGTACAAAATATTAATTGATAGAAAAGTAATTAATGAAAACCTAATTAAAGCAGACATCCTGGGCAGGGCACTCCTGGAATCCTGGGACAGTCTCAATTACCAACTTTCCTCCGAGCTTATAGTGTGTAATTGGGAGGCATTAGGCTCTAATGGATGAGATTAACACAAAAATTAATTAATGAAAAAGGAAATTAAATGTGAGTTTGTTAAAAATTTCCAGACATGAGTGCATTACACTGAACAGTAGGTGCTAGAAGGTTTATTAATGAAACTCCTCACAAGTGACAAAGTCTCTCGTGTGGAACTGACATTGGAGACCCCCTTTCCATGCCTAGCATCACCCTGCGTCATTTGTCTCCATTAAATAGCATCTGATATCAGCTCGGGCGGCAAGAACCAAGAGAAAGTCTGAACATGGAAGAATCAGAAGCTTTTCCTTATTTTGGAAGATAGAAAGTGCATTCTGACCTCCCTCTCTTGCAGCTTCGTTCATGTAGAAAAGGGTAAACAAAGACTGAGTCTTTTGGTTGCTCAAAAAGAAATAGAATATCAAATCAACGTAGAGGATGATATTAAAAACGAATTTACTTTTCCTACAGCTACATGAAAAATGGACTTCCTTTCTTATCCAGGAGACCTGTTTTTATAAACGTTTATGGGCAAGTGGTGTTTGCAAGGGTCTCTAATTAAGTTGGCTTGCCGCGCGCACTGTCTCCCCCTCGCTTCTGCGCACCACAACTTGACCTTCCGCGTGGTTCCTGGTTCTGTTCTATTGATCTGTAGTTAATCACTTCTCGGTTTCGATTTTTCTCCCTGGAAATGATTCGGGGAATTCAGGCATGCTCAGGGCACTTCATGACGCTGCTCTAGCTGTCTCTGAAATGTAGTGCGTGCAAAAGTTGCTCGAGGAGCTTGTTAAAAATATGCAGATTTCATGGTCGCGTCCCCAAATGAAGCTGCTTCTTTAGCTCTGGGGTGTTGCCCAGGAATCTGCATTTTCAATGGATGGTTTAGGTATAGGTGGCTTGGGCATTGGGATCTTTGCCACTGAATGAAGGGGCACTCACTTTTAATTCAAAGACATGGGTGCTATGGACTGAATGTTTGCATCCCCAACAAAATATGTATGTTGAATCTAATGTCCAAGGTCATGGTATGTAGAGGTGGGGTCTTCGAGAGTTGGTTAAGTCGCCCTCGTGAATGCAATTAGTGCCCTTATAAAAGAGGCTGCAGAGAAATCCCTTGCCCCTTCTGCTGTGTGAAGTTACAGTGAAAAGACGGCCACCTAGGAAGTGGGTTCTCACCAGAAAGAGAATCTGTTGGTACCTTGATCTTGGACTTCCCAGACTCCAGAACTGTGAGAAATAGATTTCTGTTGTCTATAAGCCATCCAGCCTGTGGTATTTTGTTAGAGCAACCTGAACGGACTAAGACAGTAGGTGTCCTGGACTCAGTTTATGTGCCGCCCTCTTTCTCCCGGCTCTATCTGTTTCCCAGGCCTTGACTTTTTGCTCAGTGTGTAGTCTCGCCCACTGCTGCTGTCACCTTAGCTGCTAACAGCACTGATGGTCTCAGCCTCCACTTGAGGAGAGAGCCAGGCTTTGGCACAGCCTCCACGGCACCCCCATGGTGGGAGCTGCAGTGTCTGTGGTGCTCAAGTTCAAGCAGACAGGGCTTAGAGGAGGTGTGATCTGCATTGCCCAAGGGCTGCCTGGAGGACTCTTGTACAGGTAAGAGTCAGGACTCTCTGTGGGACGCACTCTAACCAGAGATGCAGGAAACAAGATAAATTCCTGTCCCTTCCTCTCCTGGAAGGAACCGTCCAAGGCAGAGGAGTTCACACAGCTGTGCCCAAGCACCCGGCCATGTTGGCTTCTGAGGCTCTGGCCAGCTTGGGAATGCACCATCCTGTGTTGGTTTTCCCTCCTTCCCTCTTTCTCTTCTCTTTTCCCCTCACTTTTGCTGCCCTGGCGTTGCACCTCACATCAAGTTTAGCGAGAATGCTTTGCTTGGCTTTTGTCCTTGGACTGCCACTGCAGTTTGCTGGCTGGGGTTCCTGAGCAGGTCAGAGAATCTTGGTGAGCCTCAGCCTCTTCATCTGGTAAGTGGGTATAATAGTCTTAGTCTTTTAAAAGCTCATTAAAATTTGTATTTATAAATTTATAATTTATTTATATTTATAATATAAATTTATTAATTTATATGTATAATTTAAATATAAATAGGATAATATTATAAATAAGAAATGCTAATAATCATCATACTAATTACAATTATTCCTTACAGTTATGACAATTTGGCTCATTTTATGAAGGCATCAGATATGCAGTTAGGAGGGTGAACCGAAACCGATGTTGCTCTAGAAATGTGCTTTCCAGAATGTGTCCTACAGCTTGTTAAAAGATGCTGCTTATAAAATACAAACAAGCAACAACAAACAAACAAACATTAAAAAACAAGTGTGGGAAATTCTGGGATTGTAGGCTTTTGATACAGGACTTCTCCTGGTCTGTGAATTGCCTGTTTTCCTATCCTGCAACTTTACTGACTGGCTAGTAACCTAGAGTAACCAAGTCATTAATGTCTCTGGGGCTCATTAGGGTTGTGGTAAGGATTCACAGTGTTCATAGAGATAAGCGTGTAGAATAGTGTCTGGTACACAGTAAAAGCTCGATAAACGTTAATGGTGATCGTTCATATGATTTATGCTGATACGGGGATGTGCGCTGTGAATTTCTAAGAGGGGACAGAGTGTGCAGCGTTTCTTAAACTCCTGTTGTCCCTAGAGAATGAGCTTGTGTATGTACACTCCTCCTTCCCCTCTCTTGCCCTCTCCTCTCTCTTTCTTCTCCCTTTCTACCTTTTTTCCCCTCTCCCCCGCCCCTCTTTCTCCTTCTTTCCCTCTCCTCTCTCCTCCATTCCCTTCCCTTCCCCTCCTCCTCCATCTTCTTCTCCTCCATCTATGGCGATGCCAGGGAGATCTCCTTGGACAGAGGTGATCCAGAAAGAAGTGGGTAACTAGCATCATTTGAAGGCTGGATATGTTGCCCAAATCAGGCCAAATTGGAGGGAGATGCGGTAGCCTCTCTAGAGTCTATTCCATTTTCCTTCCATAGCAGGACATCTTTTGCCTCCTTTCTCCCTCTCCTCGCCTCCTGCTTTCAAGAAGCTGCCTGCAAATGGTAAAGGAAGCAAATACACGTTGCCTGGGCGTCTTCTGAAGGCGTGGATGACATGGGGCCCTCGCCTTCTTGGAACTCACAGGCTGGAAGAACTGTTTGATAAGCAAACTGTTGGGCATACCTCCAGGTTATCATTTAAGAATAGAAGATACAGAGATCAGTATGATGTGCCAGGATGCTTGCTGCCATCCCTAGCCAGGGGAGGGAGATCTGGCCCAGGAACACTTGCCCACGCCTTCCAACAATCCTTCCTTCAAGTTCTGCTCATCAAGCAATGGCCTCATCATGGTTCTGCTTTCCCGTGGTTCTTTCTAGGGAAGAATGTGCTGACCAGATAGTATGAAAATCTGGTCTGCTTGAAAGGTCTTTTTCTCCTGGGAAAGAAATACCCTGGAGTCTGGGTTATACATCAACCTCTCGTGAGTTGGATACTAAGTTAGTCCTGCTAAGACCCATCAACTCTGACGGGCTTGAGTTCAGAGTGTGCAGTGCCGAGGGCCTGGCTTCAGCCTGGGTGACCCTGCCATGGTGCAGCCATCCTCTGCTATGGGAGAGGTCTTGGAGACCCTGCTGTCCCTGTGACATCTCTCAGGGTGTAATCCATCCATCTAGGGTAGTGGTTCTCAACTGGGGGCGATTTTGCCCCCAAGGGGCATTTAGCAATGTCTGGAACATTTTTAGTTGTCACACCTGGGAGAGGTACTAACAGCCTCTAGTGGGTAGAGGACAGGGATGCTGCCCAACATCCTCCAAAGCACAGGACAGGCCCCACAACAAAGAATTCCCCAGTCTGAAATGCTAGTAATGCCAAGATTGAGAAACTCTGATCTAGACGGGCTCAGTCGTCTGGGGTCTGTCCTGGAGGGACAGTAGAGTTGTCAAGGGAGAATCCTGCTGCCTTTGCATCTGCTGGAGGAGTCAGCTTCTCGATAGGCTGGGCAGCCTCAGATTGATGACTCCACTGAGTCCTGGGGCTGGAGGCTCTTTTAGGAGTGTGGTGGACTCTATTCTATAGTGACTAAGTGCCGGTGGAGATGAGAAGCCACTTCCCACCCAGGAGCAGAGGTTATTCAAATTCTCCTTCAAACAAGCAATAAACTATGGTTTGACAGCCGGCTAACTGATGCTACTGTCCTGTGTGGTCCACCCAGGATGGTAGCAGATATCATGGCAAGGGCATATGGAGTCAGTTAGACCTGCTTTCGAGTCCTTCTACCTCTTACTGAGCTGTGTGACCTTGGGTAAGTTTATTAACATCTCTGAGCCTCAGTCTTCTCATCTACACACTGGAGGTGGTCATGCCTGAGAGCTTAGCACAGGAGGAGGGGACAGCTCTGTCCACCCCTTCGCCATGTTCATGCAGCCCTGCCCCTCTGCTGACTCCCTGACAAGGGAACTGCATTTGGTTTGGTTTTCCCTTCTTTCCCTCTACCCTCGTACTCTCTTTGGGGATGGCTTGGTGCAATTTTCTTTGCAGGTTCTGCAGAGGAAGGAGTGGTGTTAAAAAGAGGAAAGCCAGTGGAGAAGGGACCCATTTCAGTCATGAGCTGGAAGGGCATGAACGTGTTTACAAAGACACTCTTTATCCATCCTGAGATTTTTTACAAGTACACACACGAAAAACCACCCTCTCATCAGGTGTCTGCAATTAATGCTCTTGTGTCTATTTTAAAGATGCAAAAAGAGAGCCTCAGAGAGGTTCAGTGTCTACCCAAGGTCACACAGCAAGGTGCTGGCAGATCTGTTTCCAAATCCCTTGCTCTGTAATCCATTCTCAGGACTGTCATGTGGACCAAGTGGAATAGTACATTTAAGAACTTAGTGAGGCAATTGGGGTGTGTCTTGTTGTTTTTGTTCTCTTTGTGCTTCATGGCTACACAAAAAGAGACAAGAAGATTCTGATGGAGCAGGACATGTATTACCTTATTTGGTTTGTGCAGCCTTATGATTCTGGGTCCATGGACCAATCTACTTTGATGATTGTGCCAAGTGAGATGGATGGGGCCCAGGGTCCTGGAAAGGTTTCACTGGTCAAGGAGGATGCTGCGATGGGTGGACTTGGCTCTGTGTGGAGCAGGCTTGTGGCAGGCAGCTGGTTGAAGCCTTGGGAGAGGAGAAGGAGTAGGCTGGACACTGAGTGGCCCATGGCCCTGCCCTGCTATGCCTCTGAGTCTTCTCTCTTGGACTGCCTCCTCTTTAACCGTGACAGTTTCCTAGCTCATAGTCTGGGGGCTAGAACTAGGGCTCTGAGTGTCTTTCCCAAAACGCAGGTTATTCGTCTTAAAAACATTTTCTTGGCCAGGCACTGTATCTGGATCTTTCACATACTTCATGTCATTTATTCCTCATAGCAACTCTAGCAGGTGGGTGCAATTATCCGCGATCTACAGCTGAGGAAATTGAGGCTCACATGGCATTAAGTGGGTGAACTGAGATTTAGACTCAGGGCTGTGTGACTCAGTCAGTCATCAAAGCCTGCTGGTAACCCTCGAATCTACTCCTGCCTCCCCGTATCCACTGCCATTATCTTAGGCCAAGCTACCATCAACTGTCACCTGGACCATGGTGACAGACTATGTGCTCCTCTCCCTGCACTCACTCTGGTTTCCTTTCAATCCATTTTCTGCTCCAAAGATGTTGAAATCTTAGCTCTCAAGGATTGGGACCTTATCTCAAATATCCACTGCTGACTCCTCAGTGCTTAACATCGTGCCTGGCACATGGGAGGTGCTCAAAAAAGTAGTGAATGAATAATGGATGGATGATTAGATTTACATTTTAGAAAAATTATCCTGGTGAATGTGATTTGCCTCTCCATCCATCCATTCCCCCTCTATCCATCCATCACCCATGTACCCATTTATCTATCCATCTTTCCATCCATCCATCATCCATCCACCCATCTACCCATTCATCCATCCATCCATCCATCCATCCACCCAACCATCCATCCTTCATCCATCTCTTTATTTCTATCTAATCGATCAATCATTTATCAGAGCAGGAAAAAGGCAAAACATGTTGAGTGCTGTTAGGTCAGACTCAAATAGGTATTATAAAAGGGCTCTTTGATGAAGAAAACATCATATTATTTCTTTTTAACAGTGACTCGAGATAAAAGCAGGCACTTTTTATGAGTTAACGTGTGTCTTAAAATTCGGACCTTCATCTAAAATATTAAAATACAACCTGTGACTTTTCTAATTTTCTCCGTAGGTGATCAGAGACAGCATGAGTAATTCCAAATACAAGCTAAGTTCTAATTCCTTGCCTGTTAGAAAGCCACTTGCACTTTGGGGTGCAAAACAGAGTTTGCAGACGTATTAATATTTAAGAGCTTGGAGACTGTCTAAGCTAAGGTATAGGCATGTGAAACAGGTACCCCATTACAGAGCGGATTTTTATAATGTCCAGTTGGGAGGCTGTAGAGCCTCATCTGTAGGTTCCCTGTCTGCCATCCCAGGTGCCACCTAGAACACCAGGGATCCCCACTCTGCCTCTGAGGTTGGGGTTTGGAACTGTTGGCACCCCAAGAGGATGCCAGGGATTCCACGCTGCTTTCACAGACTTCTGCCCGTGGTCACAGTTAACAAAGGCAGCTGGGCGAGGAGGGGCCAGATTACCCGTGCAGGAGCCTCATAAATATGAGATGAGACGGCCGGGATGGAAATGAAAGTTGAGATGCTCAAAAATAAAGCGTGAAAGAGTCCTGGCCCTGCATAAGAACAGGATTGATCTCTGTACGCTGACAGAATGTACGATTTCCCTTTGCTTTACTACAGTGCTTCTGTTTCTATAGAAACCACCAATTTTATAGACAGATCGGCTCTGTGCGAAGGCGCGGGGAGTTCAGTTTGAAGCCAAGTGCCGTCAGGGCATGGGCACTCCCAACCCCGGGGAGGGGGCTTTCTTCTTTGCTAGCTAACTAGCTCTCCTGGGGATAGTTAATGATTACCAGGCTTGGAACCTGTCACTATTATTATAACAACACTTGCAGTGCTTCTTTCCTTCCGTAGAGCCCCCGCAGACACGGCTGGTTCTAGGGCTCGTGGAGCATTGTCGCGGAGGGCAGCGGCACGCAGTTTTTCCTCTTTCTTTCATTCATTTGTTCATCAGATACGTAGATATCTTAGCATGAGACACTGTGCCAAGCCCCGGAGGAGTCCATGCCTTGGTAAGGGAGGGAGACAGGCAAATTGATAACTTCATTTCATTTCTACCAGAGAGGTTTTTCTCGCCAGGCCTCCCTTAGAGAGAAGTGCCTGGTGCTGGGTGGATCTCGGGGACGGTCCAGCAAAGATAAGCGATAGCTGAGTGGTTCAGTTGTATTTGCTGTGTAACAAGCTACCCCCAAACCTAGTAGTGTCAACCAACAACCGTTTTATGTGTTCACGCTCCTGTGGGTCAGAAATTAGGGCAGGGCACAGTGGAAAGGTTTATCTCTGCTCCATAATGTTTGGGGCCTCAGCTGTGGTGGCTCAAAGGCTAAAGATGGCTGGCATGGCTCAAATGAGTCCATGTATTTTGAATATTGCTTCTTCTCCATATGGTTTCTGCTGGGGCTGGAATGCCCAAGAGTGGCTTTTCTACTCACATGTCTTGCACCTGGCTGGGATGGCTAGAACAGCTGGGGGCTAGTTGGCATCATTATCTTTCGCCACTAGCTTGGGCTTCCTTACATCATGGCCTTCTCAGGATAGTTGAACTTCTTCCATGGCAGTGGATACTGCGAGGCTTTTTATGACCTAGCGTCAGAAGTTCCAGAGCATCACTACTACTGCATTCTGTTGGGAAAAGAAATCATTAAGGCTCGAGCAGATGTAAGGAGAAGGGAAGAGTAGGCTGCACCTCTCAGTGGAGGAATGGCATGCGTGTCTGGGGAGAGAAGGAACTGATGGCAGACACCTTGGAGATGAGCTTCCAGACTGAAGCTTTCCAAGTTTCTGTTTTCAGGAATGGGGTGGGACCCTAATGGAGAGAAAGTCAATGTTGTCATGGGCTGTTGTTGGACACTGGATCTAACAGGTGGGTTGAGGACAGTATAGGGGCGTTGTTGTGCACATGATGAAGGGCTCTTGGCTCAGATTTTGATCCGGGAAATGTGTTCCTAGCAGTGTGTCCATGTGGCAGAGGTAATAAAAGTGTCCATGGACAATCGGATATGTGGGTCTGATGCTCAGAGAGGAATCAGGCCTGGTGACACAGGCAGGCAGGCATTGTTCTAGCTGGGGCTGCTGGTATACCTGACAGACTCCAACCCAAACTGGCATAAGCAAAAAGGAAATTTATTGGGTCATTTAATTGAAAACTCCTGGGGTTGGTTCTTCAAGCATAGCTGGACCAAGGGTCTCACATGAGGTCATCAGTTTCTGGTCTCTCTCTCATCATTTCACTTTGCTCTTTTGCAAACTGGTGGAACTCTTATGCATGATTTCTTCCTAGGGAGGCAAGATGGCCACATCCTTACAACTCTAAGCTCAGTGGAAATGAGAGAGCTGCTCATCACCAACCATTCAAAGCCTACACCAGACTTGCACTGGCTTGTGTTGGGTCACATGACCATCCCTGAACCATTCACTCTGGCCAGGGGCATGTGGGGTTCTGATTGGCCAGCTCTGAGTTAGATGCCCACACATGGGGCAGGGTGGGGTGGGGAGGGCCAGCTCTCCAGAGGATGATCCAGATGTTCTTAGAGACAAATGATGAATGGATATAAGGCAGCCTGAACACCACTGCCCTCTCCAGGTGGTATTTGAGGCATAGGAAATAAATGAGATGGTCTAGGACGAGAACATTATTGAATGAGAATGAGACTCAGGACAGGGCCTTGAGGAGCATCTGATGGACAGGCTAAGAAAGTAGACATTATGAAGCAGACAGAGATGGAATCCCTGGGGAGGTGGGAGGAAAACCAGTGGTATGTCCAAGGGAAGGATGCATTTTAAGAGGGAGGGAGTGGTCAGCATTGGAAATCCCTTGCAGAAATCAAGTGAGATTCACTCATTCACTCATTCATTCATTCAGCAGATATATACTGAGCACCCACTATGTGCCAGACACTGTTCTAGTCCTGGGGATGCAGAAGCAAACAAAAGAGACAAAATTCCCTACCCTCAGGGATCTTACATCCTAGATAAGGATGAAGGGTGGTCACTTAATTCAGTGACAAGGTGAACACTCGTCTGTGACCTTGGTGAGCACAGTTTCACTGGAGCTTTGGGGAAGAGTGGCAGAATGCACTGGGTTGGAGAGTGAGTGGAAGGTGAGATGATGGGAAAGGCAAGTGAGGACAACTCTTGCAAGAAGTTTGCTTGTCAAGGAGAGGAAAGAAAAAGTTCAAGGGCTGGAGTGCATGGAACAGTAGGCAAAATTTTTAGTTTAGTTTTTTCTTTTTTTTTTTAATATGAGAGTGGGGCTCTCTCTTTCCACGCATATGTTAATGATTCTTCTATTGTGATATTGTATGTGATCTGGTCCCCCAGAGAAGAGCTCTCTACTCGTCTATTTGCCTGAAGGAGATACAGGTGGACCCTTGGAGGCACAGAGGTAATACTAGAATTTTCCCTGCCCCAAGAAGAAGGGCAGGAGGGTCTTGCCATCCAGAGAGGAGAGAAAGAATCCCCCATCCCACCGGCCTTTAACGCCTCTGCTGCCAGGGGATAGGGGAAGGCGAGGCAGCATTACAGCACCCACAGATGCAAGGAGGTTGCATTTTAACATGCTCAGGTCTCTCCATCCTAAACAAAACAAAATAAATAATTCAACCTCCCCGTGAGTCTGCATTCTTGATTCTAAATTCCTTCTTCTCCCTCATGGTGCCGGCTGCTTGTGAATGGTGAATTGGACGGACTGCAGGTAGTGTGGGGGTGAGGGCTGGGATAATGTGGATAATTGGCCCCTGGGTAATTGATAGTTGATTGTAATTAACCTAATTTTGGAAGCACAGCGCAAGATCCCGTACCTACAATTCTCAGGCAACTGGGTCAGAAACGTCTTTACAGCTGCTCTCTTTCACGGGAGTTTAAACCAATGGTTCTCAGCCAAGATCCATTTTGCCCCCGAGGCAACATGTGGCAAAGTCTGGAGACATTTTTGGCTGTCAGGACTGGGGAGGGGTGCTACTGGCAGCTAGTGGGTAGAGGCCAAGATGCTGCTGAACATCCTACAATGCACGGAGCGGCCCCCCAGAACAAAGAATTACCTGCTCCAAATGTCAGCAGTGCTGAGGTTGAGAACCCTGCTGTTTTTGTGGCAGAGTGGGGAGGCCATGATGTTGGGTGAAGAAAGAGAGGAAGACTTGGGGCAAGAACTACACAAGCACATACCGCAAATGATTCTGAGGCTCCCACTAGAAGATAATGGATGTTCAGTACTGGACTGATTTTTTGCCAGAGAATTCAATGGTTGCATTTATAGTCACAACTCAGGGCCCTTGTCTAAGGAGCTGATAACATTCAGACCCTGTGTCATGTGTGTAACGTTCTCTGCTGATGCCACAGTGGGGTCAGACTACAATCTGTCATCCTTGCAGCTGAAATACAGCAAAATTTAAACTCTCAGGGTTGCTTAGTTCTTGGGGTTGCTGGATTTTGTTTTCTTCAGCAAAAGCACACAGGCACAGAAATATTAATGTTTTCCTTTCTCTTTATGAGTGCTGGGCCTTCCAGGACCGGGCAGGGCTGGGCTCTGCTGTCCCTAACTGGTCTGGCCCTGCCACCTGCTGTGGTACTCCCCAGGTGATGCGTTGAGGGAGATGCATTTCCCCTGAGGGGTTCCTGCAGATGGAGAAAGTTTCCAGGCGGATATGATTCTGATTCTCCACTTCTTAGCAGGTCTGGGTAGACTGAGAGAAGACGGGTTGTCAGCTCTGCATTTTTGGTCAGTGCCCCGCACCCAAGAGTTTGACATCTCTAGCTGGCCAGTGGTCAAAACCCCGATGGGCATGCTGATCCGTCCTACCACGTGCATGAACCTCTAGAACATTATGCAGAGTGAAAGGAGCCAAACGCAGAGGTCACGTATTATATGAATCCATTTATGTGAAATGTCCAGAATAGACAAATCCATAGAGACAGAAAGCAGATTAGTGGTAGAGATTAGTGGGTAGGGGGTCTTCTTTGGGAGTGATGAAGTGTTTTGGAAGTAGATAGAGGTGGTGGTTGCACAACATTGTGAATGGACTGAAAAATGCCACTGAATTATACATTTTTAAATGATTAATTTTATATTATG
This sequence comes from Diceros bicornis minor, assembly GCF_020826845.1. Lineage (NCBI taxonomy): Eukaryota > Metazoa > Chordata > Mammalia > Perissodactyla > Rhinocerotidae > Diceros > Diceros bicornis. The sequence goes on from NC_080758.1 coordinate 17,861,220, forward strand.
TGAATTTCACCTCAATTAAAAGAAAAAAATAGGGGCAGGCCCAGTGGTGCAAGTGCTTAAGTGCGCGCGCTCCGCTGCGGCGGCCGGGGTTCGCCGGTTGGGATCCCGGGGGTGCACCGACGCACCGCTTGGCAGGCCATGCTGTGGCGGCGTCCCATATAAAGTGGAGGAAGATGGGCACAGATGTTAGCCCAGGGCCAGTCTTCCTCAGCAAAAAAAAGAGGAGGATTAGCAGATGTTAGCACAGGGCTGATCTTCCTCACACACACACACAAAAAAAAAACAAAGAAAAAAATAACCTGATGGACAGAGAGCCTCAGCCAGCCCGTCTCCAGACCACAAAGCCCGGGGCCCACCACATGCTGCAGGGCCCAGGTGGGCACCAGGGGAGAGGCCCTCCTTCAAGGGAGCTGGCCCCTCGGAGGTCCTGATGGGAGAGGCCCTGCCCTGCTGGACACTGGAAGCAGCGAGCGTCTGCCGGGGTTTTGTCTCTTTCACGTTCCTTTGGAAGTGATAAATGAAGCTTCGCATCTGCTTCATGGCAGATTAGTCCCGGGAGAGGCAGCAGACACTCTGGCAGACACGTTTAAATCCTGCTCAGTAGCTGGCTTTCTGCAGGATATAAAATAGAGCTGGGAGAGGGAAGAGAGGGAGCATTCACCAGCGGCCATTATGGGCACAGAGTGGCCAGCGAGCCTTCTCCCTGGGCTCTGACGCCCAGGTGGCTTGGCAGATACAGGGATGCAGAAGACAGCCCATTTTACTTACCACATCCCCTGTGCTCCACCTCGGGGACCTGTGACGCTTGCGTTTAGTCCCAGACCTGAGATAAACTATCCATTGGTGATGGTTAATGGCTACAGAAGTCAAACGGCTGTAATTTATTCCCTGTGTGACCGTGGACAAATTACTTAACCTCTCTGTGCTCCGGTTTCCTCATCTGCAAAATGGTGGTGATAATGCCTTTCCCACACGAACCTGTAAGGCTTAGGTGAGCATATATGAATATACATACTTACGTTTATACGTATAGTATGTATATATCATATAAATATAATACATAAATACATTTAACAATACATTTATAATATAGTGTTATAATTATTATAATGATATATAATATATTAAAACATAAATATTTATAATACATTATATATAATATAAATACTATATATAATATATATGTAATATGAGATATATATATTTGTACACACACACACACACACACACACACACACAACTCCTTCTACAACGTCTGGCCCACTAATGATGCCAGCAAATGTTCATTTCATCTGTAAAAGGGTAGAATGAGTTCATTCATTTATTCATTTGTTCAGAGAGTTTATTGAGCTCCTACTATGTGCCAGGCCCCGGGACTAAAGAGGGCCTAAGATGAGCATATTCTCTGCCTTCCTGAAGCTTCCATGCCAGTGGAGAGATAAAATAAAACATTGAAAGCAAACATAATTGCGAATTGTAGTAAATACTATGACTGAAAACAAGCAAGAGCTTAAGGTGGAAAATAGCTGAGTGTGGAGTGTGTATATGGTGGTTGGGAAAGGCTTTTCTGAGGAGATGCTATTTAAACTAAGACCTGGCTGAAGAGACGGTGCTGGTCACATGAAAAGTGGGGAGTTTTCCGGTGGAGGGCACAGCACGTGCAAAGGCTCTGAGGTGGGAGAGAGCTTGGTCCATTGAAGGAACTGAATGGAGACCACAGAAGTGGGGGGCTAGCACGTGAGATATGTGGCTCCAGAGAAGGATGGGGGAGCAGAAGGGGGTGATCTGCATGTAGGGCCTTGTGGGCCGTTTCCAGGAATGTGGATGCTATTCTAAGTTCAAAGCCAAGCCAGTACAGGGCAGTGGTGGGACTGGATTTTTGTTTGAGGAAAGTCACCTTGCTGTGTGAGGGAGAATGGTTTGGGGAGCTTCGTGAGTAGGAGAGGAAGAGCAGCTTGCAAGTTCTTGCATTATTCTCCTTGAGGGGTTCAACACTTGCTTTCTTGTCTGCTTGGGAAGACAGGAATTCCAGCAGAGGTTGTTTTGGGTCCTCCAGCTCCAAGATCCTAAACTGGTATCTTCTCCGCTCTCCTATGCTTGTTTTTTAGAAGTCTTCATGACTCAGTTGGGGCCAGTGGGCACAGGCTTGTGAAAGGTGTGATCGGAGGTGGACGGAACCCAGATCCTCCCTGGGCTTCCTGTTTTGACTGCTATCTTCACCCATGAGTTGACTCTAATGAATGAGGTTCCACTCATGACCAGACTCTCCTGGAGCAGAGGAGGCTTAAATCATTTCAGAGAGTTTTATGGTTTTGAGCTCTATGTTGAGAGAGAAGAGTTGGGTGGCTTCAGATCCTTTATGCAAGAAGAAAGGGGGGCCCGGCCCCGTGCCTTAGCAGTTAAGTGCGCGCGCTCCACTGCTGGCAGCCCAGGTTCAGATCCCGGGCGCGCACAGACGCACCGCTTCTCCGGCCATGCTGAGGCCGCGTCCCACGTACAGCAACTAGAAGGATGTGCAACTATGACATACAACTGTCTACTGGGGCTTTGGGGAGAAAAAGGGAAAAAAAAAGGAGGAGGATTGGCAATAGATGTTAGCTCAGAGCCGGTCTTCGTCAGCAAAAAGAGGAGGATTGGCATGGATGTTAGCTCAGGGCTGATCTTCCTCACAAAAAAAAAAAAAAGAAGAAGAAAAGAATGGAGGGGATGCAACAGCAAGGAAAGTGGGAGATTCTGGCGAAGGTGGAAATTGTGCTTCCTATTTCCTGTGCCTGATTTGCATCATTCCAGAGAACTGAAGCCACCTGGTGGGAGAGGTGCCCTAGGAGAGACTGTTGCTGTCCAGCGCCTGGCGTCTGGGGGAGGAAGAGTGAGCTGCTGGATCTTCAGTGGGTAGGACTTCTCATTAGGCCAGGTTTCCCTGTGCCTACTCGGCTCCAGGCATTGGGCAAAAGTTTCTAATTTGAAGGCTCTGCATTACCAGCCACAAGCCAGTCCCCAAAAGGGCTGGCTTTAGAGCAGTTGGTCAGTTCCAGCAGCTGGTGAGCTCTGATCTTACTGCTCTGGGCTGATATCCACTGCATGTCTGCGGACTTCTTGGGACCCCTTCCACACTGTGAAATATTCCTAACCTCAGCCTTTTTGGCAGCCAGGCAGCCGGGCTTCTGCTTGCATGTCCTTGAAATGGGAATCTCAGCTGAGCTTAGACACCCTGTTGAAAGACCCTTTTCCCCCTCAAGTTGTGTGTCTGGGTTTAGTCTCAATAAATGAATGATTGGAATCAATGCCACAGAAAAACTTCAAATGACAACAAGCCATGGGCCCTTCTCATGAAGAATGGAAATGCTCAACATTAAAATCTGTGGATGCCAAGGTCCTACTGCAGAGTTTAATATGCAATTAATGTAAGCCTTTCTCCATTCATTCGACAAGCATTTATGGACCTGTGACCAAAGTAAGAAAGTAATAGATATTTATTGAGCACTGCTTATATGCTAGCAGGTACCAAAATTTTCTGTGTATATTAACTCTTGGAATCCTTCATCAACTTCATGAGGATGATACATCAATATCCTTTTTGGGAATAAGGTAAGTAAGACTTAGAAGAGTTGGCCACTTGCTAAAAGCCATTTAGCCACAGCTAGTGGAGGTGAGATATGAACTTAGGCCACCTCGCTCTCCTTTCACCCTTAGTCTAGAGCAAGGAGGCCAACGTTAAACAAACACCTCGACAACTACAAAAACGATAAAGGCTATGAAAACAAAGTCCAGTAAGAGGATGAGGAGGGGTATCCTGATCTTTTTTGGATGGGGTTGGTCAGGGAAGGCTTTCATAAGGAAAAGTCATGCCCCATCTAGAAATACCATACTTGGGTTCTACTATTGGTTTGTACATGCTCTTCTTTGGGAGCTGTGACTAGAGTGGGTGGATAAATGACCTGTCTTTCCTCTCATTTACTGAATGCCCCAACCTCTTGTCCCTCATCAGCCAGTGTGGACATGCCATACCCACTTCTATTTGTAGAATGCCTTTGGGCTGGGCATCTGCCAATGCTCCATGATACTTTTGGATCAAATTTCTGTCAGTTGACTTCTCAGGATCCTGGCTCCCTGTGGGTGGTCTTCATTTCCCTCCAACTACAGCTGCAGTGTTTCTGCAGCCTGAGTGTTCTTTCCCCTGAGCTTGGCCCTTTGCTTCTGCCCCCATCCCTTGGAGGGAGTTGTATTTTGCTGTTTTTCATGGGAAGAATGACTTCTCAACTGCAATATGCTAAAGAAGGGCTACTTTGGTGTGGCCTCTTCCATGACACTCCCTGGGTTGTACCTTTTAGTGTTCCAACTACAGGGGCCACTGAAGACAATGCTGTTTGAGCATGTTGTGACCAGTATCATGTAGCCTCCCCTTCACGATAGCTACGTGGAATTTTCTGACTTCAGCATAATTTTCTACTTGAAGGATGTTCCCATTTTACTAACAGTTCCTTCCCTAACCTCAAGTTGTTCATGGTCAAGCAGGACTTATGACAGTAGCCTGTGAAATTTTAAGTCCCATCTCTCTCTTTCTGGTATCTCAGGGAGTAACATCGTGAAAGAGTATTTTAGAAAGATTGGTCTGAGGCTCAGAAGGACTGGGGAGGACAAACAAGAAACATGGAGATTGGTTAAGAAGCCATAGCAATTGAACTACGTTGCTAGTTGTGGAAATGAAAGCAAGGATTGAATGTTAAGTGATACTGTGAGTAGGAAAATTGGCAGGACTGCATGACCCACTGAATATATATATCTAAAAAGGGATAGGGATGAGGCAAGATGATTGCAGGGTTTCTTGACTACCAGGTACCTTTCAGAGAAAAGAAGAGTCAAGGGAGGAAGATTGAAACTAATATTTATTGAGCATCTGGTGTGGGCCAGGCTATGCAAAATCCTTGCAAGATGACATCTTTCAGTCTTAACAATGACTTTTGAGTTCTTTGAATCATCGTCTTATTTTACGAATGAGGAGACTGAGGCTCTGAGAGGTTAAGCTGTTTCCATCTGAGTGGGCTCTGAAGCTCTTTTCTGAACTTTTATTTTGGTGAGAGCCAGGCTTACCTAGAAATACTGATAACATTAGTGGAATTGAATGAAGCCAAGGTAGACCCCCATAACAGAAATCCTACTGTTTTTGTGGTGAAATGTAATGGCTTCAAGAGAAGATTAAAGCCATAGGGTGGAGCACCCTTATGGCTCTCTGGACTCTGCTCGAGGGTGATGCACATCAGGTCCTGGTCCACATGTGTCTGAGCTAGATACGAGCTTGTCCTGTCACCCAAGGGCAGGCGTCACATATGTTTTGTGTCTCTTATATGCCTAACACATGGTAGATGCTCAATGGATGTATGAACAGTTTCCCTTCTTCCCTTCAACTTCATCTCTGATTTTCAGATCTATCCTGACTTTATGAGCCCATTTTAACCTTTCATGTTGCTTTCCTGGTCATTCCAGCCCATCACTTTTTATGTCTCTTCAAATCCATGTCCTCTTTGCCTTGGTTATGGCTATGTACATATATCCCATTTCTCCAGTGAGTTTTCGTCTCTTTGACAAGGTCAAAGTCTGCTGTCTGCCTGTTTTATATCCCCCATAGTATCTGGCATGATGCCTGGGGTCCAGACCTGGATCAATATAACACACAAAGCATGCATTTTGAGATAGAGGAATCTAGATTCAAATCTTGGCTCCGCCATTTTACAGATGAGTGATCTTTAATGATTTTGAGCTTCTGTATCCTTACTGGTAGACCTAAAGTAGTGAGGACTGTCCTCTGGGAAGATTATACATTTTGGTGAGGAAGATTGGCCCTGAGCTAACATCTGTTGCTAATCGTCCTCTTTTTGCTTGAGGAAGATTGTCCCTGAGCTAACATCTGTGCCCATCTTCCTCTGTTTTGTATGTGGGACGCTGCCACAGCATGGCTTGATGAGTGGTGCATAGGTCCGTACCTGGGATCCAAACCTGCGAACCCCGGGCTGCCGAAGTGGAGTGTGCGAGTTTAACCACTATGCCACTGGGCTGGCCCCTTATATTTTTAGGGTTAAATCAGATAATTAAGTATTAAAGGCCTGGCACCATGGCTGACACGCAGTAGACACTCCATAAATGCTAGTATATTCTTATCCATTGCCCTTCAGAGAGTGACTGCGGAGTGGTGTTGAGACGAGAGATAATTTAATTGACCTTCATCTCTCTGTCCAACAAGTCCTCCTTGAATAAAGAAGAAAACACTCAGTGAGTTTTTGTTCAATAGGTGGATTAAGGTAAGGCAAATTATCTCTCCTCTCAACACTCTATCACTTTACCCTGCCTTTCTTCTTCTGAGCCCTTATTTCTACATGAAATGTTATTATTTATTGATGATATCAGTTATCCACTTATTGGTTTATTACCTTTCTCTCTTACTAAAATGTAAGCCTTTGGAAAGCCAGAACCTTGTCTGATTCACTGTGATGGCCCCAACTCTTAGTTGAGAACGTAGCTCATAGTAGGTATCAAGTAAATATTTGATGAGTGAATGGAAAATTGAATCAATGGATTTAGTTCAATTTGATTAAACAAACACCGTCTCAGTACCGACCCTGGGCCAGGTGCTGAGTTAGACACTGGATACAGAGATTAACAAGGCAGACCCTGCTCTCAAGGAGGAGGGAGAAGAGGAGAAAAGGAGAAGGGAAAATAGACAAGCTCCGTCCCTCAGTTAAACGGAAAGGGGTCTCCAGCGTTTCTAATTTCTGAGCCAGTGTTGGTGGAAACATTGGCTGAAATGGCAGGAGTGGACACCTGGAATGAAAGCCTTATATATTCAGAGTCACATCCTACTTTGGAATTGGCTCTCCCACTCACCCCAGATTAGCTTTGAAGGCCACCTTTCTTGGCAAGAGAAATTGACATCCCACTGAAATTGATGAAATATTTAAGCATTTGCCATCAGAATATGCTAAGCATTGCCATCTGGGGAAATCTCACTCGATAAGAGGCCTGACCCATGCAAATACGTGAGAGCTGGTTGTTATGTCTCCTTTTTCTATGGATTATACAGAAACCAGCGATGGTTAAGGGGCAAGTGAGTTGATAAAAGCATCTCTGGAGAACAAGTACTAAATGGCTTCTTTATTGCTCACCTCTCAAGGAACCTTCTGTTTAAACTCCCAGCAGTAAGTGCAGGTTAGACCTGTGATGTTATAAATGCCAGTCTTAAGCCTAAGAACTTTATTTTTTAATTGGTTTCTTTTCTTTTCGTTCTTTTTTTTTCAAACTACTAATGCAATAGCAAGAATGAAAATTTGTAATTTCTTAAGACACAGGAACGATTGAGACAGAGAACAAAGACGCTATTGAAACATTATAGACTTTCGGTAAAACCAAAACCACGCAGAACCCCGTCACCTCCTTTCACTGCACAATGAAGCCCTCTCTAAAGAGCATGGGGGGAGGGGAGGCAGGCTAGAAATACCCAGCACATGTTCTTGAATGAGAAATAGGCTGCAAGAAAGAGGAAGGGAAGGGCTATTACTGACATGGAAAAATGCAGAGAGCCAAAGCCTTAGTGTTCTTGCTGAATTCTTTCTTCTTCAGAGCCTCTCTCTGCTCCTTCTCTCATATGCTCCCAGCAATTTAAAGTCTAACCATTTTATGATTGGGGCTTAAAGAATGTCAGGGAGTGTTTGAAACAGCTTTTCTTAGAGGACGCTGTGATGAAGTGGAAAGTCATAAAGAACCGAGTTCGGATTCCGGCTATGCTGGGGAAGAGAGGAAATTCGTGCTTCACTGGAAAACTATGATTGTCCAGACTCTCGATTCTAGAAGACGCCCCCCCAGGTTACTGCTTTTGATGTTATGGAACCTATTTTATAATCTATGAGTTGTAGATAACTGAGAGATATGCACATTCTGTTCATCAGGCAGAGTTTCCACTGACCCATGCAACCTCCCCAAAACAATTTCCCCTTCATTTGCGCATCCACTTAAATGTTTCTGATCTACGGACTTGGCTGTACTTTGGGTTTTGTTTTGAACCAGTTATAATATCTTCCTACTCTTTATTGATTAATGATAGAATAAAATAAAGCATCACATGTTCATTTTATGTCTGTATGAGAGTCATGATTTTACCATTTTTTGAAAATTATCTGTTGACACTAGTTGTTTATATATACTCTCTAAGGGGCTTAACCTCTTTGAGCCTTGAAGTCCTCATCTGTAGAATGGGAATAATAATACAGAGTGAAATCGTAAAATCACAAATTTTACCAAGGGTTCTCCCATTTAATACTGATAGCTAAATAATATTTAGCAATTAATATTTAGCTGTTATGGATGGCGGATGGGGTAATGTTTCTGAAAACACTTTTATCAAGCGTGATTCATAAAGTGTGATTCAGGTTTTGGCTGGTGCTGTTATCATTGGCGTCAAATGAAGATTTAAGAGCTGCTCTTAACTTTCTGAAAGGTTGTGATTTGAAAGAGAGAGGAAACTTCCTCTGGTGGCTCCAGAAGGTGAACTGGGGCCAATGGATAGACAGCGTAGGATCAGATTTTGGCTGATAATAATAGGGGCGGGCTTTCTAACAACTAGCTGTGATGATGGTGTGGGCTGCCTCATGGGTGGTGAGGTCTCCAGCACTGAAAGCACACAGGCAGAGACTGGGTTGCTCATGGTAACTGTAGTACCGAAGAGAGCCCCAGACTTAGTCCCCATTTCTGAGAAGCTTAACGTAGAGAAACACAGGCACGCGGGGGAAGAATGACCACAGCTCACTGCCAGGGGACCTGAGAGCCACAGCCGCACAAACTCTAGACACCCCGTGAGCCCCATGCCTGTGTATACACGTGGTTAACGTGTGAGCAGTGCCGGGGATAGTGCCTGGCACACAATGGATGCATGTATAATGCTGGCTTTTGGTAATCAGTCCCCTTGGAATAGTTTCGTCATTTACCTACACAGTAAGACGTGAAGTTATTATACAGCATATCCATACATGGTGTGTAAAGGTGGCAGAACCATTGTGCAGGTTTGGGCTGCTGGCTATTTGTGCGACTTCTGAGGGTTGGGCATTTGCACTAGGCAGAGGGGACCTGTTAAGCTATAAGACATTTGATGTCACTTCTCTGTCCCAAGCCCTGCGGTCGCTCCCCATCTCATTCAGCATAAAACCCAACGTTCCTACAAATGCCCACCAGGCTTTGCATGATCTGCCTTTCACACTTCTCTTATCTCCTTCCTACTACTCTCTCTTATGCCACCACAGCCCCACTGACTTATACTCCTGCCTCAGGACCTTTGCACCTGCAGCTTCTGTCTGAAATGTTCTTCTCCCAGATAGCCACGTGGCTCGCTCCCTGATCTTTTTCATGATTTTGTTCAAATGTCACCTTCGCACTGGGGCCTCTTCTACGTGCTGTTTATTTCATCCTATGCTCCTCACCCCTTCCCCCAGCATTCTCTTTCTGCTTTGTTTTCTCCATAGCAGTTAGCACCATCCGGCACATTAGTTATCTTCTTTACTGTCTTTCTCCTTCCATTAGAATATAAGCTCTATGAGGGCAGGGAATTTTGTATGTTTTATTCACCTACCGTTTATTACAGGGTTGGTCCATAGAAGGCACTCATTAAATATTTGTTGAAAAATAAATGAAGGCGTTTCCCAAATACTCTCATGTGCCAGGCCTTAGACAAGAGGCTCTGGTAATACTTCTCTGGGATTTCATTGGGCATTTCTGTGCTCGGCATCTTCTGACATGGTTCCTGGTCTCCTAATATCATGCTCTTGTGTCATCCCTTCCCTTCAAGTGTGGGCTGGACCTAGAGACTTGCTTATAAAGAATAAAACATGGCAGAAGTTATGGGATGTCACTTCCTAGATTAGGTTACAAAAGACTGTAATTGCCATCTTGCTAGTACTCTGTCTTTGCTGGCACTTTCTCTTGCCCCTCTCTTACTCTGATGAAGCCAGCTGATGTGTAAGATACGCTATTGAGAGGCCCGCAAGGTATGGAGCTGAGGGAGGCCTCCAACCAATGGCTCAGAAAGAACTAAGACCTCAGTATCATAGCCCATGAGAGACTGAACCCTGCCAACAACCACATGAATGAGTTTAGAAGCAGATCCTTCCCTGGCCAAGCCTTCAGATGAGACCAAGCCTGAGCCAACATCTTGATTGCAGCCTTATGGGGTACTGAAGCAGAGGACCCAGCTAAGCTGTGCCTGGATTCCTGATCCACAGAAACTCTGAGATAAGAAATGTGTATTATTTTAAATTGCTAAGGTTTGGGATAATTTGTTACACAGCAGTGGATAATTAATACACTTCTGTTTTTTCTTTGCCTGTTGGGAACTATATTCCTCTATTAAAAGAGTTAAAGTCTCCTTCCTGTTTCTTTCCTCAACTACACACACACACACACACACACACACACACACACACACAGTTAAACTCTCCTTCCTGTTTCTTTCCTCAACTACACACACACACACACACACACTTAAGTTTGAGGCATTCCTGACACTAGTATTTGACACAACTTCAGGCCCAGCAAACTGCCTGAGACCCCACTAGCAATGCCATAATAAGATGGGTAAATTCTCAGTACCTTCTGCCACTGCTCAAGGCAGAGTCATAAGCGATGCTTGTTCGATAATTCTGAGGTGTGTCACTGCCTGGAAGACCGTCTGGTATTTATAGGAAGCTGAAAGTTAGGCACTGGGGAAACATGAGTTCCAGACTGTTACACTTATTTTCAGATAGAATCATATTCTCTGAAAAATTGCATAGGATGTCGAGCTGATAGGGAATTCACCATGATTGTACGGCTCACTGGGCTTGTATTATGGTGGAGAAAAATCATCTTGTCAGGTTGGGAAGACGACAGTCACGTCTCCTCAGCCGGCCGGTGATAGATGTTTGAGGACAGGCTGAAGACGTGGTCACATTCTTCTTCTAACCTGAAGCCACTGAGTTGCATTTTAAAGTAAATCAACAAAAAGAAGGGTGCTTGGACGGAAACAATGTGAGCCTCATCCCATTGGCGGCACAAGCTGGTAGACGAAACTGAAAGCTTTGAGATAAGCTTTTGGAAATTCAAAGAGGCATCTTGTCTGTCATTTGTAATGGCTAAAAACGTGGAGGAAAATAGAGTCTTACAAGGAAAGGTTTGGAGAAGATAAGTTTAGTCAGTCAATCAATTCATCAGTCCACCAGCAAACACCTACTGTATGCCTGTTTTGTGCCCAGAGCTATGCTCAGTGATGGAGAAATATAGTTAAATAAGACTCAACCTCTGTTATCAAAGAGTTCATGGAATAGTGGTAGGCAACACACATGTAAACATAAAAAAAAATCACAATATGGTTAAATGAGGGCTAGGGCTTGTGGGAGGCCAAAGATGGAGAGCAGTTGGTCCTACCCATGGGGAACAGGGGAGGAAAAGTCAAGGTTTTTCTGAGCAGGCATATTAATTGGGTTGGTAAGTGGCAGGATAAGGATCTAAGGAAGCAGACGGTATTCTAGATTGAAAGACCACCCTGTGCAAAGGCCCAGAAGTATGAGTTAGCTTGGCTGGGCTGGGGAATTGAAAAGTTCTTCAAGGCAGATATGTGTGAGACAGGAAAGAGGCCAGAGGGATGGGTGAGGCTGGTCTGGGAAGGCCTTTAGGGCCAGGCCAAAGCTTAGCTTCTGTTCTAAGGGCAATAGAGAGCCCAGGTAGGGTCCCAAAAGGGGAGGCCTAGTCAGATTTGGGGTTTGGAAGGGTCACGGTTAGGGGAGGAGAGGTTGGAAGAGGTAAGAATGGGGGCAGATAGACCAATGAGAGAGGAGGTGAGGACATTTGTCTCTATGCTACATTGAACTATACTTATTATTTGCCATTCTATTTTTTCCTGCTTTTGAATTAATTGCAGCCATCTCCAAGTGGTGGTTGACATGTGATGGGGAGGTCATGCAGGTGGAGTTAGTCATTGCAGAAATACCTAAGTGTCTAGGGCAGACACAAGATTTTCAAGGTTCTTCTCAAAGGAGGTCCCAGCCAGAGGGTGGGCTGATGTTGGGGCAACCAACTGTCCTGGTCTAACAGGATGCAGGACTTTCAGTGCTAAAATCAGGAATGTCCTGGGCAAACTGGGACAAGTTGGTCGCCTGAGTCAGCAGGGTGACGCTGACCCAGCGGCCTAGTGTGGGAAAAACAGCTTTGCCCTTTTTCCTCCCCTTTATGACCCCTACCTCTCTCCTCAGCCACACCTTCAGATACCGCCCTATTCTAAATTTTTGAGCTTCTTTGTGTCCCGTCCCCTGACCTCTTTGTCACAGACGTGCAGTGGTCACCCTATGAAGACTGGAGGCCTTTACCTGCTACCTCAGCTGCAGCCAGGCCTGAGCTCCTTGTCCAGACCCGGCACCTGCCCTCCTGGGAGGTGCTGGCTGCCTTCTTGGAGCTGCCCTTAATCCAGGACCCTCGTGTGAGGAGCCCAGGTCTCCCCCAGGCTCGGTTCCGGCCTGGGCTCCCCCCTCCACCTTCTGCACTCAGGGAGTGGGCCCTGCCCTCCCTCAGCCCCGGGCACCTTCACAGGCCGTGTGTTCTAGGAGACACCCCATCACCGTGTTTGCCCCTTTGCCCCAGGTTTCTTGTCCCCTGAAAGGATGGACTCTGGAGGACTTGTGTCCAAAACAGGCCTGTGTGCGCCATTCATGGGACCAGGAGGCCGGCTGCTGTGGCCTCAGACGGTAGTTCCCAGGCTGCATGGGAGAACAGGGATGAACGCAGTCAGCAAATGTGTTGACAGGATGAGTTTTTAGTGGTGCATAGCTAAAATGAAAACCACTGGACGTGACCTTCACCCCATCCATTCCAAGGCCGTGGGTCACCTGTACCCACATTTTGTCTGCTCCCCACTTCCCCCTGCTAAATAGCTGTGCATCATCCGTGTGCATGCATGGTTTCCAACCAGAAGGAAAATGTATCCTTCCTTCCACAAATATATACTGAGCGCCTACCTGTGTCCTCTCCGCTAATGCCCACCCAATGGGGAGGTTTCCTCGCACTAGCACTTTCCAGTGACAGTGTTCCCTCCACCTCCCTCCCTTCCCCCAACCAGATGCCTGGCAATGCCCACTCTGTCCCTTCTGTGAGAAAGTTCTCCATCATTCTGAGCAGAACGGTCTCCTTGCACTCCCTCTCCATACACGTTCCACTTCTCTTCTGAGGCACCTTGACAACCCCTCAGCTATTATTTATTTATTTATTTATTTTAATTAATTATTTTATTTTATTTTTTTTGTGAGGAAGATCAGCCCTGAGCTAACATCTATTGCCAATCCTCCTCCTTTTTTTTTTCCCCTAAAGCCCCAGTAGATAGTTGTATGTCATAGTTGCACATCCTTCTAGTTGCTGTATGTGGGACACGGCCTCAGCATGGCCAGAGAAGCGGTGCGTTGGTGCGCGCCCGGGATCCGAACCCGGGCTGCCACTAGTGGAGCGCGGGCACTTAACCACTAAGCCAGGGGGCCGGCCCCACCCCTCAGCTTTTAGGAAGCAGTGACTCCCCATTCTTGGTATATGCTTGTCTTCCTCTGCTCGGGCACCATAACAAAATACCAGACCTGGGGGCTTAAACCACAGACATTTTTTTCTCACAGTTCTGGAGGCCAGAGGTCCCAGACCCAGGTCTGGCATGGTCAGTTTCTGGTGAGGGCTCTCTTCCTAATTTGCAGACGGCCACCTTCTCAATCTGTCCTCACGTGGTAGAGGGAAAGGGAGAGGTTGAGTACTGCTTGTGTCTCTTCTTATAAGGGCACTAATCCTGTTGGATCAGAGCTCCACCCATATGATCTCATTTAACCTTAATTACCTCCTAAAAGCCCTTTCTTCAAATGCTGTCACGTGGGGGTTAGGGCTTCAACATATAAATTTTGCAGTGCGGGGGACACAATTTAGTCCACAGCACTGCTCTTCTCCATGTCCAACTCATTATACCCACTCCTGGTTGGAGAGCTTGGCACCCTGAGTGAATGTACTACTGGGGCTGTTGATGGTGATGGTTGGCTAAGGTGGAGGGGATTGGGGAAGGAGGACTGGTCCAAACAGCTTAAAGATGAGGAGATTAAAAAAAGGCTTCTATATTCTAGATACCAGGCATGACCATCATCATAAGCTCAGCTCGTTTATTTGACAGCTATACTATGTTACTTACTAGAAGGTAGACTTTGTAGCTACAGTGCAAGCTTTGTGTCATAGTAGAGAAGGCAAGTCCTAGGAATTCTGTATGAGGGTAGAGTAATTGGGGCAGTTAGACAAGGACTTTACTGGTACCCATCACATAGTCGTTGCTGTCAGAAGATTTTTGTTGAATGGGGTCGAAATGCCGAGGGACACAGGCTAGTTCTTCCAGCATAAGCTGATCCTTGGTAGATGCACAGGCTTCTGGTTCCTTGTGGGAAGACTTCATAAAATGACAAAAGAATGTGGCCCATGTCTTCTGGAATGTAGACCTGCAGTGGCGGTGACCTCGCCTCCTCAGCTGATGATGATGTTGGCCCCAGGAGAGACATGGTTGGGTGATTTTCTGTTGCACTGATGCTGAAGGCTGGCATCAGTGGTACTGGGTGCTCCAAAGGCAGGGCTTATCTTCCTCACTATCAACAAGCACCGTCCGAGCCTTTGTCCTGATTTATCAGGAACAAGTCTAGGGAGCTTATGTTTAAAGTTTTCCCAAGTGACCACTTTCTTGAATGGATACCAGGTGTGCTAATGGCAGCAGCCTAGAGCCAGGCTCCCTGATTTGGGGACCATTTGCAGTCAGATCAGGCACTAACGTGGGGACATAGACCCAGCAGGGATGCCTTACATAACCATTCCAATACCCATTTACTGATCAATAGCGGAGAAGAAATCGTGACTCAGGTACTCAACAAGTTGTCTGCTGAGACATTGCCATGGCAACTGCTGATCCTTGAGAGTCCATCCGGGCATGGGTTCTTGAGGCACTTTCTCTGACATATGCTTGCTAGGGCTGAGAACACTTGTATTCCTGCAAGCATCAGACCAAATATTATCTTGTAGAATTGATTTAAGGGGAAAAAAATGCCCCATCATTTTGGCTCTGAGGGCATGAGAGTAGGGAAGTGTTCTCCCAACACAGGATTTAGGTTCTGTCAAGTTGAAGCACCATCTCTCCCACCCTAACTTCTCTATCCTCCTTCATTAGTTTTGAAACATTTCTATGGAAAAAGTTTTCAAATTTCTACCTAATACGTATTTTCTATAGAAAATTTAGAAAAACATGGAAAAGCACATAGTAAAAATAAAACCCGTTCATACGAGCAGAGGTGATTAATGTTATATTTGGTCCACTTTCTTCTAGTCTTTTCCTAATAGTCATAGTAAAGCATTTGTATATTTTAAGCACAACTGACATAATTATGTTTGTGACAGTTTATTTCATGTCCTGCTTTATTACTTAACATTTTACCATAAGCGTGTCCCCACACTTTGACTTATTTGGAACTCTAAATTGATAATGGCCTGCATTTCAACTTCACGAGGATACCACCACTTCTTTAACCAGTCTCCTATTTTTGAACACTTCTGAATTCCTTTGCATTTGTATAAATAACACTTTACTGAGTATCCTTGTATGCTAGCTGTAAAATATCTTCCTAGGAGAGAATTAATCTATCAAGCTCTAAGGATGTTAAAAACGACCCAGGTGCCCAAACTTCCTTTTGTAGGGAATGTTGTAGAGACTTAGATGCCCACCAGCATTAACTCTTTCACTGCCATCTTACCACATTGATGGGCAAAGCAAAAAAGAGGACAATGATGTATTCTGTTCTCTTGGCTATTTTGGTGTTCTGGTATTTCCAGCTTGGAGTTATCCAAAGTCACTGATAGAAAAGGTGTTAGATATGAGAAGAATCAGAAGATATGAGTGACAAGGTCTGTCCTTGGGGGAGGAAATGTCTTTCTCTTCTGTGTTGAAGCAAATGGGGATGGGTGTTGTCACCGAGTGGTAATACCTGTGCTGGAATAGTTGTGCAGTGAGGGATGTTTGTCACCTGGAGAAGAGAAGGTGGTAGGGAAGGGTAGAGGCCCCAATATCTGACACATAGGAGTTATTGCTACAGCAGAGGCCTCAAAGCCACTGTCATCTGCCATCTCTTAACTGGCTGAAGGCCATTGCTCTGACACCTGCTTCCTGCCCCGGTGACCCCTTCTTGGCCCCCTAGGCAGCTGTACCCACATCCCTGCCCTCCCCTCCAGAAACACCACAGCAGGACATCCCCACAGACCCTGCTGTCATCCCTCCATGTTGTCACTTTCATAGGACATATGCCAGATGCACACATTCCATGGTAGGAGGACAGGTGCACCCCAGAGGTTCCCTCCTCCTCTTGCCTGATCCCTGCCCGTTTTGTCCACCCCGTGGCTCACAGCTGCAGGTGCCGGGGCTCCCCAGACAGCTGCAGTCATCCGCATCCTGTCTGGGCTGTGTCCTCCCTTCCCCTCCCTCTGCCCTTCTTTGGGCATCTCTGAGGACCGCCTTGCTGGGAGCAGCTGTTGATTCAGATTTTCATCAGGACTTTGATAATTAAAACTTGAAGCTCTTCCGACATTTGCGTTCCATTACACTGAAGGAGCAGCTGTTTAAATTTGGGGCAGGGAACCAGAGCTTTGTGCAATGAGCTTGGGTTTAGATTAATCAAGTTTGCAGATTCACTCCCCTTCTCATTATCCAGATAGAGGCTTTGGGAAAGCAAGCAGCCACCCCTACCCCAGCCTCCTGTTCCCTACCCCAATTTATATGAACAACTGCTATGTGCCAGGCACTGTGCTATGCTACTTATGGCTAATAGTGCAGGGCTTGGAGGCAGACTGCATGGGTTCAGATCCCAGCTTTGTGCTTTATTGGCTGTCTGACCTTGAGCAAATTCCTTAACCTCTCTGTAAAATGCAAGAATTGCCAGTGTTTGTCATTGATGGTTTGAGGACCAAGTAAAACAATGCACAGAAACCTGAGCATAGGATAAGTGCCTGATTAGTGTTTGTTTATATTATTAGAATTTTATTTAATGCCCCTGACAGCTCAGTTCACCGTATCATACCTAGTTTACAGAAAAGGAAATGGAGCCCAGTGGAGGTGAGGTCGTGGATGTGAGCTCTTGCAGGAGGGAAGTAGGGGGCTGGGCTCTGG
Source organism: Diceros bicornis minor (assembly GCF_020826845.1). Taxonomy (NCBI): domain Eukaryota; kingdom Metazoa; phylum Chordata; class Mammalia; order Perissodactyla; family Rhinocerotidae; genus Diceros; species Diceros bicornis. The sequence goes on from NC_080758.1 coordinate 17,878,438, forward strand.
TCAGCTGGACTGCAGGCATGGGTCCCTCACACCGCCCCACCTGGCTCCCTCTCCTTCTTCCCTTGAGCTCTTTGTTCCTTTTGTTCCTCACCTCAATTTACGAGGCAGCGGCCTCGGCTCTAGGAATCACCACGTCCTACCCTATTCCTGGAGAAAGTCCCGGATGACCCGGGCTTCTTCATTCTGTGCTGGACCTCAGTTTTCCTGTCCTCTCTTGTTGCAGACATTCAGACATTTCAACAGCAATCTGAAAACACCACTTGCACATCATAACCCATCTTGTTTCAGCTCCCAGGGCTGCTGGGACTTTGCAAGAGTGTGTGTGTGTGTGTGTGTGTGCATGCCCCAGCAGGGAAACGTCCTTTTCCTGGTATTAACAGTCCGTGGGTGGCCTGGAGCAGGAGTTGAAATAACTCCCATCTAGAGTGGTTGTTCCATCAATTCTAGTAGTGGCAGTGTTGGTGGCAACTGCCACCCTTTCCTGGGAACCCATTGTAAGCCTGCCTGCCACCCTGCTGGGGCTTGACATACATTATTTAATTCTATCCCCACAGTAATCCTGCAGGTAAGTATGATTTTCTCTGTATTGCAGATGAAGGAATGAGGCATGTAGAGGTTCAGAAACAGGCCCTGGGACACACAGGGAGTAAGCACGAGGCTGGCGTTTTAACCTGGCTGTGTAGACTCCGGAGCCCATGCTCATTGTAAGGGTTCTGACACATCCCGTGAAGTCTCTCCTCAGAGATGTCATCCAGTTGGGGTGCACAGCCAGAGTCCAGGCCCAGGGTTCTCTGGGAAGTGTTTCCAGTGGGAGGTTTCATCTTCCATGAAACATGTTTTCTTTGATCCATTATTTGATGCCATAAGCTCCTTAAAAGTACCAGGTGCAGTGGAGTGAATTGCAGTAAGAGTTGCTTTGAAAAAATATTTGTTCTTTGCTACTTGAACCCAATGGTTACTGGAGAGGAGCCAGGAGTGGGGCCTGGGCTGACAGCTCATTGCTGGCGTCTGTGACCTGGGGAAGGGCAGCACTGCCGGGGTCCAGGCAGGTCTAGGAAGTGAGGAGAGGAGGGGTGCAGAGGGACAAATGAGAGGAGGGGTGCATGGACAAATGAGTCATCACCCTCATGGGGTCAGGGGACCGTGGATGTCTCAACATGGCTCTGGCTCGATCAGGGAGGGAGGGCAGACCAGAAAAGGTCCCTTAGGTGGGTGCAGAAGCCACTTCCTGGAAACAACAGGGTCTGACGGAGGCACGTGGCCTGCTGCAGGTCAGGCTCACAGGCTGGCCCGATCCGCTGATGCAGCCCCAGGGGTCAGTGGGCGACATGCTAACCAGATGGCCTGCCCCTCACCCACAACCAGTTACCGTTAGAGGAGATAGCCCATCTAAAAGACCTTGCTATTGGGGTCTAGCCCCTCTTGGAGGAGGCTTCTGGAAGAATATTGGAGTCAAGCGATTGAAGGCCTTACATGGAGCTGGGGCTTTGGGATAATGGGATGTCTGGTGTTGGGAGTCTTTTGGAAAGGAACTATGGGAATTAAGAGCACCTTGTACGCACATGCAATTGACAACTCCTCATAGATATTCAGGAGTACCTGGGAATTAAGCCTTCTTTTCAGCTGCTCTGATTCCCTTAGACCAGTGATTCTCAAATTGTGATCCCTAGAGTGGTGGCATTGGGATCTCCTGGGAACTTGTTAGAAATTCAGATTCTTGGGCCCCACCCTGGACCTACTGAATCAGAAACCAAAGCAATCTGTGTGATTTTCCAGGTGATTCTGATTCACCCTCAAGTCTGAAAACCACTGCCTCAGGCCAATGATGCCCAAAATATGTCGTGTAACCACTGGTGGTTCATGAAATTTTAGATGGTGTGTGGGCAGGGCATTGAAGAACGTTGAATTACGTAGAGAAGGCTCTTCTCTTCTCATTTATTTTCCTATCTCTCCTCACACAAGGAGAACCTCTGGGTTTTGGGGTGTCTGTCATGCCCTGCCCTTCTGACATTTACTTGTGCCCATTTTATCTAGGAGAAAGCAAGTCTCAAGGTCAGAACCCTAGGTGAGCAACAGTATCTGGCTGATATTTACTTACTTTTTTTTGTTTTTGTTAATTTTGTTTTTAGCCTCGTGGGTTTATTGCAAATGAGAATGAGCTTCCATTTTTGGTCATGATATGGAATTTCCTTTTAAAATAAGTTAGGAAAAAGTGAATCATTTAAAAAATATTAACTAGAGCCAGCCTTGATGGCCTAGTGGTTAAAGAGCGGTGCTCTCACCACATGGGTGACCTGGGTTTGGTTCCCGGGTGTGGAACCACACCACCCATCTGTCAGTTGCCATGCTGTGGTGGTGGCACACATAGAAGAACTGGAAGGACTTACAACTAGGATATACAACCATGCACTGGGGCTTTGGAGAGAAGAAAATAAATAAATAAATAAAAAATATTAACTAAATATTAGTACATGTGGTACTAGGATTTGTCAAAGCTTGTGCTGGAGGCATGGGAGAGTTTAGGAGGCGTGCTTAGAAGCCAACAGTGCCGCAGAAAGTGGGCTTATGGACCTGGGAATGCTCTCGGGGATTGATTCTCATCTTTTGTTGTGTTGTCTCCATTTTGGAGGGTGCTTATCTCTTCTGAAAGTCAGCATGATACGGCCACAGTGATTCTCATAAGACAAGGAACCATCTGCATTGAATTCACCTGGGAGGCTCTTTAAAAATACGGATGCTTAGGTCCCAGCTCTGAACTATTGAATGAGAATTCTGGAACACAGCCCATTTAACAAGCTCCCAGGAGATTCATGTGACCAGTAAAGCTTTAGAGCCACAGGTGAGCTTGTAAGAATAGACATTTGTGAATCCAGTGACCTGTGTTCAAATGTCCACTCGGCCTCCTTGCCAACTCCCCTAACCTCTTGGAACCCCATTTCCTTATCTGTAAAGTGAGGTTAGCAGTAATTGCTTTTTGGGTTTGAGGTGAGGCTCAGGCAGTTTCCCAGCTGTGATGTTCTCCGCCCATGTTAGCCATTCTGTGTGAGCTTAGCCTTCTTCACCTTGAGGATGAAATTCAAAGCTATTTCTCTTAAACCATCATGGCAGAGGTTGGGATGTTTGTATGTGGTTGAGGACAAGTTTGGGTTCCTCTCACCAATTTTGCTCCCATAAGTGTACTTTTGGACAAAAAGTATTTTTATTTTTTTTCCCTGAGGGTGGCCTCAGATGCTGGTGAATGCTGCCGGGCCTGATATTCAGACCATGGCTGCTTCCATTACCAGAATAGGAGGCTGTTTTACACGCCAACGCCATGGCCTTCCTCAGCTAGTTGTGTGCTATTTTAACCCCAGAGAGCTTCTGGGGCTTTGCAAGACAGGCTGTAATTGAAAAAAAAAAAAAAAGTACAGGATTAAAAGGCAGATTTAAAGTGGTGTTAATGGGAATTCTTGTGTGAGTCCATAACATATATCTGAATGTACCGTCCAGCTTGAAATGGATGGGATGTTGATGACATTGGATGCTGTGGGCCCAAGGGAACCCTGGGTATCCCTCAGCCTATGAAGCGTCCTCTGGCCCAGCAATGCATGCGAGGACTGGAGATTGGAGCCAGGATTTCTTTCAAGTCCTCATTGTGTGACCTTGTTAAATCATCTGCCCTCTCCAGGCTTCAGTTTTCTCAAAGGCAAAATGGGGATAATAATGAGCTTGCCTCCTGGGGCTATCATGAGGATGGACTGAGAAGCAATCTGTGGAAAGTGTGTTGTCACCTAGATAGTGATGCGTGGGCATTGTCTGCCCATCTGTCACCTGGAAAGCTATATGCAGGCATTTTCTGTCTGTCAGGAAGCCTTCACTTGGTATTAATCCCCATGGTCTTGCACATTTAGGGACTTTGTACGTTGTTTGGCTTAGAGATGGCAAATTCATGGGCCATGAGCCCAGCTCAATGCACAGGCATGAATTTTTCTGACTACACGGTGTTCTTTGAAAATTGCTTTGGAATGCCTTTAGATAGGATCTGTATTCTTTGGTTTGCTGAACAGCCTACCCCTCTGTATTGCCCAGTCTGCGGCTTTGCACATTTATATTACCCGTGGACCCAGAAACCCCTGGAAGTGACCTCTAAAGTTCTTGATTTCCAGGTATAGTCCCCAAGTGTAGTGGACGAGCATGCCGCGGGTGTGACTGGCCCCCCTGCAGCCATGATTTGGCTCTAGTAGTGTGTGATGGGGGGCAAGGAGGAGTATGGAAGGGCCTCCCTGACTCTATTATTGAGGGTCACCTGTCTACAAAGATCAGATGTAGGGCCCTTCCCAAAATAGTCAGGAGTGAGGTGTTGGGAACCACAGGGTGGGATACCAGCCCAGCTTGGGGTGGGAGGGGTGGTCAGGGAAGGCTTCCCTGAGGAAGCCTTGATGCTTGAAGGGCATTTCCAAGGGTGAGGAGACAGCGGGGGCAGGATAGTCTAGGCTTCACCTGTCTGCCAAGATACGGAGGTGAAGGCATTAAGTGCTACCATGTGTTTGAGTGACCCTCAGTTAAGCTAGGCTGAGATGTGGATCATGAGGTGGGTGGTGGCAAGGGAGGGGACTCTTCTCTCCAAGGCTGTCATCCTAGATGTATCAGTTGGTGTTCCTGCAGGAAAATAGAGTTCTACTCAAAAATATGTAACTGAAGAGAATTTTATGAAGCAAGTTCTGGAGGTGTAGGCATGGCGAAGGGAGCCTACAAGGGTGCTGAGGCACCCGGGGGAGACTCAGGGGAATAGATTTGGAGGAGGGTGGTCATGTAGGCTCAACATATCTGTTGGACATCTGTGTGGATATGCCAGTTAGGCAGTTAGATACATGAGTCTAAGAGTCCAGGGGACAGGTCTGGAATAAAGATGTAAAATTGGGAGTAGTCAGTGTAGAGATGCTATTTAAAGTCACGGGCCTGGATTGAGATCCTCAAGGAAGTAGAGAGAAGAGGACTTCAATGACTGAGCCCTGAGTACTCCAACATCTAGAGATCAAGCAGAGGCAGGGGTCCAGCCTGGAGGCTGAGAAAGAGTGAGGTGGCAGGGCAACAAGAGAGAACAGTGTCTGGAATCCTGGAGGGGGGCAGGGAGCAATCAACTGTGTGAACACCACTGGTAGGGCCAGTGTGATGAGGTCTGAGAAGTGACCTTTGGATTCAGCAACCTGGAGGTCATGGGTCACCTTGGGGAGTGTGGTTTCACTGTCCTGGTGGCAGCGAGAGCCTGATTGAAGTGGGTGCCAGATACAATGGCTTGAGATTGGACACAGTGACTATAGAGAACTCTTTCCAGTTTTGTCTTGTTCTAAAGGGGGAGCAAAGAGATAGTGAGCACGTACGCCTTTACGTGCCTACAATAGTTTTTTTTTTTTTTTTTTTTTGTGAGGGAGATCAGCCCTGAGCGAACATCCGTGCTAATCGTCCTCTTTTTTTTCCCCAGAGCCCCCCAGTAGATAGTTGTATGTCATAGTTGCACATTCTTCTAGTTGCTGTATGTGGGACATGGCCTCAGCATGGCTGCAGAAGCAGTGCGTCGGTGTGCACCTGGGATCCGAACCCGGGCCGCCAGCAGCGGAGCGCGCGCACTTAACCGCTAAGCCACCGGGCTGGCCCCTGCAATAGTTTTTATTTTGAAAGGAAAAAAAATAGTAAAGAAATTCTAGAAAACAGGAAGATGAAAATAATATCCTAGATGCACTTCTTTTTTACCGTCACTGATAGAATATATTTTAATTTTCAGCCCCTCACCCCCATCATGCTTATAATTTTTTTTTTCAGTTTTTTATAAACATCTTTATTAAATGTGTTTTTTTAAATTTTATTAAGGTTACATTGGTTTATACCATTATGTAAATTTCAGATGAACATCATTGTATTTCTGCTTCTGTATAGACTGCATCGTGTTCACTGTGTTCAAAAGTCTAGTTTCTATCCGTCACTGTACATATGTGCCCCTTTACCCCTTTCGCCCTTGCTTATAGTTTTTTTAACCACTTGTAATGTTAATGTGAGATCATTTTTGTATCTTGCTTTTCTCGCTTAACATTTCATCTTGAGCATTTTTCCATGCTGCTTCTTTGCCACTATAACCTCGGTAGTTAAATTTGGCATGATCTCATTAGGACCTGTTCCCAGCCTCCATATTTCCTGTGGAGTCTGAAACTAATGAAGGGGATGAAGAAAATGCCTGTAAATATTTTGTTTTGCAAACACAAGCACTCTTAAATCCAGTTTAATGATTGCTCAGTTTAATTAAACACACTCAGTCTGACTCGTTACTCACGTCTCTGCACTGATTACTGTCTTGATGTGAAAGGAAAGATTCAAATGCGCCTGTCAGGTTTTCTTTTCTTCTTCCTTTCTCTTTTTCTTTCACAAGTGGGAGAGGAGAAATCTGAAGGGAAGAATCTGATCTACTTTGTGCGTTCTTCTGACCCACACTGCTTAATAGTCTTTTGTTTGGGATAAAGTTCTCTCATCTTCTTGTGTGTGTGACCATGACTTTTTCCCCCCTCTTTTTAAAAATGTACTAAGATATTATTTCCAGACTATAAAAGTTGTGTGTACAGTGGAGTGAATTTTCGTCACTGTACACAATCATGTAGCCACCATCCCATCAAGATACAGAATTATTCTCACCCTAAAACGTCCCCCTCCCTCTCCTTCCCCCTTGTTGCTTCCTATCACCTCCCCCCAATCCTTGCCCCAGGCAGCCACTTGCCTACCTTTTGATAGTATACTTGTTCTGTTTCTACATTTTTATATAAAAGGAATAATATGGCGTATATTCTTTTGTGCTTGACTTGTCCACTTAGTCTACTGTTTGTGGGAGTCATCCATCTTGTTGCATGTATTAATATTTCATGCTGAGTAGTCCTCCACGGTAAAGATCTACCACAATTTGTTAATCCATTCACTTACTTTTTGTTCCTCTCTCTGGTTCAACTCACTCACTTTATTCATCCTTAAATTGTGAGTGACAGAGACAGCCAGGGAGCTTCTTTTAATATGTTTTCGATCACCTAGGACATTAAAAATGCTGAGTGCTCTCCCTGTATCTGTGCTCGCTGCCCTCCCCTTATGTGATGATCATAAATTGTAACACAGCAGAGTGGAATCCTAGGTGGGGATTGGGTTCTGAAGTCAACAGATAAATTAGGAATTGCATATTGTCAGAATTACCCTTGGAAAATCCCTTAAGGCACCCAAGGAAAAGTATGTTTAGTTGAGTAATTCTTATGCACACTGCAGTTTAAGGTCCCTTGAACTAGACTAAAGGAAAGAACAAGAAGAAAGTACCTGTGCAGATGAGTGGACAAGGAAGGCATTCTGCGTTTAATGAGTGGGAATTCTTAGGTTCCTACTCTATTCTAGCATTGAGTCTTTGTAACTATAATTCAAGTGATTTTATTTATGTATTTATTCATTTTTTGGTAGTGGGGATTTAATGAGATAATATTTCCAAAAACAGTTAGTCCAGAGTTTGACACATGGTGTATGCTACAAAATGTTTCATGGATTTGAATCTACCTGTTAGATCAGATCAGAATCAAATATAACCCCTGTTTGTTGAAAAGTTGTTCAGAGGTCGGCCCGCTGGTCTTGGTCTTTTCCCTCTGCCCATCTCTGGTGCAGCCCCACAGACCAGCCATGACTCTTATACCATTGAGCACTGGTCTCGTAATCCCAGTGCCATAGGTCTGTAGATCAGTGCTCAGTCCTTAAAGGGATCTCAGATGGCGGGGTCCAGCCTTCCTCAGTCATAGAAGTGGAGAGAAGCACATCTAGCTTTCCTGCCCCCAGCAGTTGTTTCTTGAGACATGTGCTATTTAAATTCTCAGCTGCTTGGCCAAATCAGAGGGTGTCCCTTGACATCTTCCTTGAGGGGATCCTAGCACTGAAGGGGGTGGAGAGATGATGGGTGCCCCTGCAGCTTACAGAGGAGAACACTTCTCCAGAAGTGTTTTGTGTTTTCTGCATAGGAGAGGCATTAGCGTTCATCGCCTGCCTTGTCTGCTGGTGTCAGCCCTCAGTCCCTGAGAAATGGGAGCAGCTAATGTCCTCTGCCTTATAAAATCTGTTTTACTTTAGGAAATTGAATGGGTGGTGGGGCATGAGCCAAGAGGGCTTCTCCTGGCATTAAGGAGTGGAAAGAAAATAGAAGAGGGAGACAGGCAGAGTTCAGATGTACAGGGCACCAAGATTCTTCTTGCCCATCTTGCCCTCAGAAGTCTAACTGATGGAGAACCCTCGCAAAACCTGGAAGCGAGTACTAGTCCTTTCATTCTGAGCAGGCGCTCCCTAAGCCCTGACTGCAGCACATCTGATAAAACCCTAGCTGATTTCCAGGAGCACAGGGCTCAGGTAAAGTTCAACATTGTCACCAGTAGGCTCTGTCCTGACTTACTACTCACCCTCTTACCTGAGTGGACAGCACTGGCTTACTTCTCACTACTGGTTTCCAGGATGGAGAAAATGGTGGTGCTGAACCCTGCCCAGGTGGGCTTACCGCACCTGAACTGGAGGAAGGAAATAACCTGAAAGTGGGAGATGAAAGAGCCGGTCAGAGGATTTGGCACCTGAGCTCAGGCGGGCAAAGAGGTTGTTGAAGCAGAGAGATGCATCTCTGAGATGCTGTGTCCCTGCCCACTAGTAAAATGTAGCCCCGGGAACGGCAAGCTATACCAATCAATGAGCAGTTCCCCCACTCTTGGGGAGGAAAAAGTATCCTAGGAGGATGGAGGATTAATGAGGAGAGTTAACCATTCCCACCTACCCACTCCAACCAGCTTCAAACTTGAGATCCATTCCTCACTAGCTCCATGACTTCTGGAGGGAGTTTCCTTATCAATAAAACGGGGAGTGGTACTTGTCTCACCGTGCAAGCTCCTAAGCACGTGAGAGTTCCCTTCTGTTCTGGATTGATGGGCAGGCAGGAAGCAATGTGATTTCACTGGTTAATTGTTGAACTTTTCTGAGATCTTCCTTTGGTAACAAGTCGGCGCTAGTGAGGAAAATGGCTTTAAAAAAAACGCCGGCGATTTATCTGTCTCCTGCAGTAAAGCAGCAGACACATTGGGAGGAGGAGTATTAAGGCAGCTGTCTCCACTGCTAAAACATCGTGGTGACTTACTAACCTCCACGCTGCGTGGAGCGGAGAGCATAGGTGAATCTGGCCCCCACCCTGCAGATGCACCCACATCACCTCGTTGGGCAGCCTTCCTGGCCCTGGGAGCAGCTGGGCCTTGGATATAAGCTGCTGAGCAGAGCAGAAGGCATCTTGCAGAGAGCCTTCAAGCTCAGAGGTCTGCTCTCAGGGGAAGAGACCTACAGGCCTTACTATAGCCGGGCCAGGCCTGAGATGTGTGTTCCGAGAGCCTGAGCATGTCCTGCTGTGGGGGCCCACCAGCTGTGCCATAAACTTTTTAATAGAAGCTCAGATTTTGAAGCACATTGTACATTGCAGTTGGACTCCCAGAGAGGCCCTAAAATGGCAAAGGCTGTAATCCTGGGAGCGATTTTCCCCTTGTTCTGACCACAAGACATTAACAAAGATGTTAGCATAACCATTTCTCTTGGATGGGACAGAGTTTGGGCTGCCTCTGTTCCCTGAATTGCATCCCTCTTTTTTCCTCTTTATCTCTTGGTTTATTAAGTCATTGGATAGCACATTCAGGAAGTGGGCCATTTAGGGAGGGCTAAGGGTTTCGATATTTGGAGTTGGAAGGGTGCCCTAAGGCCATGTTTCCCAGGCCCCTGCCTCACACAAATTTGGTGTTATGTATTTTTTTTTTTAACTGTACATGTAAGGCCTCAAACATGTACCAAAGAAGTACCCAGAATCACATAATGAACACTCATGACTCAACTTCAACTATTGCCACCTCCTGGCCAATTTTGCTTCACCCATTCCCCTGACCACCTACCCCTTATGTGTTATTGATATATTTTTCCATTATCGCCCAGGTTCCCTCATGCTGCCCCTTTGTTGTCAGACCCTTCCCTCACCCTCAACTCCTAGTAACCACTGATCTGTTTGTGCTTCCTATAGTTTTTCACTTTTCCAGAATGTCAGATAAATGGAATCACACATTATGCAGCTTTTTGAATCTAGCTTCATTCAGTTAACGTAAAGCATTTGCTACTGGTCCATGTTGTTACCTGTATCAATACAGACCTTCCTTGACTTACGATGGGGTTACATCCCGATAAACCCATCATAAGTTGAAAATATCGTAGGTCAAAAATGCATTTAATGCACCAAACCTATTGAACATCGTAACTTAGCCTAGCCTACTTTAAGCGTGTTCAGAACACTTACGTTAGCCTGCAGATGGGCAAAATCATCTAACACAAAGCCTACTTCATAATAAAGTGTTGAATATCTCATGTAGTTTATTGAATACTGTACTGAAAGTGAAAAACAGAACGGTTGTCTGGGTGCAGAATGGGTGTAAGTGTATTGGTTGTTTGCCCTTGTGATCATGAGGCTGACTGGAAGCCGCAGCTCACTGTCACTGCCCAGCATCAGGAGAGAGTATTGTATGGCATATCATATTGCTAGTCTGGGAAATGATCAAAATTTCTACTGAATGCTTTCACACTATCATAAAGTTGAAAAATCATAAGTTGAACCATTGTAAGCTGGGGACCGCCTGTAGTTTGCTCCTTTTCATTGCTGAGTAGTATTCCATATTTGGTTTTTGGACTGGATTCTAAAGGTCCAAGGACCAGTGGAGATGACTGGCATTGCTTTTATGAGTGATTCATACAAATACACACAATGGGCCAGGATTCTAAGGAAGAGGGGGATTTGAGCACAAGTAGCCAATCACCCTGCCTTCCTTGAAATGAATTGACATGACAAAAGATTGTACCAGGCTGGGAACTGGAAAAGGTGCCATCCTTCTGCCTCACACTCAGAGTAGTTTCTAGGAGATATAGTGATGGGATTAGATTGAAGAGGTTCACCTAGAGTTGATCCACAAATCTTTTTCCTGAGAAAGCAAAAACAATCCTGGTTGTGAAATTTGTCAAGGGAGTATATAGGACGTTTTCACAAATGAAGATGGATGCAACTGTCAAAACAGAACAACAAAACAAAAACTCCCAAATCTACTCCAGTAGTATGTTAAAGGAATAATATAGCACTATACAACAAGATTTATCCTAGAAATGTAGGGAAAATTCAACATTAGGAAATTAAATAATATATCACATTGATAAATATGTCACATTGATATGTTAAATATGTCATTTTGGTAAATCAACAACGTATGTTACATTGATAAATCACATTGACAAATCATACATATGGTAACCTTATGATTAGTTCAATAGTCTCAGAAAGGCTTTTGATAAAATCTAACACTCATTCTGGTTTAAAAGTTAACAAGCAGCTGAAGACGCCAAATGCTTTAGTCAACTAAAAATTGAGAGAGGAGTCCTGGTAATACTAAAACACAAAGCCACAAAAGCCCAAAAACCTTTTATAAATCTAAAGCTAATGTCTTTATTTGCTATGAAATATTAGAAACATAGACATTAAAGCCGATATTAAGACTAAAATGTCTGATACCCCCATCATTCAACTTGAAAAAGGTATAATAAATAATGGCTGTTATCAGTTGAATTGTGTTCTTCAGAAGAATATATGCTGAAGTCCTAACCCTCAATACCTTAGAATGTTACCTTATTTGGAAATAGGGTCTTTGAAGACTTAACTAAGTGAAGATGAGGCCATTAGGGTGGGCTCTAATCCGTTGTGACTGATTTCCTTTTAAAAAGGGGAGATTTGAACACAAAGATAGACATGCACAGAGAGAAGACAATGTGAAGAGACGTAGGGAGAAGGCCATGTGAAGATGAAGACAGAGATTGGAGTCATGCATCTACAAGCCAAGGAACGACAAAGATTTCCAGCAAACCACCAGAATGGAGAGAGGCATAGAACAGATTCTTCCTCACAGCCCTCAGAAGGAACCAGCCCTACCAACATGTTGATTTCTGACCTCCAGCCTCCAGAACCGTGAGGATACATTTCTGTTATTTAAGCCACTCAGTCTGTGGTTCTTAGTTATAGCAGCTCTAGGAAAACAGATATAATGGCTAACATTTATTGAGTGCTCACTGTGTCAGGCATTGTTCTAAGCACTTTCTGTCTATGAACTCATTTCAATTTTCACAACAATTTTATGAGGAAGAGATGATTATTGACGTTTTATCAATGAAGAAACTAAGGCACAGAGATGTTAGCAAACTTTCCCAAGCCATCTAACTAGTAAGAGGTAGGATGTAAGGATTTAATCTTAGTCTGTCTCCTGAACTAATTCCTAACATAACCACTAATTATGCCATGTTCACATCTATAATAATTACAGTATATTGGTCCTGATATTTTTAGACACATAGATCAATGGAACAGCTAGAAAGCTCAGAAATAGACCCATGTGTATGTAAGCAGTTAATATATGGTAGTTATCAAGGAGTAGATGGACTGGAACAATAATGAAAGTACTTTAAAAAGTAAAGTAGAGTTAGATTCATATGCCACATCATACATTAAAATTATTTGTAGATAAATGAAATATTTAAATGTATTCATAATTTAACAACAGAATCAAAAGCTGATACAGGTGAATATTTATTTCTTCTGCAGTATCCAATACCAGAGTATCAGGCATTCTTTATAGGCAAATCTGCCAGACTGGGAAATGATTTACAGATTTACTTTATACTCAACAATGTCCCTATGGCAAAAATAATTCAGAGGTTAAAAGAAACTAGAGAAATGTTTATAATTAAAAATATAGAAAATGGATTAATGTCTTGACCATATTAAGAGCACTTACAGGTTAGAGTGGATAAACAGCCTAATCATAAAGTGAGTGAAGGACATAAATAGGCAATTTACCAATGAAGAAACGCCAATGGCAGGTTGAACTTGGGGAGAACATTCAACCACACCTAGTATTCAAATAACTTAAAATAGTGGGCCTCTGCATTTCACCAATTAAATTGACAAAGATTAAAAACAATGATACTTAGTACTAGTGAGGATGCAAAGGAAATGAGCAATCTTATACAGCGCAGATAGCAGTGTGAATTGGAACAACTGTTCTGGAAGTTGATTTGAGTATATATGTAGAATTACACATGCCCTTTGACCCTGGAAATGCAACCTTCAGAAAATTATCCTAAGGAAATAAATGTGGATATGTTCTAAGGTTTATCTTCTTGCTTTATAAGTAGTAAATTATGAGAACAACAAAAACAAGAAAAGAGGATTTGGTTTAGTAAATTATGGTCATGTAGGATGGCAACCATTAAAATTAGGTTTTAGAATAATGTTTAGTGGAAAATATTCCTGATATGGAAATGCACTTTAAAAGCAGGTTGCAAAGCTTTGTGTTCACTCTGGTTCCAAATTTTTTTATAAAATAAATTTATATATCTGTCAGTGGAAAAAAAAAATCTCAAAATCCATAGATCATGATATGAACAGTGGTGACTCTTGAAGAGGTAAGTTTAAAGGGGATTGCGTTCTTAAATTTTTCCAAATTATTTGCAGTAAAAATGTATTTTTGCAATTAGAATAAAACCAATAAACTTGAAATATATATGCATATATATATATATTTATGTATAAGTAAATGTATGTAGGGTGCCCCTATATAATGTATACACTTTTCAGATGTTAATTACACCAAAAAGTGCCATATTGTCAAATGCATTGGGTGCTAGTGGGAATTTTGGATATTTGTGACTTTAGGATAGCCAGAATAGTTACTAGTTAATATCTATCAACAATTATAACTTGTTAAAATGTGTATTGTTAAATTATGAATCCGTTTCATAAGCACTCTACTCCTAAAAACAAAAATGATAGCTAATATATATTTAGCTCTCCAAATATGCCAGACTGTTTTCTAGGTTCTACGTGTTTATTGTCTCTTTTAATTCCCCTAAGAAATTCTATGAGGGTATTTGTGGGTTTGTGTGTGTGCACACCAAGATTCACAAAGTACGTAAGATAAATATTTTAGATTTTTTTGGAGGGGGCACCACAATCTAAGAGAATGTTCTTTTGTGAGTAATTTCAAATAAGATTTGGTGTTCTGTAATCCCCTCCACCTCAATTTCATCCTTATTGTGTGCGGCAGCCTCTTATGATGCTTTTGTGTGTACCAAGGCTCCACTGAGTGAAGGGAGTTCTCCTGGGGCTCAAAGCACTGTGCAAAGTCAGCGTGCTGCTCTCAGAGGTGTGTCTGGTTTGATCCTACAGTTTGCCTGTAGACTCCCTGAGGAGTAGATGGAATGAATTTCCTTTAAGCCCACCTTCCATCAACATCATATCTCCTGCCTAAGTTTTCAGTAAGAAGTAGACAACGGAGTTTCCCTATCTTACATAGCTTTTATTATTTCCAAAATAACTAGGGAATGATAAAGGAGAATATGAAAATTCCCATTGATTCTAGCATCGAACGCGTTGCTGCTTCCAGCCAGTTCCTGGTATACACGTGTTGCCAACCAGGGGCATCGTTCTGTTGCTTACGGCTTGCCTTGAGGAGCCTCCCAGGACTGTTGGGAAGCTGCTGAGAGCAATCTATGTAAAAGCTGTTGGGAGGAGATCAGGGTAATTCTAGTGAATTGGAATCAAAACAGTTTCCAACTCCCAAGTTTGCAGCAGGATTCCTAGGCCTCAGGGCGGGGGCTGGGTGTGTCACGTGATGTGGCCTCGGGCTTCTTGTGAAAAATATCTTCAACCAAACAACCTGCAGGGATTGAAGGGGATAAGGTACCCAGCTTTAGGGTATCCGCTTAAAGGTTCAAAGGTGTGATTGAGGCGTGTGGAGGGAGCTGCAAGGAGAAAAGATGAGGAGAGGAACAGGGGAATTAACAAGAGTCTGAAATACCCGATTGGCCTCAGCATGTTTTAGCAAACCGGGCAAACGTCTGGATTATAGTATTTTGCTAGAGCCGCAGACAATAGCCATGTTTTCCAGCACAGTTGTTGAACGTTTTTCTCCCCAAGGTAAAATCCAAATGTTTGCATGAAAGTAACTGAATGTTGGTGCATATTACAGATCTTGTCCCCCAGGCCTGCCCCATCTCCTCCTGAGGTCTGTCTGGTGTTAAGTCAGGAAGGTGAGATGCAGGTGCAGTAGAGGCTTCTAAATGCTGCACAGGACTCAGGTGTCTCCACCAGAAACGCGGCACGGCTGCACAGACGGATGTTGATCACCATGTCCTCTCGTGCCTCCTGTGAGGGAGTTTCAGAGCCCTCCCCTTGTAACGCTGCTGAAGGATCTCTCACTGTCACATCACCCTTCCAAGGCTTGGGAGGGGCCCTGACCCTATGTTCAGATACTCATATGTTTTATAAAATTATCAAAAGTAAAATTGGTTAAGACTGCTGTATGACTCCCCCCAACTTTCTCTTTATCATACTTTCCTTTTGGGGCGGGCAAGGGGTTGTAGGTAGGGCTTTTGGAAGTTAGGGCGTTTTAGGGATCTAGATAAGTGGAAGTTGAAATTTAGTCTGGGTTAATGGGATATATATACACACAGACAACATATACATATATATTTCATATATATACACATACACATGTGTATATGTGTATGTGTATATATATATTTCATTTATTCATTTCATATATTTCATATATATATATTTCCTTGTGTATAGTTAAGCCATACTAACTGCCCTGGTGTGGAAATGGCTTCTGGGAACATAGCTAATGTCATCAAATCAGAGATTATTTACGATTACTCAGTACACAAGAACACTTGTGATGCCCTGAAATATTACAGAATATACATGAAAGAAATTTGATAGAAGTTTCCTCAAATTTGACCACAATCCTAAAGTTTACATGACTCTATATACATAAATGACTTGGGAACTTGAAGGAAACTTTGAAAAATTATTAAGAATAGTACACAAATTTCAATCAACCTACCAGAGAAGATATTGAAGTTTCTAGTCTCTCCATAAAAAAGGATATTGCAAAATTATTGTCATGAAGAGGTAATCTGAGGGAATACAGCCAGGAAAGTAGGGGGGGAATATTGTCAGGAAGATAATTAATAAAATTTATTTTTCTGGATTGCGTGATGTTTGTGGTACTTGTAGGCTGTTAGAAATTTATTATTTGTTGTGATTTCTTTTCTCATTTTGAATAAATAGTCTCTTTTCTAAGTTTGTACTCTTTCCCCTAAAGAATGTCCCCAAACTGTTTAAGCTTCAGACCTGCTCCTGGAGGGTACATTGTTATTCCGAGGAAATTGAAACTGTGAGAGGTTAAGTGGCTTGTCCAAGGTCACCTGGTCGTGAGCAGGGCTGAGTGGTGAGCCAAGTCAGCATGTCTCCAAGATGCTCATCACCCTTACGTTGTGCTGGCTTCCCAGTGGGGGGTGATGGGGGTGTGGAGTTGCAGCTGCTCACGGTCAGAGCCCTGGAGGATGTGGGAGGGCTCTCTGCTGCCAGCTCTTGCAGGCTTTTAGATAGCTGCCCCTTCGGGCAGTGTTCATACACTTGCTGGTGGTACATGAGACCTTCCCTCACCTGGCTTCAGGGTGAGTCAGCCCCTGGGGGAAGATCGTACGGTCCTCGTGACCGCTTTTGGTTTGGTGGGCTGCTGTCGGTCCTCACCTGAAAAACCACTTTGCCATTTTTCATTCCTTTTTCTCTGCCCCCAGCTCTTACTCTTTCAGGTTGGGGGCTCTCCCAGATGAGAGAAGGTCCAGGACCTCTGGGGAGAATGGGTTAGAGGGGAAAAAAACCAACAAACTAATGAGGGCTTAAAATGCTGGTGGTACAGGAGGGGCAAAGGGCATCCAAGTCTGCCATCCTTCATCTTTCCCGCAGCTCCTCCCTCCCTCAGCCCCTGACACTCCAACTGGCAAATACTACTGGGTTTTCCAGAATTGCGTCCACTTCCTCTCACACTGTGCAGTTTTCTCAAGAATGAGTGGTGTGGTATACAAATTTCTGGCATTTCTGGGGTGGGGGACAAATTGTCTTGCATCCTCTAAGTCAATGAGAAAAAAGAGTAGCCCTGGAGCCTCAGTGTTTGTGGTTTCTTTGCTACTTTTGCTTCCTCTTGTTCATTTCGGTTATTATTGAGGTGGGAGAGTTTGATCAATCTACGTCTATGCCACCATCTTTCTCCCAGAAGCTGGTTTTGATTCTGCTTTTTGCATTTTTGCTTCCCCTGAAATCCTTTATTCACCCACAGGTCTGTCACCCAGTCCTATTATCTTTGCGTCTTATATTAATTTTTCTTTGTAGCTTTCTCTTATTTTGCAAAAGGCTGAGTCTCTTTGCATCCTATTGAAGCTGCTGAATGTTTTTTAGAGCATTCTTCAGGTTCCCGGAGTAGATCATGGTTAGAGGTCTTCTCTTTTAGTTGTTACATGATTTCTTCACTTTTTCTTCTATATTCATTTTTTTTTTTTTACTTATAATAATTTTAATTTTTTTCCTGAAGATTTTATTTTCTGTCTGCAGGTAGGACACAGTGAGGAAGAGACACTCTGAGTGCCTGAGACAGGTCTTATTCGTTAGAGGGCCCGTGACAGGGTTTTCTACTTGTTAAACACTGTGTATTTCTGAACTTGGGGGTTGACAGTGTGGAAGGACCAAGTGGTCTACCTAGTTAATCCAGCAGAGGAGGTTTAACTTTTATTTTTTCGGAGTGTAACGAGGTTGTGCCAAAGGTGGTCTTCCGTTTGCATTTTTAACTCCGTTTCGGTTTCCTCCAGTCGCTAGCGATGGTTTTATTGTGAGTCCTTGTTTTCAGTTCTCTTGGAAGTTTTCACCTTTATCTGGTGTTTTCATAGGTCTTGCAGTGAGGTTCTGAGAGAGACTGTCAGGAGGTTCTAGCCACATGCGTTTAGACGGCACATGACTCGGCCAAGGTCATGCAGCCAGCTGGTGGCAGAGCCAAGTCTGTAATGCGGGGCTCCTTTCTTCCGGGCAAATCCTCAATCTTCAGGACCACCTGCCACTCTTGTCCTGTCAAGGCCCGAGCTATGATGTGATTTAGCAAGTGGCGGCTTTGTTAGATGTTCATTTCTGTTCCAAAGAGTTTGAGGTGGAGTCGTGCTGGCAGGAGCTGCACTCATAGACTTGTAAGCGTTGGGCCTTTTCAGACTAAAAAAAAATATGCACAGAGCTGGAAGTTGCTGAGGGCTTTTCCAAAGCTGAGAAACGTGTGTATGTGTCCTGGACATGATCTCCCAGGCACTGGAGAGGTGGAGATGAGGCGGTTTTGAAGTACTGGGTCTGCTTTTGTGCTTAGGAATCCTAGTGACTGCCTTGCTATCTCTTTTTGAAATGTTAATCAAAGGCCACTTCCTTAATCACTCGGAGAGTGCCTGCTTCCCGCTTGTAGGGGCCTCTGTCTTGGGGAGATTTACCTCTCCAGGGAACCAAAGTGTCAACATTGGAGAGGAAGAGTGCACAGGTTTAGTGATTTAACAGGGTGATCTGCTAGCATGGCTCTAATTACAGTTACCCAAGGTGGCTTCACCATCCCTGAGACCTCAAAACATGCCGGATCCACCACTCCCATTGGATTGACCCAATCGTGGCATCCAGGTAATTTGAGCTTCGGCTTAGTTGAGGCTCCTTTGTGCTCTGTCCTTCATTCCACGCACGTTTAATGCACATTTAACGGGCCGGGCCGTGTAGATGAAGCCCAGCTGGCGACCACAGACAGATTTGCCAAAGCTTAACTGTTTTGAGGGAGCTTCTCACACCAACTATCCTTATGATCATACTCAGACCTCAATAAATATTTTATCTACACAATTACCGGTTTGGTGATTTATATAATGCTGGATGCTATTATTGAGTTTAATTGACTATATGGAACCCTAGTTTTTACTTTATGTAATTAAATGTTAGTAGACATAAAAACTGAGTGCATAAACCAATATCTGTCAACCCATCCTAAATATTTCTGAGGCTCTTATATGCATGGCATTGTGTAACGGAGAGATGATGGCCTTCAGGGAAAAGAAACGGAGCAGAATCCACAAATGGAGGCAATTTGGACCGGATTCTTATCTCTTATCTCGTTCTCAGTTTCTTCATCTTTAAAATGACAGCACGTAATTCCTGGATCATAGGATGGTTGTTATGATTAAGCGAGATTATGTGGAATGGCTGACCTGATGCCTGGCAAAGGATAGCTTCCCAATAAGGACTACTTTTTATATCCACCTTACTGATGTGTTCACTGAGTGCCTACCACATTCAAGGCATCATGGTATGTGACGACTCAAGGAGGGGACCTTACCTGCTTTATTTCTCTCCATGTTTTCATTGTCAGTCTCCCCCACTAGGGCGTGAGCTCCATGCAGGAGGGGCACACAGCTGTTAATCCCTGCTCTATCCCTAGTGCCTGGAATAATGTTTGGTACACTGTAGATACTCAATATAGGATTTGTGAATGACATTCAAGCAGAGTTGGATTATTTCAGAGGGGATAATAAGGAGTAGTGAGAATTGCCAAACTGGAGGAGTTTACTGGTTTTTCATGCAAGAGACCTTAAGATATAGTTGAGAGGACTTGTGCTTTGGGGTCAGATTGAAAGTAATTCTATTCCTGTTTCTGCCCTTTACAAGCTGTGTAGCCTTGAGGAAGTTGCTTAACCTCTCTGAGCCTCAGGTTCCAACTTTGCACAATTGTTCATTGAATCGCAAAGAGCAGGTCACAGGATTGTTCTAAGGGAAAATAAAGTAGTGCTTGTGAAGTACCCAGCACTAAATTGTTCAGAGTTATAGGGTGGGCTCAGAAGGCTGATTTTTCCCAAGGTAGAACTCAGGAAAGCTTTAAATGACCTGAGGATATTCTTTCTTGAGGATTCTTGATGATTCAGAAGGGACTATTACAAGGGTCTTCTCCTTGCTGCGCCAGGTGGGGGCACCTGGCTGTGGTCTCTCCCGAGGTCCTCTAGGCGGGTCACTAATGGAGCTGAGGTCTGGAGTGGGGTCAGAGGGAGCGCCCGAGTCCAAAGAGAGCAACGTGTGGCCCATGTGACTGCACGTGACCTTGAGCCACCAGGCCAGTGAGCGGAGAGGGAGGAAGCTGGCCTTGCTGGGCGAGGCCTGTTGACTGAGGCTCAGGGTGTGTGGCTGCTTCTCTTTCTTTTTTCCTCTGAAAAAATTATATGTTAAAAATAAGTCACTTTCAGAAGAAGAGATTTTTAGAAAGCCAGATATTCCTATAGTGGTTAGTGGTCACTTGGGCATTATGGCTCGGCAACTAGGAATGAAGTGTTTGGAGTAGGACTGCTGGATACAAATCCCAATCGGGTCAATTCCTGGCTGTGGGATTTGGGGCACATTATCTACCTGGTTCTCAGTTGCATTGAGCATCAAATGCGGGTAGTTACAGTATCTGTCTCATGAGGCTCTTTGAGGGTTAAATGAGATAACCCATAGAGATGCCTAGCACAGCACACAGCACATAGTAGGACTCAGTGCTAGCTGCTATCATTATTGCTCCCACTTTACAGATGAGGAAGGGGAGGCTCAGAGATTTTCTCTGATCCACCAAGTTTGCAAAGAAAGTGTCAGACCTGAGCCATGTGTCATCTTTTGATGCCAAGTCTTACATTCCTGACACTTTACCAGACTCCAGTCCATTCATTCATTCATTCATTCATTCATGAGGCGTTTATTGAGTTTCCCTCCGGCTCTCAAGCATCAAACTGCTAGGCTCTTTGATGAGTCCTGAGGTTTCAGTGGAGAGAAAATGGACACACACGTCCTGCCCTGGTGGACTTAGACTGGTGGTGGGAAGACAGAAAATAAACAAGTAAATGAGTAAATAACAATTTCAGAGTTAGTATGGGGTTTGAGCAACAACCCCATTGAGCAGAAGCAAGGTGGTGTGATAGAGAAGAATTGGAGAAGGGGGGAGGCTATTTCCCACTGAACGTTCTCTGACAAGGTGGCATTTGATTTTCAATGTGGAAGATGCGCATGAATCTACGTGAAGCCACGTGGCCTGCTAATGCAAGAATGTTCCAGGCATGGGGAACAGCAGTGCAAAGACCTTGAGGCCGTCCAGGGCTTGGCTTGGGCTTCAGAGGCCTTCGGAAGATGACACAGCTCCTGCCAGAAAGCAGTGTAAGGCCATCCTTTTGTGTAGAGGACACCTTTCCTCACCTTTCCCAGCAGATCTAAAGTTTCCCTGAGATGGGTTATGACCTGCGGCCATCTCTTTCTTTCACTGCGCCCTCAAAAATAAAACTGAAAAAGACATCGCCGTTGTGTGAGAAAAGATGAAAGATGCTATTCTGGCTTCTGAGTGGGCAGAGCTCTGGCCCAGGGCCAGGAGAGCTGGGTTCTGTCCCAGCTCTGCACCCCTCTCTGCAGCCTTGTCCTTTTTATGTCTGCTTCCACACCTGTAAAATTAGGAGCTGAGCCAGATGACCCCTTCCCTCTTCAAACCTGGGAGAGCAGCCGAATCCCTGAATCTGCTCCTGGGCTGTTTTTGGGGAAAAAAAAGACTTGCTGGGTTGGGTGGGGCTGCCTTTCAGGCTGGTGGACTCGCCAGCTGGTCTCCAGATTGAGCCATCTTCACTTTTCTGAAGGTGATCGTGCTCTCCCCTGCCCACCCCCCGCTCCTTGGCAGGTTGAAGCTGTGTGCTGACCCCACACAGGGGCTCCTCCTTCGCTCTTTCCTCCAGGTCACCATGCGTAGCAGCATCTGCTGCGATGTTGCCTGGGGCAGAGAAGCCTGCTCTCCTCCACGGTCTCTCGGGTCTTCATGCAAACCGGTGCCTGGGAGGGCTGGCATGTGTGAGGAGACAGAAACCTGCCTGCCACGTCCCGCTGTGTTCTCTTCTTGTACGACATACAGATGTACCAGACCGAGGCCCACTACAGACCACGCGGACAAGCTGGTCTGAGCAGAGGCTTCTATTTCCAGAGGACGCCTGACACTCCTTGTGTCAAATGTAGCCGGGTAACATGGTGGAGGACACAGTCACCGTTTTATAGGGTTGGAAATCCAAGTGCCCTTCAAGAGGGTTTAACTTATTGCCTTCTGTTACATGGGAAGAATCTCTGGCCCGAGAGGTTAGGTGAGTTGCCCAAGGTCACACAGCAGTAAGTGGTGAAAGAAGCTGGAATTTACAATGCAGATTAATAGTTTATCACAATAGGCTCCGCTGAACCACACAGGATATGGTGGGCAAGCCTAGATAGTTCCTTTAAAATGTTTTGTTTGTTTTTGAGATTATGCAAACTGAACTCATATAACATAGCTATCTTTCCCATTTCTAATTCATACATTGGGATTAAACATTAATTTAACAATTACTTATTTGGTACCTACTGTGTGTCAGGCACTGTTCCAAGTCTTCACAAATGTTAAATGTACCCAATGCTCATAACAACCGGAAGAGATGGGCACTGTTAATAGCCTGGTTTTACAGATGGGGAAGTTGAGGCACATAGAGGTTAAATAACTTGGCCAAGGTCACAGGGTTTAAAAAAAAAAATAGCAGAGGTGGGATGTTGGCTCCAGAGTCCATGCTTTTAACCCCTACCTACGTATGTCTCACTGGGCAAAGAGCATCATCCAGCACCCAAAGTGGGCGTCCGAGGGCCACTAATCTCATTGAACCCGTTAGTTTACAGATGGAAAAAGTGGGGCCTAGAAAGGGCATGAGAGCGTTGGATCAGGTTCCAGAACGTCGCTGTTCCTGTCAGCCCTGCTTTTCTTTTCCTGCTTCACTGCGCCGCCTTGGAAGTCAAAACACGTCTCTGATCTAGAAGGCGCCCAGCAGCAAGTTCATTATTCTCCCTTGAAGTCCCTTCACTAACTTCCACCTTTGTTGTTTTCATTCCTGGATTTATTATAATGGGCCAAATTAACCTGAGTTGCCTCACGGAGTCGCTGGGAGAAAGAACCAAATGAGGAGATCAGACGCTCTTTCCCTGGTCCTTGGGGAATGCCCAAGCCATCAGAGAGACATCATCTTATTTATAATAAATTCACTGTTCAAAGAGCTTTAAAACATTTTTTTCTATTAGGAGTATTGTTTCTATCTGTTGAGTCCATGAGTGTTTGACATTGGATGACTTTATAAAACATTCTACTAATTGGATTTGTTAAAGCAAATAAATCAAACACTAATTGGAACGTGCCCTGCCATTATTTTTGCTTACTGAATTAGATATAATGGTGTGAAGGCCTTCTTATCATATTTGTGCACTTACTTAAACACCTCCCTGGCACACTGTTCTGCAAATTCAATTAGATATTCAAAAAAGGAATTCAATTTATGCGAGGCTGGTTTACGTTCATTCCGGGGGCAAGACTTGCTTACCCTCGATAGGCTGTTCATGATTAATAAGCCCCACTTAGATATTGCCCTGCCTTCAAAGCATTTGACGGCACGAGGGTGGAATCTTGATGAACCAGATGTTGGGGTACTTTATCGTTAGAGTGTGTGTGTCCGCAGAGCAGGGCTGGCTGCATGAGTGTGTGACTTGTGCTGTTGCACGGGGGCTGATACTTGCTTAGTTTCATGCTCTGCTATGGTCATCTTGAAATTCTTAATGGTTTTTAAGCAAGAGGCTTTGCATTTGTTTTGCACTGGGCCCCACACATTTTGGAGCATCTGCTTTGGTTCTCAGACCTTCTGGCTAAGGAAGAAGTCTTTGGTTTGAGTCTCAGCTCTGCCCCTGATTGCCTGTGTTGTGTTGAGTATGTCATCCACACTGACCTTGGTTTCCTCATCTGTGAAGTGGGGTTACTACTCCTTACCCATGGAGAACACGTGCTATAATGTAAGTAAAGTGCTTATTTAAATTTAGGGAGCTGTTGTGCTTCTCTTAAGAATCCCTTATCCTACAGGCCAGGAGCGTAGCATCGAAAGATGGTGGGAGACACATTCCCCCCTCCACTTTCCCAGAGGAAAGAGAAAGCATTCTCCAGCCGAGAAATGGGAAGGAGGTGTTGAAAGCACATGACATCAAACATGCAAATGGAGAAATGTGATACTTTTCTGTAACTGCGTTAAGATTGGAAATTTTTAGGAGATAAAAGGTCAGTAAACTACAGCCTGCAGGCCCATTTTGGAACTCCACTGGTTTTCACACAGCCCACAAACGAAGAATCGTCTTTATATTTTTAGAAAATCAAAAGAATATCGTTTTATGACATGAAAATCGTATGAAATTCAAATAAATATTTAAATATTTTTGAAATAAATTCAGTAAATATTTATTAGAATACAATGGTGTCCATTCTTTTTTTTTTTTTTTTTTTGGTGAGGAGATCAGCCCTGAGCTAACATCCGCCAATCCTCCTCTTTTTTTGCTGAGGAAGACGGCCCTGGGCTAACATCTGTGCCTATCTTCCTCCACTTTATATGGGACGCCGCCACAGCATGGCTTACCAAGCAGTGCGTCGGTGCGCGCCCGGGATCCGAACCAGCGAACCCCGGGCCGCCGCAGCGGAGCGCGCGCACTTAACCGCTTGCGCCACCGGGCCGGCCCCCGGTGTCCATTCTTTTTGTATGGTTTGTGCCTGCTTCTGTACTACAATGGTGTTGCAGAGTCGTTGTGACAGAGGCTGGGCGGCCTGCCGAGGTGAGGAGAATAATAAGAGGGCTCCCAAGATTCCGGCCCCCGGTGTCCATACCCTATACAATCCCCATCCCGTGGGTGGGACTGTGACTAGGATGGATTCCACTGCCATGATTAGATTATTTTAGTGACAAAGGTGAAGGAATTTTGCAGGTGTAATTAAGATCCCAAATCGGTTGACTTTAGTTAATTAAAAAGGAGCTGATCATGGATGGGCCTGATTGAATCATGTGAGCCCTTAAAAAGATCTGAACTCTGCCCAAAGAAAGAGAGTTGAGACATGAGAGGGTTCATGGAGGGCCAGGTGGCCAGGAACTGTGGGTGGCTTCTAGGGGCCGAGGATGGCCCTGGATGACAGCCAGCCGGAGAACACAGACCTCAATCCTATAACTACAAGGAACTGAATTCTGCCAAATGCTTCGTAAGCATCAAAGAGGACCTGAGTTCCAGAAAGGAATGCAGTTCCCCTGACACCTTGACTTCAGCCTTGTGAGGCCCTGAGAAGAGAACCCAACCCAGCCTTGCCTGGACTCCTGAGCTGCAGAAACCGTGAGATAAGAAATGGGTGTTGTTTTAAGCCCCTAAGTTTGTGGTAATTTGTCGTGGAGCTATAGAAAACCACCACACCTGCAAAGTGAAAATATTTACTATCTGGCCTTATACAGAAAGTTTCCCAACCACCAAGTTAAAAAATAATAAAACCACTTATATGACATCACCCTTTCCTGTGTCCCCTGACCATTTAGTCCTACTACATCTTGAGTCTGTCTGAATGTCCCTTGTGTGAGCTCCCTACACATTGAGGATGACCATGGGAGGCCGGACTCCCCCTTACCTCGTCGCCCACCGTGCACCCGCCAGCCTTCCTGCCTGACTCGGAGCCCCCAACTCCATTCCTTCTCTTCCCCACCAAGGGGCGGAGCCTGTCCCTATGCCTTGACCTCCAAGATTGCAGACGGGCATCTTGGGCCCAGGTGCTGATTTGGGGGCAGAAGGCATGCAGGCTGGCTCAATGCCACTGTCACAGGGGTTGGGCAAGAGCTGTGCAGCCACCGTGTCCCTCAACCAGAACTTCCTTTCAAGATGAGGGTCGCCTTCCCAGTTCATTGCCGTGATGTAATGGGTAGACTGAGCTGGTCTGGGTTCAAAGCCTCCCCTTGCCACTTGTGATCTGTGTGATCTTGGGCTAGTTTTTTAACCTTTTTATGCCTCAGTTTCTTTATCTGTAAAATGGGGGAGAACAATTGTATCTATCTCGTGGGTTGATTGTGGTAATTAAATGAGCTAATATTGGTAAACGCTTAGAACAGTGCCTGGCGTGTAGTTCAGCACCTGATGCTGAGTGTTGCTTACTGTTACTATCACTGAGATCTAGCGGGGATTTATAGCTTTCTCTCTCCATCTCTTTGACTTTGCACCATGACTACCTGGTGCTGCCAATAATTATGCCCACTTCCCGTGCTCACACCCTGCTCACAGTTTAATCCTGAGCAGTCTCCCCTCCCCTTCTGGACCTGTTGCTAATACTCACATTTCTCCTCTAATGTCTCCTTGGCCTGTCCATGTCTCACCTCACTCTTCTCCTTATTTGGTGGCCTGATGGTTTCTCCTTGGTTCATCCTTTGACTTCCCTTCACTCTCTGGATTCAGACTTTCCATCTATACAGGGCCTTTGCGGGATCAGGGTAAATACTCTTAAAAGGTCCAGTCAGAGCTCTGAGCCCCAAGTTCCTGCTGCAAGGCCTCCAGCAGGTTCACCCTGACCCCAGAGAGAAGCCCAATGGAAGATGGACAAGAGCACCCTCTGTTGGCCCCAGCCTGGCTCCCCTATGTGAGTGCTGGTCCATTTTTAACGTATTCAGCCATTCATTGAGCAATAAAGAACAAGCATCTATTATGGGCTAGATGCTGAGTAAAGAGACATGTGGCACATCCCTGCTTTCTTGGAGCTTTGGGGCCTGAAGTTGGAGGGATAGTCTTGTGGTCTCATCCCCCTGTCCCCCAGGACTAGAGGTACCCTCAGAGCACCATGAGGCGGATATTGAGGGGGCTACTAGGGCTTTCAGTTCCAGTTATATATGTCAGGGGAGAGGGCATTTCTATGCGTCCTCATAATGGTAGATCGCCTTGGTGTCTGGTCATATTTGCCAAAATTATGAGCTCTGCCAGAAGGGGTACTGGCCATGTAGAGCAACTGAAGGCAAATTTCCACTTTTGTTTGGATGTTTTATCCAGTTTTCTCTCTTCACTTAGCTCCACCACTGGATATTACAGGCACAGCTTTCTTTTCTGGGAGCAGCAGGATGAGACTGGGATTCTGTGAACACACAGAGTATTCTAAGAGGGGCAGGATTGGAGCAATGGACAGTGCTCGGGCTTTGGTATCACACAGCCTAAGGCTGATGTCTTGCTCCACTGCTTCATGCGGGTTAGTTAACTTCTCTGAGCCCGTGATACTGTGTCTGTAAAATGGGTACAATCAGAATGACAGAGCTGGTGGTAAGGGTTACATGTTCAACTATCAAAAAAAAGAGATGTTCTTATTCTTATCACTGTATGTGATGTCACTCTTTGCCTGAGATTCCTAGCTGGGCATGTCCCTTAGCAGCTCTGATGACAAGTTTCCATGTGTCAAATGAGGAGAGCAATCCTTCTTTCTTAGAGCAGGTATTGGCAAACTCCGGCCCCTGGGTAGAATCTGGCCCACCACCTGTTTTTATAAATAAAGTTTTATTGGAACACAGCCACATCCATTTGTTCGTGTATTGTCTATGGCTACTTTTGTGCTACAATGGCAGAGTTGAGAAGTAGCTGTGACAGAGACTGTGTGGCCACAAAGCTGAAAATATTTACTATCTGGTCCTCTATAGAAAAAGTTTGTTCACCTCTGCCTTAGAGAGTGGTGGTGGCTGGACTTACCTCCATTTGTATACATGCATATATAAATACACACTTCCCTAGCTCAACTACAGTGCCTGGCATATTGCAGAAGCCCAACAAATCTTTGGTTCCTCTTCTGAACTTAATTTTGTTCAAGAATACACAGGATCGTATCTGAAAAATGCAGAGGCAGACACATTTATATTTTTATTGAATTCTATTCCTCTCTCATTTTCCAAAGAAGAGCTCATGTTTAAAAAAAAAATTCTGATTGGCACTCTAAACTTTATTTATGCTTTAATGTATCCTAAAGTATGTATCCTGCACTATTTTTGCTTCCCTTACAGATGCTGATGTGCTATACATTACTGAACCCAAATGGATTTTCAAAATCCAATTTCCTTGCTACAGTTTTCCATTTCTCTGTTGACTTTTTATACTTGACTCACGGCAGGGCATCTGCGGCCTTTGCCACATTCTGACCTCCACCTATCCAGGGAAATATCTCCTCTGTCCAAGTGCAGGGAGGTAGTGATGCGTCCTCAGCCTGTGGCTGCACTCCCCTGTCTTCCCCAAACCAGGTGCTCTGGAGACTTAGCCCAATTCCTGGGGTGGGGGGAGGTTTACGAGGTTTTTGTTTCCCTAAAAATGTTTGTGATGGGGGTTGACATCAGTTAAATAGGGCCACTCACTAGTTAAAATGGAATCAGGTGAGCATCGAAATGTGTATCTTTTGGAAATCTCTCCAACCATAAGTCTTCCCTAAGTAGCCTGGTGTAAATGCCTGAAGAGATGGCTGGGAGTCTTTTCTGTCACGTGTTATGGCTCTAAGGAATGGCACCAAGACAGATAAACGTAATTTTTGAAAGAGCTAGAAGAGGCGCAATGAGACTCAGGATCACGGGTTTGACTATTCCATGCTGTGGGTCCACGGGAAGCTTGTCTTTCCTTCCTTCTCCCCTTAGTGGCTCTCAGTAGCCAGTCCTTGGCCTGGCGGCATGGCTCTGCATCTCTGTGGCTCCTGAGAGTTCCTAGTTCTTTCGGAGTCTCTGGAATCCTTAACCTTTGCCACTGGAAGTTTCCTTAATGATCCATCTTGCACACCAGAAAATGAAGACTCAGACATGAGGAAGGAATGTGAGTAAAGGGGGCTGTATGCAGCTGTCAATGTAGGTTGCCGTCAGGGTATATAATCTTGAGCTCATAACCACTCTGTTTCTCAATCTGTTGGTTGAGAGGAAGAAAATTCATGGAGGATTGCTTAAAAAATACTTTCTAAGTATATTTTCTCTCCTGAATAGCTTTTAAAACTTATTTCTGAGTCAATCCAGACCAATAGGGAGCAGATCTCTAGACTGAATCATATTAGGCCCCACGAGTTGCTTTTCCTGAATTGTATGTTTAGGTGATGCTATCAATTTATAGTGAGAATGATTATGAGAAATAGCCTCATGAAATTGGCCATGCATCCCTCATATGGATGTTGTTTCAGATAGTGTTCTTTATGGGGTATGGGATTTCTGTTACCAGTACCCCTGTGGGGACGTTCTTGTGTGATCTGAGCACCTGGAATGGTTGTAATTTTCCTGAGCAATTTGGCTTTTATTGTATGAACGCAGACTGCCAGTATCGAACAGATTTTCCTTTTTCTATTGGCCGCTGGAAGCTCAGAGCCAAGTATGTAACTCCTTTTTAGCAGGCGGACATGTAGGAATTTGAAGCATGGACTTGCAACTCTCTCCTTCTGTCCTGCTTTTCTTTCTTTTCCTGTCCTCAAATTGCTTTTTGCCATCATGCTTAACAGGCTGTATTTCCCGCTTCTGTGTTTATCAGTCTACTATGGCTGGACTAGAGTTGATGGTGGGTAGATCAATAACTAGTTAGACAGCATCCTTTGAATGGGGTCTCTGAGCTTCATCACATCTCTATGCAAGTGTTTTTTGCACCTTAAGTGTGTGCTGTGTGGTTGTCTTTCCCTCTACTCTGCAAACTATGTGAGGGTAAGAATCATACCTGTGGATTCTGTGCGCCTGCACAGAACTCGTAAAAAAGATCTCCGTTAAATGTTTCTAGAATAAGCGAGGGAATGGATTCAAATGGGAGAGACCCAACCACCTTGGAAGCCCTTTATCTGCCTGATCCCCTCTAATGACCTTGTGAGTGAAAGGCTTGGTCCTTGATTTGGGGGA
Organism: Diceros bicornis minor; assembly: GCF_020826845.1. Lineage (NCBI taxonomy): Eukaryota > Metazoa > Chordata > Mammalia > Perissodactyla > Rhinocerotidae > Diceros > Diceros bicornis. The sequence goes on from NC_080758.1 coordinate 17,908,150, forward strand.
ATACATTCTCTCTGTGGTCTGTTAGAAAGAGCATGGGTTCTACACTTGGGTCACCATGGATTTAATCTTGGCTCCAACACTTTCCTTCTCTGGGATCTGAGCAGGTCACTTAACCCCACAATGCATCAACTTTCTTGTACTTAAAGTAGGGATAAAAATCTACTTCACAAAGTTGTAAGGAGTAAGTGAAAGCAAATGATATAGAATATGTAATCAGTGCCTAGTATATTGCCTGGCATGGAGCAAATGCTCCAGAGAGCTTGCTTCTTATATTAGTCAGGATATGCAAGGTTCTGCTATGCTAACGACTAACCCCTAAGATGTCAGTGGTGTAAAACAAGAAAAGTTGATATTTTGCTTCTGAAAAGTTGAATGCTAATATCACCAGTCAAGTGACTCTCTGGATGACTTCCCTCCAATGATCAGGGATCTAGAATCGTTCTTCCTTTGATGCCATTGCCGTTAACTACAACTTTGAAGGTCCTCACAGCAGAGCAGATGAGAAGTATTGCTTATAAGAGATTGTTTTGATGGGCTAGTCCTGCAAATAGTGGATATCACTTTGTGACATATTTCCAGGGTTTACCACATGGTCTTCCCTAGATGCAGGTGGCCTAGAAACATAGTGTTCTTGTGTGTGTAAGAGAGAAGACCCAAACAGTTTGCCATGCACATAGCATTGTCTTGGCCACACTCTCCTTCCCTAGCCCTGGAGGCCATCTCAGTTTAGGATGCTCAGTCAGCTCTTCCAATGAACAGTTGAGATGCTGCAGGCTCCCCTTGCTTATCCATTCCAGCACATCAGGATCTGTTGTTGATAGCATTGACCTAATTCATCCGTCTCCCACAGGCTGGGCTCCAGTGAGATGATGGCAATGTAGGGAAAGGTGGTTGGCCCTCTTAGAGCAACTGGAATTGCTGCTGCTACTGTTTTTTAATTTTTAGATGGAGTATGTTGTGTTTTTATATCTGGGGCATTCGCTCTGCTGTTCTGGCCAGAGAAGGCTTATAGAAGAAGTGAGTTTTGGAAGATTGTTTAGAATTTGTCAGACGAGCACTGTGGGGAAGGAGCTTTCTGGGTTGAAGAGACAAGGATGAGACTTGAAAGAGCAGGTCCAGCTCAGAGACTGCTGTGGGCCCCTGTTGCTCGAGTACAGCTTGGTTTGTGTCTGGCATCCCATTAGCATTTATTGGTTCATTCATTAAACAAATGTTTATTAACCCCCTACTATGTGCCAGCACTGCTCCCAGCTCTTCTGAAGCTTACTGTCTAGTGGAAGCTTCACTTCCACTACAAAGCGGTTGATTGCCTCTGTATTTACCTTTCAAAGGTCATCCTTTTCCACTATTTCTGGGATGAAATCTCCTCTGTCATCTGCTCCTAACCTTCCCTCTTGTCTCCTGGGTCTTCCATCCTTGCCTGTTGACCCTTGTCAATCCACACTGGTCATTGCCTTTCTTCCCTCAATTCCCCAAGGCACCGGCGACACATGGCTGTCCTGTGTAGCCAGCTCTCACTGAGGAGTTGGGTGTGGTGGAGGGACGTTACAGCACAGGACAGGGACCTGTTCCCAGTTCCTGGTCAGAAAGGCTTCCTGTACCATTTCAACTTAGTGGTCCTCTCACCGCCCCAGCTGCAGCCTTCATAGCACGTACTGAGTGTTCATTAGTTTACTTGTTTACTATCAGCCTATATCACTAAATAATGAGAGCATGGCTCTTTTGTAAACCACTGTACAGCTAGGACCTAGTACTCTGTTGGATCTACACCAAGAGCTCAATTAAATAATTGTTGAACTACTGAATGAATAAATGAAAGCAAACAGATATTTTAGTTCCTACCAATGCATCAACCACTTCCCATCACAGGAAATTTCTCACTGGCCATCACCTTCTATAGGTTTCTGCTTTTCATTTTGTTTCTTGCTCCCCTCTCTCCCTCTCCTTTTCTTTTCTCTCTCGCTGTCTACATAAAACACCCCAAATTCGTGTTACTGTCTGCAAAGCTATTTAATACTCGCAACTCAAGGCCCAACCCCTGCCCTCCCGAAATAGGTCCAGCCCTCCTTCCCCTGGCTTGAGACTCATTGGGGTGCTAAAGACCAACTCTTCTGGGTTCCCATACACAGCAAGAAAGGATAGTGGAGAGAGCTTTGACATCACAGGTTTAGCAATGTTGTGACCAAAGTCTGTATCAAATCTGTCAACAGATTAAAGTCCTCCACTCAGCATAGGAAATCCCAGGTCTGGGGTGCAGAGAAGGGGTTTTGTACTTTGTAGCTGATGGAGATGATGGTGTGATGTTGCCTGAGGCTGCAGACACAGGCAGACGCTAGTGAGGGATGGTTTCTGTACACGAATCAGAACCACGTTTGGACGTGTGATGGGGAACCAATGGGTGTTTAAGGGGGGGAGATATGATGGGATGAAATCTAAGCATCACGAAGACCAGGAAAGGGCAGTGGAAAAGATGGACTGGGCTCTGAAATGGGTCTGGGGGCCCGTTCAGGAGGCTGCTGTAGAGCTCAGTCCTGGCGCCGCCTCCCTGCCTCTGTGTGTCTTGCCTGGTCACCTCGGGATGCCTTCCTCCCGCTCTTGACTCCTGGAGAGGCTCACATCCTTCATAGCCCTGATCAGTTCTCCTCCTCCAGAATATCGTGGGCTCCTGTTTCTCTGGACGGAGCATTTCCTGGTTGGAGCCCTGATTCTACACTCCACATCTCTCTCAGTGTCACCTGGAGGGGCTTACAGCCCATAGCGTTTGCTTAGTAAATTCATGTCAAAATCGAATTGACACAGCTTATTGTAAAATGGTGGGTGGCTTGGACTTTAAAGTTAAAGGGAGAAGCTTTAAACACTATGAACATTGACCTGATTACCTGCCAGATGCATGGTTGTCTCATTCTTCATAGTTTGATTTTTACTCCATGAAACACGATTTTTCAAAAATTGCTTTCACAGGGAAGGAGGTGGCCGTTGAGAATTTATTCTGCACCAGTTACTTTTTATATGTTATTCCATTTAGTCCTCATGACATTTCTGTCAGATGGATCTTTCCCTCCACGTTACAGATGAGGAAACTGAGTCACAGACAGGTGAAGCATCTGGCTCAAGCTGACCCAGCTTCGCAAGCTGAGATTTGTATCTAGTTTTGCTAGACTCCAAAGCTAGTGCTCTCTGCTGCCTCTTGGCATCTCTCCGTGTTGCAGGCAGCAATTACTGAGGCATGCCCTGGCATTCATTTTTCCTACTTAGAATGAGTCGTCGTTGTTTACTTTCTCAGGAAGGAAGATTGAAATCAATGTAACTAGCCTTATTAACTTTTTTAAATAGGGGGACCTGCGGATGCCAGCGCCTTTCCTGAGAGTGCCAAAGCAAATACAGAAATCCAATTTGCTCGCCTTTTTTTTTTTTAATCTTCTCCAGAGTTTAAAATTCAAAGCTGTAAATGAAGAGCCGATGAGACAGGGTTAACGAACCAAGCCTCAGACACGAGGATGTATTTACCCATCTCTCTTTTGTCTGCAGGCGGCTGTTCCTTTGATGAGCACTACAGCAACTGTGGTTATAGCGTGGCCCTGGGGACCAATGGGTTTACCTGGGAGCAGATTAACACGTGGGAGAAACCAATGCTGGACCCAGCGGTGCCTACAGGTACGTGACCCACTGTGTTTGGGGCTGTGATGGTAGCTTTTACAATGACTTGTGGGGAACATCTTTCTTATGGATTGAGCTGTCTGAGAAGGCAATAGATAACTTTGTTGGTAGTGAGTTCCCCATCCTCAGAGGTATGCAAACCAATACCTGAATGAATTCTTAAGGATGTGGAGGAATCATATGTCACTTGGATTCAGGGACCTCTAGGATTGCTTTTAGCTTTGAGATCTAAGCTTTAGCTACAAGTAGGGCATCACTGGGTTTTACTTGGGAGCCTGATAGTTGTGGGATTTTAGGGGAAGAAAGAGCTTCTGAAGAATTTGAGATTGTTCCTTTCCTTCCAGGCCACATAGATGCAGCTTGTATATATGTAGGGAAATTTCTATAGTCCAAATATTACTCATAAAGTCAATGTCCTGACATCCTGAATGCCACGCTTATCCTTAACTAATGGGGCTGAAGGCCTAATGTACACTCCTGATGGATACCTGCGTGAGCTAGGCCTATGGGAGTTCCGTCTGATGTATCCTAGGGAACGGACACCTGGAGGAGGTATACTCATGAGAACGCATTTAGGGCGGGGTATGCCTGGGTGAGTTGAATCTTGAAGAGGCTTGCCTGGTGACCTAAACCAGGAAGAGCTGCTACTCTGGGGACATTAAGATCACCTCTGGGTAATGTGATCCCTGGTGCAGTTGTAAAGACAATTAGTCTTTACTAAGAGGGAGGCTATTCTCTGTGGTTCCTCCCTGACCAAAGGCTCCCTCTGACCCGCACACCGTCTTGGTTTTTTACCAACCTCTCCTGGCGCTCTTTCTCAGTCTCCTCTGTCAGCTCACTCTGGCCATTAAATGTTGGAGTTCTTCATGCTTGTTCTACACTGTTTCCACGTGTATTAGTCAAGGTTCTCCAGAGAAACAGAACCAATAGCATACAGAGAGATACACATAAGAGGAGACTTACAGGGATTGGTTCACATGATTATGGAGGCCAAGAAGTCCCACCATCTGCTGTCTGCAAGCCGGCGAACCAGGAAAGCTGGTGGTATAATTCAGGCCAAGTGTGAAGGCCTGAAAATCAGAGGGGCTGATGCTAAGAGCCCTGATCTGAGTCTGAAAGCCCGAGAACCAGGAGCTCCCATGTCCAAGGGCAGGAGAAGATGGGCCTCCCAGCTTAAGAAGAGAGAGGGAATTTGCTCTTTTTCTGCCTTTTTGTTCTATTTGGGCCCTCAAGGAATTGGGTGATGCCCACCCACATTGAGGAGGCCTATCTGCTTTACTCAGTTCACCAATTCAAATGCTAATCTCTCCTGGAAACACCCTCACAGACGCACCCAGAAATAATGTTCTCCCAGAGATCTGGGCATGCCTCAGCCCAGTCAAGTTGACATATAAAATTAACCATTACTCCATGGATAGCCTCAGCTACTGGGCTTCAGTTGCCATCAGACATCTCTTACAAATTCTAGAACTACAAGACCCACAGCCCAGCTGTCATGTCTTCTTGGCTGCCTCTGGGGAGAGGGATTTTCCAGGATGCCACTAAGCTGGAGACAGAGAAGATGCTCAGAAATGTCTAAGTGAGGGTGTGGCCTCTTTGACTTTGAGTTTGGCTCCAAAGCAGGAGGCTTCTGGATGGCTCTATGTAGTTCCTATTAAGGAATAAATTGTTTGTATAAATTCCTCCTGAGTGTAGACTCAAGCCCCAGGTATAATAAAGCTGTGCTACAAAATTGAGCTTTTCAGATCTGGTTGGATCTTTTTGCATGAGCAGAGTCACCAACGACTACACATGCCCATTAGTAAGGTGACCATGACCTCTTTGCCTGTTGCCCCATCATACTTTTTAACCATGCTGACTCTACTCTCAAAAGTGTCTTGATTTAGGTGATAGAATCACTCATTTCGTTAGGGACCCCAAGAGTCCAAAGCACCTGTGCTGAAACAAACCACATCTGCTCTGCTCTGCACGGCCATCTTTGGTGTTGGCGAAGTACATCCAGATCTTATAGTGTGTGTGTGTGTGTGTGTGTGTGTGAGTGTTGACACGCACATGTATGCTCGTTCTGCTCGTCGTTAGCTCACCTGAAACCCTATAGGGTCTTACTGGCTCTCCAAGCGCAACATCTCAAAACTGAACTCCTGATTCATCCATTCCCCTCATCCACTCACTCTCCAGTGGCCCTCGTCTCAGGAAAAGCCACTTCATCCAGTCTAGTGCCGATTCAGAAACCCGGGGGTCAACTTTCTCTTCCCTCTCCTCCCCTGTCTTCCTGTCAATCCCTTTGTCCTGCCACTTTACCTCCTGAGTACATCTCAAGTCTGCCCACGTCTCTCCACCTCTGCCACCACTATCCTGGTACAGGTCACCACCAGCTCTTGCCTGGGTGACTGGTATCCTTTCTAAAAGACTTCTTGGCTTCCTCTTTTGACTTTAATCCATTTTCCACACAGAAGCCAGAGAGATTGTTCTAGAATACAGGCTTGTTCATGTTGCCTCTTCCCTTCATTGCCCCCACCCAGGTTTGCTTAGAGTCTTTCTGAGGTTTCCTATTGCTCTGAGAAAGAAGACCAACGTCCTGCTGTGGCCTCCAACGCCTTACAGGGCTGCTTCTGCCTATTCCTTCAGCCTCACCAAGTTCCACACCCCCATGCTTACTTCACACTGGCTTCTATGAGTTCCTAGAATGTTCCAGACCCTTTCCCGCCTCAGGAACTCAAATAAGATTGGCACTCTCCCTGGAACCTTTCCTTCCACTCTGTTTTCTTGTACTTTCCCTTCATGTCTCAGCTTAAACATCACATCGCATCCTTAGGATAGTGCTCCCTAGATACTCTGGTCTGCGTCAGCTCTCTCTGGAAATGTTTCCCATTGCACCCTGCACGTTTCCTCGGTAACACACATCATAGCTGATGTTATTTGTTCAATGTGTGTTTTACCCCCAGATGAGAAGCTCTATGTGAATAGGGACCATGACAGTCTTGTTCCCAGGTTTATCTTCAGCATTTAATACAATGCATCATACACAGTATGTACTAAATAACATTTTGCTGGATGGATGCATGGATGGATGGGCAAATAGGCTTCGTCAAGTGTTTTTTAAATGATGAAATGAATCATAAACATGATTAAATACCTTTGGGCACTCTATTAACTGATCACACGTTCTTAATCTTTGCTACTGTCCTTCCATTTTACAGATCAGTAAACCAAGGTTCTGAGAAGCTGAGTGACATCGCTACTTTTCCCACCATGACACTCTCTCTGCCCAAAGGAACACCTTTTGCTTCTAATCCTAATTTTCTCAGCCCATCATTATGGCCGAGTGTCATTTCATAAATATTGGATTGTGCTAATACAATCTTCTGAGTTTTTCCAAATAGAGGCATTTGATAATGATCACCGAAATTATTCTGTCATGATGCGCCTGTGGGTTTCAGTGGCTCTGCGTGCTTCTTAGGCAGAGAGGCATGAAAGTGAATTTGGATTAAGTGAAATTGTTTGTTCTTCTCATGGGCGAAGGCTGAAATCTTACTTTTCCTTCTGTGAAGCCAGCAGTTTCCATTCATTTGGAAATCTAGTTGGAGTCCATTTATTCAAATGTTCCACCACCATTTACTGATCCCCTTCTGTGTGACAAGCTCTGTGCTAGACTCTGGGTAAATCAGACCATGTCATTTTGTCACTTAATTCCTCCGGTGGCTTCCCCTGGTGCATAGGATGAAATCTGAACTCCTTGCCATGGCCTGCAAGGTCCTGCATGATCCAGTGTCTTCCCCAAGCCCTTTTCCTTTTCAAAATGCTACAGACACATTGGCCATGTTCCTTGGACGTGTCAGATTCTTTCTTGGCTCAGGACTTTCACACAGGCAATTCTTTCTCACTGGAATAGTTTTTCTCCACTTTTCACTTGGCTGATTTCTTCAAGTCTCAGCTCAAACAATTCCTCAGGGAGATCGTCCCTCGTCATTCTGTCTAAAGAAGGACTCTCTTGTCCTTGCTCAAAGCATCCTCTACTTTGCTTGCAAAGTCTTCATCACAGACATGTTTACAGGCCAGCTTATTCCAGTCCTACACCATAGCTGGGTGGCTCTGGGGCCTTAATCCCTCTGCCTCAGTTTCCTCATCTTTACATGGGAACCAGCGTGAGAGTTAAATGGATTGATGCCTGTGTGAGTGTGAAGTGTCTGCACGTGGTAGGGCTTAATCAATGTAGGTTCCTGCAAGTTCTTTTCTGGTCTACGGTCTCTGGGACTGTAAGTCTAAGTCTACCTTAGAACCTGGCCCTTCCTTCAAACTCACCCAACCCCAGATGCTGCTTAACACAGGTGAACACCCAGCAGGTGGTCTCCCGTGGGTCTCTGATGGGCCCAGAGGCTTTCCAATACCCAGGATAAATGCTGTTCCGGGGGCTTGTACACCTCCTCCATCTCGGCTCCATTAATGCAGTGCCACACATACCATCATGCTCTTTTCCTCATCCGTCTCCGTGGGAAAAGACTTTGGGCTAGCATTCCAGCCTTCAGACCCTCTCTCCAGGCCTCTATCTTGTCCATGGAACTAACTGCAGCTACCACTGTTCCTAGCTCTGCCTTCCCCAGCCTTGGCATGAGTTTGCACATGTCCACCCTGAGGTACAGTCCAGAGCTCAGCGGGAGGGTCTCTGAGGGGCTGATGGGAGATGCAAGTGCTGAAAGTGTCCTTTTCAAAGGGCTGAAACCAGAGGCAATGGGGCTTGGGAGGTTTCCTTCTATTTCCTTCTAATGCTTTTGGGACATTACTTTAAGTGTTGGAGTAAAGTGGGGTTGAATCTCAGGCTGAAAACCTGGGTGCATAAGAAATGCTACATTTGCATCAACTTGAATCTGACCCTGAGCTTCCAAGGAGTTGACATTAAATTTTAGTCATCATTGGGGCTCCCCCTTCCCTAAGGGTCCACAAATGTCCTGGCACTTAAGAAAGCCATTGTGGTTTCTTCTGAGAAGCCCTCTGTCACATTCCCTGTGGTCCCTTCAGGTCTAGTAATTCTGCTGCTTCTTTCCCAGGATTGGAGCCCTTGTCCCAAGTCCAGCCAGCCCAGGTCACCACCCAGCATCCCTCTGGGGCCCGCCCTCTCCTCGAGTACTGCCACCGAGCAGCGTGGGACCTGAAGGCCCATCCCTTTCCCCTCCTCAGGGTGGGAGAACTTCTCTACTCACCTTCTTAGCCCTCAAGGCATGCCCCTCTTGGCTCAGCCCTTCTCGGACCCACAGCATAACCTCTTCAGTAAGTTTAGACTTTAAAAAAACAAAGGAAGAAAGAAGGAACCCTGGCTTCAAGCAGCTTCTTCTCTCCATCCTGCACAGATTGCTAGAGCAGAGAAATACAAAGAGCCTAGTTGTTACCTGATTGGAAGGGGCAGGTGTTGAGAAACATCCAAAGACATACACACAGGTATACACACACACGCACACACACACACAGGAACATTTCAGCCAAGCAGCCTGCCATGGAAGCAGGCACAGCTGCTGGGATGGTGCTGGGATTTTCCCGCAGGCCACAGGGCCTTTGGATATGTGTTCCTGCTTTGCTCAGGAACAGCTGATTTTTACAGAGAAAAGGTTGGGGTCTGTGATGGGTTGAATTGTGTCCCCCTAAAGAGATAAGTTGAAGCCCTAACCCACCCGTTGCACCTGTGAGTGTGACTTTATTTGAAACAGGGACTTTGCAGGTGTAATCAAGATGTAATTAAGATGAGGTCATGCTGGTCATACTGGGCCATCATATAATATGACTGGTGGAGGTGAAGAGACACACAGACACCCAGGGGAGAAGGCCGTGTGAAGACAGAGGCAGATGTTGGAGCCATGCATTTATAAGCCAAAGAATGCCCAAGATTGCCAGCAGACACCAGAAGCCAGAAGAAGCAGGAAGGATTCTTCCCTAGAGCTTTCAGAGGGAATATGGCCCTGCCAACACCTTGACTTTAGACTTCTAGACTCCAGAACTGTGACAGAATAAGTTTCTGTTGTCTTCAGCCACCCAGTTTGTGGTAGTTTGTTACAGCAGCCCTAGGAAACTCATACCTGATGATTCACACATCAGCACCCTGAGCACATCACCTTTTCTAGCTTAGAACCCACACCAGTCACTGTAAGTATTGAGACCTTTGCTTTCTTTTAAGAGAACTAGCTTCTACTACATGTTCACTCTAACCGAGAATTGGGTTAGGCGTTTTCCTATATGTTTCATCTAAGGTGCTACCATCCCAAGAGTTCAGAAATATTGTCTCCTCTTCATTTTCAAAAAAAACCGAGCCCCATAGAGATGAAATGACTGGTCCAAGGTCATGTAAGTTATATGTGAAAGAGGAGCCAGATTTCAAATTCAAGATGGAGAAATATATATTATATACATGGTACTGTCATCCACTAAACATCTTTTTGCAGAGTGTTCTTCTGCATATTTCTATTTACGATCATGATTTATGATTGCCACAATAATGCATATACATTGCAGAGAATATGCACCCTAGCGATAGCTATGAGGAACCAAATAAAAGTCATATGTGCACACAAACTTAAATACATATCTATTTTTCTATTTAATGCTATTTTTAAGCATTTTCCCATTGTCATTAACTATTCCTCAAAAGCATACTTTCTAGAAGCTTCATAGTTTTCCATTACAGTGACTGTTCCATGATTTATTTAACCAGCCTGTATTGTTGCATATTTAAGTTCCTTCCAGTTACTCCTAAATCACATTGTAGTGAGTGTTCTTCTGCATATATCTCTGTGCTCATCTCCAAGAGAAGTTGTCAAATTTGCTTTCATATATATGTGTGTGTATATATATATATGTACATATGTATGTATATTTCTGTACTCCCTTGTGTACCAAACACAGAATGATTGTGTATTATTTTTGAGATCTGGAGGAAGAATATCATCCACATGTCAAACGTGAATCCATGAGTTGATCTTGAGAAAATGCTTGTGATTTCTGAAGCCGTAACCACAAGTCAGGAATTCGTGATCATCCGCTGAACGCACCACATTATAGCTCTTAGTGCACGGGGGAGACTTTCTGGGGATTAGCAGGAACTACGTTCAAAACAATAATCAACCAGAGCGGTCCAAGCACTGACCCATCAGGGTGGGCATCAGCTGTAAAAAGCAGAATGGGCTCTCCAGTGCTTAGTGCACGAAGAGCAAGCCTCTTCATAGTCTGGGTACTGAACTAGCTTCTGTTCTCCTTGTAGGCGGGGATGCTATTTTATTTACATCTGTAACCCCAGTCCCTGGGACTTGGTGGGTAGCAGTGAATGTTTGTTAAACGAGCTTCTCTTATTAATAATTAATAATAATTCTCATAATATGAACCTAGCATCCGTCTCCAGCCTCAGCCCCCTCTTCTGCCGTCTTTTCTTCCCTTTCCTCTTCTATGTCATCACGCAAGACAGGCTTTTATGCTTTTGTGTTGGGAGTCCAGTTTCCAACGCTGCTTCCTGATTTTGGGAATCCCTCATTGTGTGAAATGTTGGTGGAATGTGGAGCTCGCTGGAAGGTGCGGGGGTAGAAATTCACCACCCCCGGCAGCCTGGGTGTAGCTGGACATGTGACCAGGATGCAGCTAGTTGGACCCTCCTGCCAGGACTTTCCATCCAGGAAGGACGAGCCAGCAGCGAGAGGCTGGTGCAGTGGGTGTCCGGGGGTAGGGGTGGCATCTGGGCCCACACGAGGTTGTACTTGAAGAGGCTGCTGAACTGCCTGCTTCTTGGTTCCCCACAGCTGCCTTAGCTTCTGCTTGTTCTTCAAGCCAGATGCTCCAGCTTCCTGTTCATGCGGAGCCTCCCAATATTCTTCCAGAACATTCCTGTTGTTGAGAAAGATAGTCATGATTGATTCCTCTTGTTTTCAACCACAAACCCTGCGGGTTTTTGCACTTTACACTTGCTGCCCGCTCTGGCTAGTAGGCACCTCCTGCCCGCTTCGTCCTATATTAAAACCCTGCACAGAGGTCACCTTTTCCAGGAAGCCTTCCTTGACTCTCCTCCCACAGCATCTGCCTCTCCTCTGTGTTTCTGTCGCTGAGTTTATTACAACATGATTTCTCTAATTGCTCACTAGGGCTGTGAGCTGCTCAAGGGCATGGGCTGCCTCTCATTGCAGAATTCCTTGTGCCCTGCATGGGGCTTGGATCAGGGCAGGTGGTCCGTATAATGGACTAAATTGCCATCAGGATTATAAGTATTAGAAAAACCAGGAGAGAAAGGATGTCAGGGAATTTTTGGGAGAATCTTGGAGAGGCTGCTGCTTTCTTTGGCTTTTTCACGGTACCTGGGGCATCTGTAGCTTTCATATCTTGAGCGCCTCCTCTCAGCTTGATGAGGCTGTGGTCAGTTGGTCTCAGGGCCTGGCTGCTCCTGCACTCTGGAGTTGATCCTTGGGTCAAATAAAGGGACACTGGGGATGACCCTTTCTTTCACTCAGGGGCCTGGTGCACGCGCACAAAAGTGTAGATCTGCTCTTGACCTGCGTAAGAGGCTCCCCACTGGAAAAATGTGACGCATCCATACTGCTGTTTCTTTAATGCAGTGCTTACATTAAAATGAGCTGGAAGTGTGGGCCTTTAAGCATCCTTAATCACTCCTGATATTAATATTGATTGGCTTAAAGCTATAAGCTCTTATGGTTCCATTTAGCTACTGTTGAGTCAATATGTTTTTCCTTCCCTCTTTAATGATAAATATTGTATATTCATTCTTAAAGAAATGCTGAGTTTGTACATCTGTTAACTCTCTTCACCCCCATCTCAGTTCTCTGAAATATCACTATTAACAGATTGATGTATATATATATATATATATATATATAGAGAGAGAGAGAGAGAGAGAGAGAGAGAAAGAGGAGGAGGAGGAGGAAGAGGGAGGGAGTGAGACAAAGAGAGAATATATATCCGTTGTAATAATAACAAGAAAGTAGGGAAGCGATATTTATGTTGTGCTTATTATGTGGCAAGTACTATCCTAAGCACTTTAAATATATTAACTTATTTAATCCTCACAACAGTCCTCCAATGTAGATGTTATTACCTACATTTTACAAATTAGGGAACTGGAGGCACAAAAAGCTTAAATGTCTTGCCCAAGGTCGTAGTTGTTATATGGTAGAGCCAGGATTTGGCTGCAGGAAGTCTGGGTCCGGAGTCTGTGCTCTCGACCACCTCACTCTAGCGTCTCCTAGGAATGCGGAGGATGAATAGGATCGTAGTTCCCAGACAGTTGTGTCATCAATCTCTTTTCATACCACTGTCTTCAGATCAAGTTTTCACCTTCCAGGGCTGCGTGGTATTCCACTAGATGGATGCACCATGGTTTATTTAACTAACACCCAAGAAATGGCAGGGGGAGAAGAAATGAGAAAAGCCAGAATGCACCCCAAATGCCCAAATAAAAGGCAGGATCTTGTTCTCCAAACAGCTATTGGAAAAGTTCTTACAAAGCATCTCATATTGTGGGATGGTGTTTTGTGTACTTTGAACTACAAAATTAACTGAGGAAACTACATTAGCCTGCAATGACCTCAGTCAATGCCAGTTTGGAATCTTTACAGGGATCACAGAATCAGTATGAAAAAAGGCAAGGAAATTGAAGAGAGATTTAGTAATATTCCAGAGGATATGACCAAGAAATGACGAGTGCTAAGGGTGGCTTGGAAAATCAACAGAGGATCTTTGCGGTGATCGGAATATACATCTGTCAGATAAATGGGAAAACACATCTGTTCTAATACCCATGTAGATGCTTGCCTTGATGTTCAATTTTCTGTGACGTCATACTTGGATTCAAAAAACATTGTATCCAGATGGTATAATTGGAAGTAAATGTGTTATAGACCCATGTCATTCAGCTTAAAAAGTGCTTCCTCCGATGACAGACCCAGAGGTCAATGGTGCAGATGAAGAGTTTGAATAAGAGTTTCTATAATGTATGGGAATGGATAGTAAGCCGCTACCTTTTTTTTTTTGGTGAGGAAGATCAGCCCTGAGCTAACATCCGTTGCCAATCTTTCTCTTTTTGCTGAGGACGATTAGCCCTGAGCTAACATCTGTGCCTATCCTCCTCTATTTTATATATGGGATGCTGCCACAACATGGCTTGATGAGCGGTGGGTAGGTCCACGCCTGGGCTCCAAACCTGCGAATCCCGGACCTCCAGAGCAGAGCACGTGAACTTAACCAGTTCACCACCGGGCTAGCCCCAGTAAACCACTACTTTTTAACTGACACATTTACTCCACTTACTGGACAGTGTTCTAGGGGCTTTACATGTTTTTAACTCATTTAATACTTCAACAGCCCTGTGAGCTGGCTACTGTTACTACCTCTATTTTACAGATGAGAAAACTGAGGCCCAGAATGTTAAGTAACTCACACAAAAGTTAGTAGCAAACAAAGGAACTAAGATTTGAACCCAGATAGTTTGGCTCCAGAGTCTGCTCTGAACCACTATTTTTAATGTATAGTCATTCACTGCAGAACCACGTTTCGCTCAACGCTGGACCGCATATACGATGGTGGTCCCATAAGATCAGCACCATATAGCCCAGGTGTGTAGTGGGCTATACCATCTAGGTTTGTGTAAACACACTCTATGATGTTCACACAACAACGAAAACGTCTGACGACGCATATCTCAGAATGTATTTCTGTCAGTAAGTGATGCATGACTGTAATAAATTATCCTACAAAACGTGATTTTAAATGTGTGTGCATAATTAAATCGTATCTCAGACACCATAAGTAGACACTTGACTAATTCATCCATATGCTGAAAATTTTATGTGTTCAAGTTGTCTGGAACCTTTTTTGTGGGTCTTCTCCCTGAGAAAATGAGGGGAATGCCTTACTTCGATCACTGAGAGCTGAGCATCCTATCAGTTTCTTGAATCGACTAAGCCCGGTGTCCACTTATATGCAGTCGTAATGAGCCTGCCTGTTGTTCTGAATAATTTCTGTCAGAAGGGAACCTCAGGGAAGCTGTCATGCATCAGAGACATCTAACCGGACAACAAAGATGGCTTCCCTCATGACTCCTCAGTCTCCTGCTGTTTCCACTTCAGCTGTTTCCTGGGACAGCCTGAGAGGGATTGCTGAGAATAATCACAGTCGTAGTGGTGATGACAGCCCAGTGTGGTGCGTGGTGTTTTCATGGACTGTTCATCAGATTGGGCTGCTGCTCCAGGGGCTAAGGCTCCTCCAAGTGAACTCCTTGTTTTGAATGTATGAATTGTCTTGTCTTTAATGAGGAAACAGATTTGCTTTATCTTTTGACTACTATAGTAATTTGAATTATAATTACATATTATGAAAGTTTGATAAGAAAAGAAAATTATAGGTTAGTACAAATGTAGTAGTTTTAAAAATTTAGTGAAAATAAGATGGCTTGTGTGACTCCATAAAATAGGATCCAATAATCTGGGAAACCCAATAATCCATTGTAATCCCATTTGGGAATGTTCTAGACCTGCTGTGTCCAATATGATGGCCACTAATCACATGTGGCTGTTGAGCACTTGAAGTGTGGCTGGTCCTGTACATGTAAAATACACACCAGATTTCAAAGACTTAGTATGAAAAAAAGAATATAAAACATCTCATTTATAATTTTTATATTGATTGCATGTTGAAATGATTATGTTTTAGATATACCGGGTTAGATAAAATAATTAAAATTAACCTATTTCTTTTTGCTTTTTAAATGTGGCTGCTAGAAAATTTTAAATTACACATGTGGCTCACATTATGTTCTATTGTCCAGTGCTGTCCTAGATTATCAGATTTTTTTGTGCCAATTGTACTCCCACCAACAGGGTGTCTCCTTTTAAGGATAATAACAGCTAGCCTTTCTTGAGCACTTACTGTGTGCTAGGACCTTTAAATATCTTTTCTCTTTTATGGTTTACACCAACCCTATGTAGTGTGGGTACCGTTCTGTTCCCTGTTTTGCACAAAGAGATTAAGGAACTTGACCTTAATCACAGAGGTAGTAAGTGGCATAGAGGGGATTTGAATCAAAGCAGCCCAGTTCAGTGGCTCACCCTGATGTCTCCCAGGCTTGCCACCTTTTATCTCTTTTGTCGCTTTTGTCTTGCTGTGCTGACTCGACCCTCTGAACCTCAGTTTCCCTAGTGAGGAGTGGGC
The DNA here is from genome assembly GCF_020826845.1 of Diceros bicornis minor. NCBI lineage: Eukaryota > Metazoa > Chordata > Mammalia > Perissodactyla > Rhinocerotidae > Diceros > Diceros bicornis. Next base: position 17,923,993 of record NC_080758.1, read on the forward strand.
TGGAGCATCCCTCAGGCCCCACTAGTGCTGTTCTTCCTGTGCTTCTTTGTGCTTCTGTGGGGGCTACAGGAGCACGGTGGGGCTGGGGTAGCCACTATCTCTTCCACCGGGCCTTTTGGTTAGCCTGTCTCTCTGGGAGGGAGACATCCCTGAGTGCCTGTCCTGGCTTGGCCACTAGCCTGAGACTTTGAGCAGACAAGCTTCTTTTCTCTGTGCTTCTTGCATTCTTTTCTGTGAGATAGGTCTGACAGTAAGGAATCCTGAGTTTTAGTCCTAGCTCTGCCATTAACATGCTGTGTGACCTTGGGCCAAGCACCGTCCCTCCCTGGGCCTTATTTACCTTATATATAAAATCAAGAATTGATCTCTTCTGACCGTAGCATTCTTTGATTTGTAATTTAGGACTCATTTTTAATTGTAGGAATTAAGTGACACATTTATAAAATAAAACATCTGTGAGAAATCCTGTGGTCCTAGCCTCCCATCTGTCTGTCTGTCAGTCATGACAGCTGCTTCTGATTCCTCGACGGGGAATTTGTCTTCATGAGCATGTAGAGGTGGGGCACCTGAGGGACAATCCATCCCCGAGAGCTCAGACTTGCACAGAAATATAAATCTCCGAGTCAAGCTTATGGTGCTTACTCTGTTCTCAGACAACGCCCGCGAGCTGCAATATCTACTCCACGCCCCCTTAATATCAGGGGTGCATCTTCAGATTTTATTTCCCACAATTGCTGATCAGTGAGACATTTGGTCATTTATAGAAATTTCCCCTTTTTCTAAAAAAGATCTCCTATCGCCTCCACTTACTCCATCCAGTTTTGCCTCCGTGCTCTCTGCTGACACAATTACATGTTAGCTTTTGACAGCAACAGTTCCTTTAGCAAACTGTTTTTTAAACTTTTCTCCCAGCTACCAATGTCTTTTAAAATTGCTTCCTTTCCTGAGTGTTGTGTTCATCGTTAAGAAAGCCAAGTTGCACTTTGTCAGAATTCAAAACAATACTTGTCATCAGTGAAACACCTTGTAAAAGCTATGGACAAGCGAAACTATGCTGTGCTCTTTGTGAAGAGTCCTGAGAGTTTCTAAGGTTAAGGTGAGATTTATAGCTTGCAAGAACCTTATAAACTATAGCTGCTAAAACATATCAGTGTGATGAGTCTATCAGCTGAGGTTTAAGTAGGAAAACAGAAACTGCGCTAGGCATTTCAACAGGAAGGTGTTTAATATTGGGTATTATAAAGCCTCCAGATTGACGCTTATAAAACCTTTGGGAACCCTCACATACGTGGTCAAATGATCTTCAACAAAGGTGCCAAGACCACACAATGGGGAGAGCACAGTGTTTTTAACAGATTGTGTTGGGAAAACTAGATATCTGCATACAAAAGAATGTCTTTGGACTCTTACCTTACACCATACCATACACAAAAATTAACTTGAAATGGACTAAACATAAGACTGAAACTATAAAACTCCTAAAAGAAAACATAAGAGAAAAGCTGCATGACATTGGATTTGGCAGTGATTTTTTTTTTGAATATGACCCCAAAAGCAGAGATAATAAAAGAAAAAATAGACAAATGGGACTACATCAAACTTAAAAACTTCTGTGAATCAAAGGAAACAATCAACAGAGTGAAAAGGCAACCTGTGGAATGGGAGAAAATATTTACAAATCATATATCTGCTAAAGGGTTAATATCCAGAATATATAAAGAACTTTTACAATTCAACAAAAAACAAATGACCTAGTTAAAAAATAGACAAAGGACTTGAATAGACATTTCTGCAAAGAAGATATACAGATGGCCAACAGACATATGAAAAGATGTGCAACATCACTAATTGTTAGAGAAAAGCAAATGAAAACCACAATGAAATATCACCTCTCATCCATTAGGATGGCCATAATAGTAATAATAATAATAATAAACAGAAAGTTTTGACAAGGATTTGGAGAAATTGGATCCCTTGTGCACTGTTGGTGGGAATATAAAGGATACAACCACTATGGAAAACAGCATGAAGTTTCTTCAAAAAATTAAAAATAGAATTACTATATGATCCAGCAATCCTACTTCTGGGTATATATCCAAAAGAACTGAAAGAAGGATCTTGAAGAGATATTTGCACACCCATGTTCATCACAACATTATTCACAATAGCCAAGAGGTGGAAGCAACCCACATGTCCATGGATGGATGAATGGATAAAGAAAATGTCATGTATACATACAATGTAGTATTATTCAGCCTTAAAGAAGAAATAAATCCTGTCACATGGTGCAACATGGATGAACCATGAGGATTATCCTAAGTGAAATAAGCCAGTCACAGAAACACAAATTCCATTTATGTGAGATATCTAGAGTAGTCAAACTCATAGAAACAGAAAGTAGAATGGTGGTTGTCAGGGGCTGGGGGGAGGGAGAAATGGAGAGTTGTTCAATGGATGTGGAGTTTCAGTTTGCAGGATAAAACATTCTGGAGATCTGTTGCACAACGAGGTGCATATAGTTCACACTACTGAACTATATACTTAAAAATGGTTAAGTTGGTAAATTTTATTTTATACATTTTTACCACAATTAAAAGAAAAATGTAGTTTCTAGGCTTCCAGCCCCAGTTACGTGTGAAAGAGCTTAGAAGGGTGGGAATGGTGCAAAATACCCAGACACAATTTCCACTGTGTTGTGTCCTGAGTCAGTAAATGACTCTGTGCACTTTTAAATGGAAGAAATGAATGCAGCGTGAACTTTGGAATCAGGCAGGTAAGAGTTGAGTTGAATGTTGGTTCCACCGCTGACTAGCAGTCTGATCTAGGGCTGGCTTTGTAACTTCTTGACTGGGGTCAAGATTCCCCAGGAAAGTGAGAAAAGCAGAAGGCAGAGAGCAGAACTGGAAATTCCCACACTCTGGGGGGTGGGCAGAGGCCTGGGAGCCTGAGGAGGAGATGGAGGAGTGCACTCAGAGAGATGGCAGGGGCAGGTCTGCATTTCACCAGGACCACCCCTCCCAGGTCCCATCCTGTCTCCTTCCCTCACAGAGGCTCTGTGCTTTGGGATGCTCCTTTTTTGGGGGGCTCTGTGGTTTTCCTTCCTGCAGCCCCCAGCTCTACCCCAATTTTACTTTACTGTCCTCTACACCACTCCCATGTTCTTTCCTTTGGGTGACCACTCAAGACTGAGAATTCCCTTGGGCCTCCAGGCTCTGCCCAAGGTTGTGCATCTAGAAAGCTCGGTACAGAGGAGCTGTATATAATTTTGTATTTAACACCCATCTCCCTCAATCAAACATGAGGTCCATCGGAGCAGGAATCAACTTTCCCGTTCACCGCTAGGTGTCCTCAGCCCCTAGAACTGGCCCTGGCACCCAGTATGCCCTCAATTGATATTGAGTAAGTGATTTAGGGGATGGTTGTAATGTTAAACTACTTGGAAACAGGTTTAAAGGAAACAGAAAAATCTGAGATGGCTGAACACAGGCTTGTGGTACCCTGCCCAGGGGTCTCAGGAGGCCTGGGTTCTGGGACTGCTGTGTTGTTGACCTGCTGTGAGGCCTGGAGCAAGTTGCTTAGCCTCTCTGGGCCCTAGACACCTTACCCACACAATAAAGGGCCCTGATTAAGTAACACTCCCACAGTTCTCTCCTACTCTAATAGAACACTGGTTCTATGATGCAGTTCTGCTGCTGCACAATTTGTTCCATTACAGCAACCAGGGACCTCATGAAACAGGAACGAGGAGTGTCTGGACGGCACGCGGAGTTATGGGAGGCTGGAGCACAGGGAGTGTGGCCAGCCAGAGAGCCACCCCCAGCGTAGGTCCAACCTTTGAAAAAGAAATCTCACTTTTCTTTTCTGGGTAGTGGCAACAATTAGAAGAGAAATTGTACTCAACACCCGTGTGGCAAGAAATAATTATTTGATTTTGACCATTTCAAGCAAAATGTCAGCTTTACAATCCTGATTTAAGACATTGTGCTAAGATTTTAGACTTTGCAGTATGGAAAATAATAACAGGAAGGTTGTTTGCTTGAATTGAGAGACCACCTTTCTGCCTTTGAAATGAAACTTCAGTAACCTCTGTCCTTGCTTCTCTGAGTAGTTGACTTTAGGAAAGGCTGTCAGAAGCAGACACGTATAGAAAGTTCATGAACACTCCAGCCAGAGGGATCTGAGTGGGGGACCTTGAGCAAAGCTATTTAGTTTCTCTGTGGCTCAGGGTGCTTTTGCATGGCCTTGGAGGATATGGAGATTAAACGAGATAACATGTGAAAACACAGAACAAAATGCTTGGTGCATGGGCACGTGGTAGGCACTCTCCATCGCCCCTTGTGCCTCCTTCCTGTCCTGTCTCGGCTGGGACTCACCGTGGGGGTACTCTGTTAATGTGTGCCTACTGATGGAAAAGCCTAGTCCTTGTCAGGCCTGAAGTCTGTGTGTGAGTGTGTGTGTGTGTCACTAGGTGGTGTGGGTGTGACACCCGTCACCCCGGCTGGCCTTCTTTGAAGCCCTCAGGCCCTTTACATTAAGTGGCTCTCGGAGGTCCTTTGTCCAACATGCTTGTGGAAGTTCAGCAGCAGGTCACCAAGTGGTCGGGCCTGGCCAATGTAGCCCTGGTCTGGGCTGGAAGAGCCCACAGGAAGGGGCTCACCTGCCAGTGTCAGGAGAGCCAGAGCCTGCCTGACTCTGCAGGGGAAGGACAGGAACGGGGTGAGGAAGGTGTCCCCTACAGACTAGAGTACCTTGACCAGGTGGCTGGAGGGACTTCCTGAACCACTTCAGCTCCTGACTCTTCAGATCTGCAATGACTCCCTAGCCCCCCTTCCCTGCCTTGGAGAAAGCGAGAGAGGTGGGGCTGGACCCCCGGGTCTCATCCTGAGTGAAGAGGTGTCACACCATACCCAAGCCATCGCCTGTGACAGAGATCTGAGGTTTTCCATGGTCTCCCCTACACTCAGATCCTTTAGGGCAAAACCAGCTCTTCATGTTTTTCTCTTTCCACGATCCTATGTTATAATTAAGGGGTGGGGAGTAAAGTTTGGGGATGAGGTTTCCTTCCTCCTAACACCGTGGAAGAGGAGATGAGCGTCTTGCTACCACTGACACGTCTACCACTTTAAGCTTACTTAGGAAATGAGTTTACAGATCTGTAAGCTTTTAGGCTGGATCCTTTTGATAAGTTGTAAAATGACTCTTTAATTCATGAATATTTGTGACCTAAAGTCTGAACATCACTGTGGGCTTGGCTTCTGTTTTCAAAGGGGAAGTGAACATCTGCAGAGAGCGATCCCTGAACACAAGGCTAGACCATGCTTCCCCACTCCCACTAGATAATCGCCAACAGAGCTGTGCTTGGTCAGACCCTTCAGGAGGGCTGTGAACCCTGCAAGCCAGCATTCTGAGGTGTAGACTAAAGAAGTATGTCTCCTCAGTGGTCAGCTGCTATAGGCACTTCAGATTTTCAAGATTTTAAGATCGTGTTTAAGATCACTAACATAACTGCAGGACCTCAGACCTTGCCAGAGCCCAAGCACTGCCACATGGCATCATGGGCAAAGCATGGTGTTTCCTATCACACATATCCCGGTTTGAGCCCCGGCTCTGCTGTTCACTAACTTGTCACCATGTATGACTGAGGACATCTCTGAATCTCAGTCTCTTCTTCTGTGAAATGGGAATGGGAGTACATGTCTGCCTCACCCCGTTACTGTAAAAAGCAGTCAAGATAGCGGAGGTGAACATGCTTTGAGAGCTCAGTGTCTTTGTATGGGTTAGTTGCCACTATTATTGTAAACTCGATGAACAGCTGGGCCCAAGCTTCCTGTTGCAAAGAAATGTAGTGCTCTCAGCTAAAAAGACCAACCCCTGCTTACCCACCCAGTCCCTCTGAGGGCGGATTAGAACTGTTGTGGCTGTAAACCCAGCCGATATGGGCTGTAATATAGTAAATTATCACTTGTTTTGCAGTCTTGACGAGAAAAATAAATGCAATTACACTCATGAATGTTGAAAAATGAAGCAAAGCAATGCGGATCGGCACATTCGAGGTGCTTTTCTAAATGAAAAGCTGTGTACAGTGAATGCTAATGGGCTTCTGTCTCCCACTCTCTGGCATATGGTGTGATGTGATCTTTCTGAATTAAGGCAGCAGCTGTGCCAAGTGCACCACACAGTAGGAGAGGCGGCCCCGAACGGCCCGGTCCCCACAGTAGGAGACCCAGCAGGGAGACCCTAACTTCCTCTCTTGGCTGAGGACCCAGAATAGACCCAATTTCCTAAAGCAGGTACCCGAGTGGTCTCAGTGATGCCTTCCTGCTTATAGAACCTGGTATCTGTTCTGCATTTCTCTTGTCATTCTGCCCACAAACATTCGCTGAGCACCTGCTGTGTGCCAGGCATGATGCTGGTAGCAGTGGAGATGAATCTCACATGCCCTCCTCCTCCCAGCCGACCTCCACTGCCACCAAGCTTGATGGGCGTGATCTAGTCCTGTGCTGCCAACATGGTGGCCACCAGCCACTTGGGGTTGTTGAGCACTTGGAATGTGGCTAGTCCAAATTGAGATGTGCTCTAAATGTAAAATGTACACCGCTCTCCAAAACAGTACAAAAGATATATATATAGATATGAAATGTCTTATTAATTATTTATATTAGTTAAATGTTGAAAAGATAGTATTTTAGATATATTGGGCTAAATAAAATAGATTAAAATAAATTCACCTCTTTCTTTTTACCTTCTTTACTATGGCTACTAGGAATCTTAAAACTACAAAAATGTGGCTTGCACTGTATCTATTGGGCGTCACTGATCTAGCCCCTGCCTACCTGTTCGTTCATATCCTCCACTGCACCCCACCTTGCTGGTGGCTTTTCTGTCAGTTCTTAAGCCCCACTAGGCTCTTTCATGCCTCAGGGACTTTGCACTTGCATTTGTCTCTTCCTGGAAGGCTCTTTCCCAGCTCCTTCTCAACTTAAATGTCACCTTCTGTAGGAAATATTCTCTGACTGTGCTTTATAAATACATCCCACTGTTATTCTTCATCAAAACACTCTTTCTTTCCTAGTCGCTATTGTGATATTTAGGTATTTTATTTATTTAATTGCTTGCATATCTATTTCTCCTAATAGACCATTAGGGCAGTCAGCTCATCTGCTGTTTTGTTTGTTTATTTTTGGTTTTGGTTCTAATCTTAGTGCCTATCACAGAAACTAATGCATAGTAGGTACTCAATTTTTTTCTTAATGAATGAAGGATTAAATGTCGCATTAAAGGAGAAAAATATTTTGATTGTTTAGAGATGTTGAAAAGACATTTGAAAATACTTAGTAGTGGGTCCTAATTTATCAGTCCATTAAGGAAGGTCTGGGTGAGAAGCATATGGCATATGAAGGGTTTAAATGGAGAGAGTTTGATGAAATAGAGGTGGGATCAGAATTAAGGAAATTAACAAGGGATGACGAAGCAGCCGGGGGCTGGCAACATTGAGGAGCTGTTACTACCCCTAGGATGAAGGGCAGTGGTAGAGAATGGGGTTACAGGACTGCCTGATAGGCTGTAGAGGAACACAGCCCTTGCCAAAACTCACCCCTCCCATCCTCGGGTCTCCTGCCAGTATCTGCCGCTGGTCAAACTCAGCCAAAAGGAGAGGGTGAGGGAGGCTGGAAGATACAGACCACAGAGGTCAGACTCTCCGAGAACAGAGCAGGCTGGGGGTCTAGATTGGAGGTGGAGTGCACAGAGAATAACTGGTATCCTGAAAAGGCATGGAAAGCTATTTCCTTAATGTACTAGAGCATGTCTATTCCATACCAACAACCCGTATTCTAAAAATATAAGGATGCTCATGATCACTAAAATTATTTAACATTCATTCAGGGATTTCTAGTAACAGAATTGGAAGTATAATTATGGAGAAGGAAGAGATAAAGTTATTATTTGCAGAGGATACTATTATCTACCAAAAACCCAAGAGAAATAAGTGAAAAACTATTACAGTCCATTAAGAGTCCAGTAAGGTGACTAGTTAGGGAATAAATATACAAAATCAGCAATTTCCTAAATCCTAGCAATAACCACTTAGAAAATATAAAAGGATTCATTCTATAAAAGTAACAGAAATATAAAAGACTGAGGAATTAACTTGAGAGGCAATATTGAAGGACCTTTAGATGGAAGCTATAAAGCAAAACTGAGAAAATAAATAAGTAAATGGATGTATCTTATTTTTGGATGGGAAGACTTGGTGGTTTTAAAGTTTATCGATTTACTTTAAATTATGTAATGTGAATTACAATAGAAATTTATAAGCAATGTTACAAAATGATTTTAAATTTTATGTGGAGAAACAAATGGTCACAGATCATGAAGCAGATATTGAAATAGAATAATGGGGGAAGACTTTTACTTATAAGTTTTAGGAATATATCCTAGAGTTAAAACAGTCTAGATAGCATATACCAATCCAAGAAGAGACAGATAGATCAATAGAACAAAATGTGTCCCGAAAAAGAGATATGTGTGTGCATAATATACATAAACTTAACATTTCCAGTTAGTGAGATAAGTCAAGATGAAATTGTAATGATAACCCACCAGGGAAGAGTGTGGGCCAGTTGAGATAGGTCCTTACTTCACACTGTATACATAAATATATTTTAGATAAATGTAATATATTCCAGTTAAATGTAAAAATTTGCAAGCATCTAAGAGTGTGATGCATAGATGAATATTTAAATAATCTTTGGGAGTAGGACAGTTTTCTGATATTATCATTAAAGGTAGAAACAATAAAGAAAAATATTTATATATTTGCCCCTAAATACCATAAACAAGATGAAAAGTTCCACAAAAAACTGAGCTCTGATATTTGCAATATGTATATACCCCAAACAAATGATTGGTATTATTAATATCGAAAGAGCTCTTACAAATCAATAAGAGAAAGGTAAATGATCCATTAGATATATGTTCAGTGTTGGTGAGACTTCTGAGAAACAGCTGCTATGAGAGCAAGTTGGTACAATATTTAGGGAGAATAACTTAGTATCTCTCAGAGACATAAAGTGGGCATATCTTTCATCAGATATTTTGTTTTTGGAATTGTATTCCAAGGAAATAATCAGAGATAGGTGTAAAGTAAAGAAGTCTGGGTATGTGACCTCTGATGTGACACTTGACCTCCTGGAGTGTCCATTTCTTCATCCAAAGCATGGGAAGATATATAAACTTGCTTCATAGGGTGACTGTGAGGGTCATTTGGGAAGACTGGCCTGGGAAGACCTTGGAGCTATGAACCTTGGGAACATGGTGTGCATTCATGATTAATTTGGGGCTGTCACATTTTGCTGGCCTCCTGCCCTACCCCCAGCCCCTCGAACACCATTTACTGGGGCACTTTCTCCGGCCATTTCAGCTCAAGGAAGAGCAAAAAAGAGGGAGCTCTGAACCTTTACTCAAGTTAAGCAGGGCCATTTTGAGGATGGATGCTCAGCTTGGCTCAACAAGCATTTACTTAGCACCAACCACATACAGGACTTGTGGCAGATATTGGTGTAACAAAGCCTCTCTCCGTGACCAAACTTTAGTTAGGTTCCTTTGATCCCTCTTCTTGCCTAGGCCTTGACCTTGACCCCTACTCCCCACTCCCATCCTGTCTTTGGCATGCCTAGCCCAGTTTTACCAGAATCCTGCTAAGTCAGTATAGCGAGAATCCTCCCACCCTTGGTATCTGATTACCCTTGATATCAGGTTTCTCATCCCTCCCCTTTGATATCTGATCACACTGTCTTGCCTTCAGCAAGAATCCTACTAAGTCAGTATAGCAAGAATCCCCCCATCCTGATGTCTCCTCTTAGTAATTCCATCCACTGACCCCCTCACTCTGCTCCTTGGCTATGAATCCCCATCTGTCTTTACTGTACTCAGAGTTGAGCGTGATCTTGCTCGCCATTGCAATATCTCTATTGCAATAGTCTCGAATAAATTCTTCCTTACAGTTTTAACAAGTGTCAGAATAATTTTTTCGTTAACACTGGTTGCCGTGGAGAGTAAATCCCAGCCTGCCCAAAGGAAGCTTTAGGTCTAATGGGTAGAGTGATGGGCAGACCCATGATCAGCTGTATGGAAGAGGAGCTTGTTCATTCATTAATTCAACAAACATTTATTGAGGACCTATAATATGTCAGGCATTGGGGTTACCACTGTGAATAAGATATTCCAGCTTCTGCCTTCATGAAGCCCACAGTCTGATGAGACAGATAGATAATAAAAAACAAACAGAAGCAGAAAAAGCATAGAGGGGGCAGGTTCCTCATCCCTGGGATTGTGGAGGAGGGTGGGGGTCCCAGATGAAGTGAGAAAGCTTCTTGCAGAAGGTGACATCCGAGCTGGGTCTCCAGTGAATTTAGCTGTTGCTTGTGGGCTGTAAGAGTCCACAGGTTCAGAGGCTTGTAAGCACTTTTGTGAATAAGTATGATGTTGGGTGGCTTGGGAACTAGCCCACGATGTGAAGATTGTGGGAAGGAAGACGGCTGCGGTTTCCAGAGGCAGCCCATCTGAGAGGAGACACGACAGGGAGATTATCCTAATAGGATTTCACAAAGACCACTTAACAGTTGCTGAGCTTGAGGGAAAAATAGTTATGAGCTGAGGGCGGAGAAACAGCCCAGAATCTGGCAACTCTGCGAAAGCTCAGAGAGAAAAGCTGACAGCCAACAGACAGAACAAGATGATGCCTGCAAAAAGGTTAAAAGAATAGACAAGAGAAAAAAAATGCACTGAGAGATATGGCTGGAAATGGAAGCGATTTAATATATCTTGGGAACGTGCATTAAGATAATTCCAGCTCTAAGAAGGAGCAGAGTCAGGACTTACTCACTGTAGCACTTCACACTGTCGGGGAACTCCTGGAATGAAATGTGGGCAGTGGAAGGTCAGAAATGGCTGGAAAGACACATCTATGAATATAAAGCACCACAGGCAGAAACGGGATAGCTAGTCCTAACCCTTCATCTTTAGGGATGGGGAAACTGACACCCAGAGAAATGACATGACTTATCCCAAGTCAGACAACATAGAAAATGCTAGAGCTAAAACATTGGAACCTTGTACATTGCCGGTGGGAATGCAAAGTGGTGCAGCTGCTGTGGAAAACAGTTGGGCAGTACCTCAAAAAGTTGAACGTAGAGTTACTACATGACCTATCAATTCCACTCCTAGGCGTATACCCGGGAGAGCTGAAAACATACTCAGGTTTCATCCACAGTAGGTCTTCTGGCTACTAGTCCAGTGCTCTTTCCACTGCACTCCAGCTGCCGCTTCCATCTTCCATTCTCTCTCTCTCTCTCCTTCCCTCCTTCTCTCCCTCCCACTCTCTTCCTCTTCTTTCCTATTTATATATACTGGGGAGAGTTGGGTTCTAAGTTGTAGCTCTGTCACTTACTAAATATATGACCTTGGTTTCACTGTCCCATCATTGATTGGGGCTAGATGGGGGTCCTCCCGGCCCTGATAGTGTGTACATATTTTTGCACACTTTGCTGGCACATGTTCATGAGCTCAGATCTGGCATTGATGAGGGGACAGTCACCTCCTAAATATGCAGACCTGGGAGGCTGTTCAGAAGCTGATGCAGTCCCAGTCTTGAAATAACTGTCATGTTCTCTCACCTTTTAATTGCTTGTCTCAGAGAGTTCATAGTCTCTTCGGTTTCTCTGGGATTACAAAGCAGTTGCCTGTTTGTGTTTCCTGGAGCACCTCTTCTTCCAGAGTGAGTTTTTTAAATCTATCTTTGCATGTCAGACCTACCTTGCAGGGGACACAATATTCATTTAAGTAAGTCTTATGCTATTTTTAGTTTTTAGTTTTTTTTTTTTTACTTGACTGTATATATAAATGGGGCCAGTTACATGATGATGTTATTTGATCCAAATTTGAAATGCTGAATTTTCTTTTGCTACTCTTCCTGTTTATTGGGGCACAGTTTGATTCCTCCCCTTATGGGCGAGGAAATCAATGGGGACTTGCAAAAAGCCATTTGGAGACTTGTCTCTAAGCTTATCCAAAGTCTTACAGTAGGTCCAGTGCTGCTGAGTTGGTAATGGATCCTGTTCCTGGAGGGAGAACGGCCCCAACACTTCTATTTGCTTGTGAGTCAACCACTTTTATGAGACGTCTTTCTGTTGCGTGGGCTTTTTTTGTTTGTTTTTCTAGGCCCATTCACTGTCTTTCTTCGCCCATTTGAGGCGAAGAAACCAGTTGGTTTCTGCCTGACAGGCAGTTCTGGGGTGGGATTTAGGGAAAGATGTAAATCCATACTGGGGAAAACAAACTCCAGTTGGGATGGTTTACGTCTATCCTCTGGTTTGGTAATACTTTCCAATTTCTTCCCTTCAAATTGGTAGCTATCATTGAGCTTTTCTGTTTATCCAACATTTTTTCCCTCCAAAAGCACTGTTCCATTTGGAAGGGGAAGATGGCGTGGATTCTTCTCTTTTCATTTTGTTCCAAAATGACTCTTAAAATCTCAGGCAGGAAGTTAGGGCTGTTTCTTTGTTTCAGCATTCGTAGTATACTTTGTTCTTTTCACTTCTTTTTTGTTCACTGCAGTCAACTTTGGAGATGGAGGTTCTGTGAAACGGTACTCAAGCCACCATATTTTCTGGAAGACTTGGCATTCTTTCCACTGTACCATTCTGCATGATTATAAATACACTCTTGCACAGCCAGTATGACATACTTTTAGTAGGAAAGGTTTTCAATGACCATATTCACTGAAATGGTCTATTTATATGTCAAGTACATTATCAGACATGTGTTTCTATAAGAGTAGAAGAGCAAGAAACAAAAGACCCAGCTTCAGGGGCCGGCCCGGTGGCGCAAGCGGTTAAGTGAGCGCGCTCCGCTGCGGCGGCCCGGGGTTCGCTGGTTCGGATCCCAGGCGCGCACCGACGCACTGCTTGGCAAGCCATGCTGTGGCGGCGTCCCATATAAAGTGGAGGAAGATGGGCACAGATGTTAGCCCAGGGCCGTCTTCCTCAGCAAAAAAAGAAGAGGATTGGCGGATGTTAGCACAGGGCTGATCTCCTCACAAAAAAAAAAAAGAAAAAAGAAAAAAGACCCAGCTTCAGGCTGCCAAAAGATACTGCAGGGCCTCCCCTAGACTTCTACCCCAAGGGTTGATGTCAAGTAGCCATGAAAGGTCTCAATGGTGAGTACCTAAACTGGACCATGGGATTAGGTTCTCAGACGATAATTTCCTTGTTTTCATTTCAAGATCTTAATTTTATTGAAGATACTGCTGCTGTTGTTGGTACTGGTATAAATGATCTAATTTAATTTAATTTGCTTCCTTGCAAAGAAGGTGATCTCTGGCTCAGTTGTTGCTCTGGCTAGAGAGGGAGCAAGCAGGCTTGGAGATAAGCTCTGAACTTTATCAGACCTCTCCAAGGTTTATGCTAATGAGCAATTCTTGGAGATTTCAGAAACTTTTTCCTAGTGATTGCTTTAACTACCATGCTGCTTCCTAAGCAGCAAGATATCCTAATGAGACTCTATCTGAGGGGCTGGGAGGAAGGGGAGGGGTGGAGTGGATATGGGAATCATCTCTTCTGGCTGGTCAGTTCCATTGCTTCAAGGTGCCATGCCTGTGATGGGTGCAAGGCATATGTCAAGAGGCAGTGCTAGGAAGGGTCTCCTCTGTCCATTCTGTCATCGTGTGCCTAGGGAAGCTTTGTGGTGTGAATTCTAAGGGGTAGTAGGTATGGAAGGGTTAGGCGGTCCTCAATTAAACCTTGTTTGTACCTGGCTAGTGTGTTTCTTTTGTTGAGTTTTTCAAGCTTGCTAAGTCTTGGCTTCTTTAAGCCATGTGTGAATAGAGCAAGTGCCTCAAAGATAGACTGTCTCATTCCTGTCTGTATTCTCAGTACCTAGCAAGGTGCCTGCCAGATAGTAGGCTTGATAAGTATGTGCTGAATGAATGAATAAATGAATGTATGAATGAATGAATGGAAACAAATAGATATTTATGGAAGGGAAGATGGAATGTCACCATTGTGTCTTCCGACACAGACTTGCTCTTTAGACAAACACAGTTTGGATATAAGGGGATTCAAAATCATGCTGTGACATGTGACAAAGGGATTGTGAACAGTGATGGTACAGCGTGCCTCCCCAGTTCTACTGCCTGTGGTTTGATTTGGGGGGTGGAAAGGATTTGCTGTCACTTATCTAGACATGGACATGATTGAGAAAAGGAGGTACAGAATTATCCTATTTTTCTGCCTAGTCCTGTCCAGATTTACTCAGCTGCAGGTTCAATCTACTCAGATAGATGACTCAGCTTAGCTGTGTTTTAGGAGCCCATCCCTCAAGGTGGTGGGGATTGAAATCAGCCTGCTGGCCCAATGCTTGCATACACTCACTTCGGAGTAAACCTGAATCTCAATCTCTCTTAATAAAAAGCTATTTTATTCCAGGTCTTTAAATGAGGCGTCTGCTTTGGTTTCCTTTACTAAGACTGTGGTTCTTGGATTGGACTCAATGACTCAGGGCTAAGCCGCATGAGCCAGGAGATATTGTTAATGCTGAACACATCTTGATATGTCAGACTAAAGGATGCTTGAGATTTAAATTCCTTTGCACTTATTTCAAAATGCAGCAAAGCTGTTGCAGTTCTGCCGTCATGCGGGATCTGGCTCTTAGCATCCCCATCTCCTGATGCCTGGACTTGAACATCTCTGCTGTCCAACTCTACCGGCTTTGACTCCTCAAGTATCCTGGCAGCCTGAGTGGAACCTGTATTTGTCATATTCTCTTGTTCACTCAGATTGGACTTGTGCCCACTCCCTGGGGAGATCCAGTCTTCCCAATGGGCTTCCCCAGCCCCACCGACTTCCCAGTCTGTTCTCTTCACAACCCAATTACGTTGAGTTAGTACAAATCCCATCCAAGCCTCATGAACTAGAAGACTACAGATGCTGGACCACATGTTGACAGGTCAAATTAGTGATTATGTGAAATAGAGGAGGCATCTAGGGAGGCCACAGTGGAAATAGGACGTACCTCCAGAATAAGCCAATGGAGAAAAATCCTCAAAGCAATGAAAACTGCTGTGGCTCTACAAATCAAAGGACATATCCCTCTGAACAAGTGTGATTAGTATGCTAAAGAATGTATGCAAGAGCATCAGAGAAAAACCCATCAGCATCAGTAGGAAGTTTCAGGGGCCAGATACAAAATAAATTTCAAAATAATTATTAGCTTTTTTATCTGAGCAATTTTTGAGTTATAATATATAGAGCAAAGAAAATCCCAATCATAATAGGACAGAATACTTTTTGAAGCTTGGGACTCGGGGTGAAGATAATAAAAAAAATGCAGGACCCACATGAAGACTTTAAAACATGGAAGCACATCAAAGAAGACTGTGTGAATACTGGAAAAATCCAATGTTTCTGAATGGAAAAGTTTAGTCATGTAAATATGTCAACTCTTTTCCAAATTGATTACACATTTGTGTTATTTCAATCAAAATCCTTAAGGAATTGCTGTTTAGAATTTGACAAAAATTATTCTAAGGTTTATTTAGAAGCTTAAACCCGTAAGAATAGCAAAAAATAATGTTTTAAGAATAAAAGAGAGATTTACACAGTAAAACGTTATAAAGGGTTATAAAAATAATTTAGCACTACAAATAATTTAGTATAGTGGTTGGTAAAATGAAATATAATTGGATCAGAACAGAAAACAAAATAATAAAAAGATTTGAGCGTATGGAAATATTTATTATGTGATAATGGTGGATTTCAGATCAGCAGGGGAAGGAATAGATTATTTAATTAATGCTGCTAGGAAAATTGGCTATTTAGGGGGAAAGTTAGATCATTAACTCAGTCTATATATGAAAATAGATTGCTAATGTGTTAAATGTAGAAAAGAAAACATAATGCCTTTGAATTTTGTTTGATGTTAGAGTGAAAATGATATTTCAGAGGACAAAATGAAAGATGGAACTTATAATGACTGGTTGATATTATATGTGAAAACAAATGTTAAAAATATCATAAACAAAAATAAAATACCCCATTCTTCTATTCCCATTTTCAGCAAAACTCCTCCAGAGAATTCTTTTCTCACTGTCTCGAGTTTCTCTCCCCTTGGTCTCGCTGAAGTTGCTGAAGTCACCCACTTCTGCTCCGATCACTCCATCAGAACTATAATAGTCAAGGTCCCCAGTGATCTCCATATTGCTAAATACTGTGGTTCTCTTGACCTGTCAGCAGCATTCAGTCCAGTCGATCATTCTCTTCTTGAAACTCGCTCATCATTTAGCTTCTAAATCAAAGCCTTCTCTTAGCGGTCCTCCTACCACATTGGTTTTTTGTATTCTCCTTTGCTGGTTCCAGGTCCTCTTCGAGTAGAGTGACCTCTGGGTGTTCTCTCTTCTCTAGCTACACAAACTACTTTGGCGATCTCATCCAGGTCCATGGTTTAAAGATCATCTGTAGGCTGATGAATCCCAATTTTTTATCTCTAGCCCAAGCCACTCTCAAACTCTAGCTTGGTATATCCAGTTGCCAACATGATATGTTCATTTGGCTGGCTGATTGATTTCTCCAGTTTAGCAAGTTCACCACCAAACTCATAATCTTCCCACATTCTTGTCCCCAACATGTGCCCCCCATATTCTTCATAAAGTGGGGAAAAATATCAATCTCACTATCAAATAATACAATTTTTTTCCTGTCACATGAGTTGGCAAACCATGGCCTACAGGCCAAACCTGGTTCGCTGTCTGTTTTTGTAAATAAAGTTTATTGAAACACACCCACACCCATTCATTTACATGTTGTCTGTTGCTGCTTTTGCGATATAATGGCAGAACTGAGTAGTTGCAACAGTGACAATATGATCTACAAAGCTGAAAATATTTTCTATCTGACTCTTTGCAGAAGATGTTTGCTGACCCCTGCTTTGTACATTGACAGCAAGAACTTGAATTGAAGCAATGCAGATAAACAGAAAGCATCTTGTTCTCTATGGTTGGGTGACCATATATATATAGTTATCCCAACTGGGACACTTGAGAGTGAAAGGGATGCCTCAGGCAGGCAGGGAGGTGTTATAAGTATAAATGCTGTAATGAATCTTTGAGAATTAGCTTGGAAAGGGAGAAATACAAGACAAAGATAATTAGAGTTGAGTTAGATTAGAGTTAATAGTTAAGAAGAATAATCTAAATCAGATATTGGTAAAAGCCACAAAGTCTTCTAACAGTAGAGGGGAACTTTATGACTCAATATATCTTTACATACTTTTGATAGAAAATAGTAAATCATGCAGTTATTCTCAATCCGACACCAAACAGAATGCTATTTATTATGCAGCGTAATGGCAGAGACAAAAACTCAAGTACTTAAGCTGTGCAGTGGACAGAATAGAAGATGTAAAACAAGAACAAAATGTTCAACTCTAATGAGTGGATAAGAGGAACATTAGAAGACTAGTAACTTGGATG
Source organism: Diceros bicornis minor (assembly GCF_020826845.1). Taxonomy (NCBI): domain Eukaryota; kingdom Metazoa; phylum Chordata; class Mammalia; order Perissodactyla; family Rhinocerotidae; genus Diceros; species Diceros bicornis. Next base: position 17,941,517 of record NC_080758.1, read on the forward strand.
CTTGAATCGTGGAGAATGGCCGACAGGAAGGAACGGCTGTAATTAAGTGCACATCTAAGGAAGTGGCAGGAAAACAGTGCTGTGCAAGTTTGACTTAGCAACGAGCCAGCTACCGAGGGCTCTAATGAGGACCAAGAATGAAGGCGCTGTTGGAGAATGAGACCTGGGTAATCAGCTTGTTCTTTCCCATCTGTGAGCTTTCCATGTGATGAAAAGAAAGGGAGTTGGGAGGTAGCTTGGCTCCAGGGCTGCTCTGTGAGGACATCTGGTCTGAAATCACTTCTGCCTGGTCGGGAGGGGCTGCTCGGAAGTGAGCTCGCGGAGAACAACTTTGCAGATAAACCCCTGGGACTCTGAGCATCCTCCCTGCCACATGAGGAATAAGGGCCAGGCCACAGGCTGCAGGTTAAACCCACAGCCCATGGCCTCATGAAGGAATGTGTAAGTGTGGGTGCCTTCAGGAGTGATACCACAGGGCAGTGGGTATGTATCAATTGAACATAAAGGACTTTGGCTTCCTACTGCTAGGGGTGGTGGGGGGTGGGTGGGGGGATGCCAAAAGTTTTGCCTCGGGAAATAAATTCACAGCAGTGGATAACGGCATTCAGCTTCCTAATGGGAGCACAATCCCTCCATCCTTGTGAGTCCAGCCTTTGCCAATTGAGCCACAGGCTATCTTATGTTAGCAAATGCCTTTTCGGGTTGGGCCTGATCTTCCTTAGTTATTCCAGCTAAGATCTTAGAATGATAGACTTAGGGTTTAGGAATCGACTAGTGCATTGTTTTTCAGCTTGAGGACCTGGGGATCTGGGAAGGAGAAGTGGTAGATATTGAACTACTTTTAGTTTTTCAATGTGCTTCTGGGATAATATGCCTAAGCTACATAGGTTCAAAGAAATCCCAAGTTCCTTGGGTTAGAGTTGGAGGGGAATTAACCCAGCAAACAAGGCTGGTGATCTCATGCTGCTCAGGAGCTCTGTGGGGCAGTTATGTGTTGCTTTGAAAATGGAGGAAGAGGTAATTTTTACTTTGGAAATTCCATTTACGTAGCAGACACATCTTTCAAAATGTGGGCTCCAGGGAGAAGTATACTCATAGGGAGGGTTGAGAACCACTTGTCTAGTCCGTTGAACAACCTGCATCTCCCATTTTGTAGATGATGAAATTTAGACCCAGAAAGAAACAAGGTGACACCAGCCAAGGTACAGGAAACAGAAACAGCAGTATTTGCAAGCTCTGAGTCTGAGATTTCAAGGAAAGACACGGGAAATGCTCACTCAGGCACCTGGAGACCTGGAACTGCTTGTAGGACTGAAGTGCTAACATTCATTGAGGACCTACTGTGTGCTGAGTGCTGTTCTAGGAGATTCACACACATCATCCCATTTACTCCTCAGAGTGATCCTGTGAGTTAGGAGTATTCCCTGAAAGATTCAGATGAGGAAAACAGGGTTCAGAGAGCCTAAGTGACTTTCCCAAGGTTCCATGAAGAGTAAATGATGGAGTTGGGGTTCAGATCGAGGGTATTGTGGCCCCACCGTCGATGGGGCCCACTACTCCATCCTGCCTTGGAGAATGTGCCTCTCCTAGTTTGGACTGACCTAGGGACATGTGAGGAAAGGGTTCCAGGATGGTCTTCTTGGAAAAGAGAAACCATTGACAGTGCCTGCAAATGCATCTGATCTGTTTCAGCACTCCCCAGAAGCAGCACATGCCCGACTTTCCATAAATGTTGGATTAATTGATTTGATTTATTGGACTGTCGCTCCTCTGTGGAAGGGAGTTTCTTTGTTCTGCAGAGCTCTGAATTCAGACCTAGACCAAGTGGGGAAGACTTCAAGGGGGCTGGTTGTGAGTTAAGAGAAGATGAGACTATTAATTAGAGGAATGGACTTCTTTCACCTAACAAGTTCCACTGACCCAGTACAAGGCAAGAGCCATCTTGGCTGTTAGAGAGAACTCTGTTTTCTGATCTGAGGATGGAAACATCGCCTACATCTTGCCCCAAGTCACTCTCTCCAAAGCCTAGGTATCCTCAGGTGAACTTGGTCCATTAAATTGGTAGTCCAAGGAGGGGCTGGGGGAGCAGTTCACCCAACAGTAGCAGCTACAGGCCTGTGAGAGACATTGATGGCTACGGTATCTGGCTCTAAATCCCCATTTAGTCTTCTGGTGACCAGGGCTGGACCCATGTATCCCAGGCGATGGTAACGAGTAGTACATCATCTCATGTGTATTGAGTTCTTGCTTCCTGAACACTTCATGTTCTGTGCTGGTGCAATCCATTCTCAGCTCTTTTCCACCCTGCTCACTGCCCTGGAAGGTTGACCTGTGGGGACCACACCAATGCCCTTTGGCTTCCGTATGGTCAGAGATTGGAGGGAGAGAGAGAGAAGAGTGTGGTCTGGGTACTTATTCCCTGGATGCCTCCCTGTGCAATCCCCTGAGGCCAGCCATGCCCCTTGACGGACAGTCACTGCTCCTCTCAGGGGGCCTTCTCACCACTATTCTCTCTTGCTGGATTCTGGTAACTATTTCTTCTCCTAATCCCTACTCTCCTGAGGGTTGGTGACAGCTCTGCTGCGCTTGCCCAGCCTGTACCTTTGTAAATAGTCACTTTATTAACTCTCCTGTATTCTCCTCATTTAAACATGCCTAGTGCTACCCTGATTGATACGTATGCGTTATCTAATTTGATCTTCATAAAAACTGGAGAAGATAGACACTGTTATTATCATCACCCTTATTTTTAAAGTGAGAAAACTTGGGCATAGAATGATCCAGTCATTTTTCCCAGAGTCACGTTGTTTGTAAGGGGTAGAGGCAGAGTTTGCATCCCAGCTGTCCATATCTTCCCTGCTACACTAGGGTACCTAGTTCCACTGCCTCTTTTCCAAGCAGGCCTAAGACAGGAGAAAAAGGAAACAAAGTAAAGGAAAAAGCAGGCTGTATAGCCTTCTTGGAACTTGTCCCCAGATTACATCTTTATCTTGAGTCTCCAGGCTTCACCACTTCAGAGGGTAGTAACAGTCTAGCCACATGGGTGCCCAGAGCTCCTAAGGGGCAACGTCAAGAGAGCCCTAAAGGGGTCATTTCCCAGAGGCCTGAGATTTTAGTCCCTTTAGTTAAGCTAAAACTTTATCCCTACTGCGTTTGAGGCTCAACAAATGTCTGTAGCGTTGGCCCCAGCTTCATAGGGGGTGCCTCTTGCGCCCCTAGAGGCCAAGAGATGTGAGGTGGTTACTGTGGTTACCTTGACTGGGAAGAGGAGAGAAGCCCCAGCACCAGAGACTTGGGGAACACGTGGTGAGGACAGGGCCAGCTCCATCCCTCCCTGCATGGCTTTTGTGCTTTGGAAGCATTTGCCCCAAGCCTGACACCTGCTTCTGTGATGCATTTGCTGAGCTGTCCTCAGAGGGGGCGGTGACCACAAGGTGTTTCATTAGGGGTCTTAATAATCCTTGTAACTGCAGCCTGGCCCGCCTCTCCCCTGCCGAGCTGCTTTCTGCATGAGGCAGGGAAGGGTGGATGGTTCAGACATAATTTGCATTGGCAGCAGGAATATTATTTTTGCATTATAAAGCACGGTGGGTGACCTTATCAGCAGTGGGAGAAGGGAGCAGGCAGTGAGCAAGCAGGTGTCCACAGTTCTGGGTGACACACAGAGGCTGGGGTGCCACGTGGGGGTGATGGGAAGGTAACTCCCCCAGCGGCTTGTCCCCATCCCTGGGGTCTGCAGGCTGCTCAGCTGCCCTGCAGACCCCAAAGATGTCTGTCTTTATCTAGACACACCCTGGACCCAGCAGACGTGGCTGTCTCATGACTGAGGGCAAGCATTTTGTGTGCTCTTTGGGGGCACCCCTGGGTTGAACCCTGAGCTCTGGCCCAGCTGGAGGTTTGATTCTTCTCCTGCCCAGTTCTTCCCCATCCTCCTTTCCCAGGGGCTTGGGGCTGCCTCTAATTTCCTGAGATGTTTTGAGATAATCTAGATTGCCCTTGAGCATGTGCTCTATACTTGTCCATTTCCTCAGACCAGACTGCAGAGCTCTGTGCACACTGGCTTTAGGTTCCTGCCCGTAACCTGGGAGCATCCTGACATGCCCTTCACCCAGGCTTTGGAACATCCTCATGCAGTGAATGGGTTGTGTGGCCTGTGAAGGTGCACCTGCCCTCCACACTCACTGCAGAGGCTGTTTGTTCTCGACAAGGAGAGTCTGGGATTACAGACTTTTAAGAATAATCTAGGAGGTGTTCACAGGAACTCACAATCAGATTTTTCACAGGCTACATTGACACACACACACGTACACACACACCGTTGCTTTTCAATTTATGATAGGATGGGAAAAAGATACATATAAAATCATAAACCGTCAGACATGGAAAGGACAATCTTGAACAATCAACCAATACAGTCCTCCCATTTTATCAATGAGGCAACTGAGATCCAGAACGGGAAGTGACTTGGCCGGTGCCACACAACAAGTTAGCCCTTTATCCTTTCCCCAGGCTGGACCTCTTTCCACTAAAGTGATCATGGGAGGAAAACAACCATACAGAAGTAACATGCGACTTGGAATAAGGCACTCGGTTGACAGCTGTGATGATTTCGAGAACATTCACGTGCTCAGGCAAGGGAGGGGAGGGCTCCTTGCTGAGCAATGTCCAGGCAGCACCTCTCTTTCACGGGGGCATCTCTATCTTCACCTGCACATTAACAGGGGATGGGAGCTTAATGTGATGGTCCAAGGTCATGCCAAGCACCTATACCCAGAGGGCTGAAAAAATGAACCATTGGCATTTCCAAAGTCATTGGTCCTGGGGACATTCTGTACACCTAGAAGTCATTTTGGAGAAAGGCCCTCTTAATTCCAACGGTAAAGGGGGACACTGTGGTGGCAGGAGCATTGACATCAGGCTCATCTCTGAAGATGAGTTTATAAGAGCTCTCATTTTACTCGCCATGCTTTGGAATTTTAAAGGCTTCCTACCATGAACCTATGTTCTTTTTACATCACAAAAAATGTTTAAAAATACTATTACTATTACAACTAGTGTTTTCCCTGTTTTTACTGCTAGTATAACTGCCAAAGCTACTTCATATGTTTTTGAGGAGAGTGATGTGAAATAATGAATCTAAAGCGCCTGGCACACTGCCTGGTGTATAGTTGGCGCTCAGAAAAAGGCCATCCCATTTCTTATGCTCATCTGCATAAGTGTTGTCCCCAATATGTATATGTAACTTGACTGTTTTGTGTTGAAGTTCAGTGTTTTTCCTCATTATCTTCTATCGTTCTGACAAATGTTGTTCAGGTTATTGATCTTGCAGTTTTCTTGGCTGAGTTTCTAGGATTTTTCACGCACATACACTCATGCATATTATTTTTTCCTGGCCGGTTACAGAATTTTCTTCCAAGGAAGGAGACGTGCTCTCTGAGGTCACCACAACGTGATGGTATGTGGCCGAGTTTTCACCCCTTCACTCTGATAGGAATGTGACATCCAGAATGAAGCAGAGAGATGGTTTTAGTCCAATCCAGGAGCCCCGCATGCTCACTCCCCTCCTGGGAACCAGAGCTGCCACCATGGGCATGGCCCCCTCTCCTCTGTCTGTACATCTCAGGGGGCACTCTGCGCTCAGTCCACCCCTCTGCCTAATAAGTACCCGTTACACCTGCCACATCCTTTATATTTCTCATCTTTGTATCCAGACCACCAGAGGTTGTCACCTTTGCCGCCTTTCTTTGGAGAAATGACAACTTGAGATGCTACCATCTGCCACGTTTACCTGAATTACCTCCTATTCTGGAGTTTCTGCTTTCAAAAAGAAGTAGTTCCTTGGGTTGATTTCTGACAGGTCCCTGCTTCTGGCAGCTGCTCCAGCAGAGGCCATGGTGGGAGTGGCCGGTCCGTGGGGGTGTGAGGAGCAGAGTTCCTGGGGTTGCTGCAGAGCCGTGCTGATGTTGTGATCTGTCAGCACACGGAGGCGGCGTGTCGTGCATGATGTGCACTCTGTTAATTGCTTATTTACCTCCTGCCTGTGATTGCCTATTGGAAGCTATCAATAGTTGCAGTTTATTTTCCAAATCTCTTTAGGGAACCAAAATTTATCTCACACGGGAAGAATCCTTTAATCATGGAGGGTTTTTTTTTTTTTTTTTTTTTTTGGTGAGGAAGATTAGCCCTGAGCTAATGTTTGTTGCCAATCCTCCTTTTTTTGCTGAGGAGATTGGCCCTGGGCTAACATCTGTGCCCATCTTCCTCTACTTTGTATGTGAGATGCCGCCACAGCAAGGCTTGATAAGTGGTGCATAGGTCCACGCCAGGGATCCGAACCTGTGAACCCCAGGCTGCCGAAGCAGAGCATGCGAACTTAACTATTAAGCCACCGGGCCGACCCCTAATCGTGGAGTTTTTAAGCCAAAAGCTCCTTTGGAAGGAATGTAATCCTCATGCTTATTTAGCAGGTGGAGAATTTGAGATCCAGGAAGTGAATTCGTTTATCCAAGGTCACATGAGGCTGGACTACGTGGGGCTTTCCTAACCTTGGCCTTACAGAGTTTAGCTGCTCAGCTATCTATAGGGGCGGCCCATGCTTTACAGACACTGGGCTCTTTTCCTATTTGCATGACTTCTGCAATTTTGAGATTGTTCTCCATGCAGCCTCTGTGGAAACCACTTCCAACATAAGGAGGGAGACCTGTGAATCCATGTCTGGCTGCCTTTCATGAGACCAGGCTGCTGTCAGAGAATACGGGAGTTCTCTGAGTCTGAGGGTTTTTCTAAGAGTGGGTCTTGTAACAGTGATTTGTGCCAAATCTTAGGAGATGTGGAATTGAGCTAGAATTGAAAAAAAAAAAAATCACTCTGATGGTTAGAATGAATGTGGCTTCTGTAACCTGCTGAGACCTCCGTTTGGGGCTGATGGTGAAGTGGGGAGCAGGGCGGGATACTGGGCCTTGTAGCCACTTAGAATGCAGAAGTCGGAGGTCTTTGGGCCAAATTACAGTGTTTTAAGGAGGGCGGCAAACTTTGGCTTGAACTGAATTTAAGCTGTTTTTTCTGTCTCAGATTCACGAGTATTTAATTACTCTGAACCAGCCGTTCTGCACGGTAGCTGCACAAGTATTCTGTCTTGTAATGTTCGCCACAAGCTCGTGGACTAGATTCAGGTTACATTCTCTTACACACAGTCCAGAAATCTAAGAACCTATGAAAGTGGAAATTTTTTTTGTTTGTTTTTTTTAAAGTTTAGCACTAAATTCATTTAGCTGCCAAGTCTGACCCAAACAGATGTGAAGTTATTTATAGTCTTTATCTCACCTTGTGTGAATTTTCGTATGCTTCCTTGTGGAAATATTTATGTGTCTGAGCACAGAATGCTGCCCTAGATCCCCCTGGGGATGTTATATGCGCCCATGTTATCTTTCTAAAAATCTGAACCATTCTGCCTTCTGAAGTGTATCTTGTCCTGAAAGTTTTGGATCAGGGATGAGGGCATAGATGACAATCTGCATTTTAAAGTTAGGGAAACAGAGTCTCAGAGAAGTTAAGTCACTTACCCAAGGCCACTCAGCTCATGAATGGTGCAGCTAGGTCCAAACAAGGCAGATTTCAAAGGGGCTTTGACTCATTAATGGGGAGGTTCCTCCTCTGAGCTGTGATACTCCTCAGCAGGAAGCTGGTGCCAGGCCTACAGAGGATGAGATGTCTGTTTTGGGGTTAGGCCTCGGCTAGCAGTGGGATTTGGGGGGACAGGGTGCAGTATACCTCTCATGGACAGAGCGCTTGGGGAGCTTAGCAGGCAGGCAGTAGCCTCACCAAGCAGCCTGGGGTTGAGGACCCAGAAGCCTAGGACAAACTGGCTCAGGGCAAAAGGCTTTGAGTGGAGTAGTAGCACAGATGCTTCCATGGCCACTAAGGAGAAAGGCAGAAGCTCCGTGGACAGGAGGGTCCCTGGGGATCCGCCCAAATAGGTAGGGTACTGGGGCTCTGTGAGCATGGAGTTCAGGCAACGGACAGGCAGAATCCATAGGCCAGAGTTGAGTGGGCTGCAAGGCTGGGACTTACACCCGTTGTTATGGGTTGAACTGTGCCACCCTCCAAAAGAAATATGTTAAAGTCCTAGTCCCCGTAGCTCACAATATGACCTTATTTGGAAATAAGGTCATTGCAGATGTAATTAGTTGAGTCATACTGGAGTAGGTGGGCCCCTAATCCAGCAAGACTTGTGTCCCTATAAGAAGGCAACCAGGAGAAGACACAGACCCTGGGGGGAACACCGTGTGACAAGAAGGCAGAGAGTGGAGTGATGCAGCTGTAAGCCAAGGAACACCAAGGATTGCCGGCAACCACCAGAAGCTAGGGCGAGGCAAGGAAAGATTCTCCCCTCCAGGTTTCAGAGGGAGCGTGGCCCTGCTGATACCTTGATTTTAGACTTCTACCCCCCAGAAGTGTGAGACAATCAGTCTCTGTGATTTTAAGTCGCCCGGTTTGTGGTGCTTTGTTATGGCAGCCCTAGGAAACCCATAAACCCACATACATCACTAGGCAATGGTTCTCAACCTTGGCTCACGTTTGGACCTTTGGGGTTCTTTTAAAAAATCCTGATGCCCAGGCTTCACCAAGTCCAACTTCATTAGACTCTCTGGGGGCACCCAGGCATCAGGGTTTTTAGAGCTTCTGAGGTGATTTCAAAATGTAGCCACATTCGAGAACCACAGCCTAGGGTCTCTGCTCCTCAAGGCTCCTAGGCAAGGTGTCCAGCGACCAGTGACAATTGAGCGCAGGGAGTCTGAGCTTGGCTTCCCCTGACCCTCGGGACCACAGCACACCTGTCACAGGATTTGCTGGGTCGTTCTCCTTCACTCTGCCTCTCTTCTCTCTTCTCAGCTTTCAGCCAGCAGGGTTCAGGAAAACAGCTACTTTCCCTTATATATAATGCATTTACAACAGTGCCTGGCACACAGTAAGCACTTTCTAAGACTTTGCTGTTATGATTTCTCCAGCCACCTTCATAAAAACCTTTCTTTCTTAATCCTCACTTCCTGGAGGGAGACCTCAGAGTGGTATGATTTTATCGTCCTGGCTCAAAGGGCCATAGTTCTCATTATGCTTGAAATTTGTGCTTTGCTTTCTTTTAATTAAAGCTCTCTCTCTCTCTTTTTTTTTTTTTCCCAATTTGCCTGAGAGCTAAATGATCGTGTGAAGGGCATTTCTTTTCTTTTCTTTTTTTTTTTTTTGAGAATGAACACAGAGTGAGCGTGGTTGAGCTTCAGATTGGTATTGAGCTGGCTTTTCACTCCAAGATTACAGAGAGCCAGGGGTTAGAATCCTGCCTGTATTGGGAAGGGCTGATGGGGATTGAGGAGGCTGTGTGGAATGAAAGCATCCAGCAGGCAAGCGGGAGGGGACCACTGCCCACTGCCCGGGCCTTCTTCTGCCCCACAGATCCCTCCCGTGTTCTAGGCCTGTGGGACACAGGGAGGAATCAGGCCTAGCCCTGGCCTTGGGGGCTCAGTCCAGTGGCGGGAGACAGACAGAGTAGCTGGTGCTGTGCAGTGTGGCACAGGATACACTAGGATCATGTCCTGGACCAATCCCAAGAGCCAGAGGTGTGGGAGCCACAAGTGCTGTCAGTCTAGCCCAAGGCACATGGCTCACCTCCCCCCCAAAACCAGGGGCTCCCCAACAGTACCCCTAGGAAGGATGAGGAGGGGAATGGATGCTGGGTAGACAGCCAACGCTGGCCACTACCCTAAGCACTGGTGAAGAGGTGAGAAAGGAAGACTGACGTCTGTTTGTGTTGGACCTTGAATTCCCTGCCAAGGAGGTCAATGCCCTCCGCAGAGCAACGGGCAGCCATCGCAGGTTCAAGATCAGAGGAGTGTGATTGATTTTTGCATTCCATCCCTTCTGATCTTCTCCCCTATCATTGGCCGCTGGTCAAGAACACTGGCCCACTGGCTTGGGCCCAGCTTTTCCCATGATAATGACAGGACCATGGAGCTTCAAGGTCATGGTGTTAACCCTTTGATCCAGGTGGCCGTACAATGCAGGGATCCCCAGCTGGTCCTCTGGTCTTCAGTGATCTCGAGGAAGACATGTCCACTTTTGTCTCCAGCTTCACAGACCCCAGCCCCAGCCTGGCTAGCTCAGTCTGGGCTCCTGATTAGAGGAGCACAGAAAGAGGCAAGGACTCATAATACGCTGTGCCCTTAGGCAACAGACTAGCTTTTTGTTTGTGGTTTCATTTCATCTAACAGTTTAAATGAGGGCCTGGTACTCCCACGCTGCCACTCTGATTGGAAAATGTATTCAGTTGTCCCTCTCACTTCCCTGGGAGAATAGATATAGACGTGCCATCCATTCAGGTTACAAACGAGACCAAGAGTCACCCTTGACTCCTCCCTTCCCTCAACCCACATTTCTGTCCAGTTTTCCCCCTAAATATCTCTTACATCTGTTCTCTTCTCTCTTTTGCCAGCAGGATACCATCATCTCTCTTTTTGGTCTTTTTACTCTATTCTGCACAAAGCAACTGGAGAAAACTTAAAACCAAACTCTAATCATGTCACTTATGTGCCTAACAACCTTTATGGTTTCCATTGCTCCAGAATAAAATCCAGATTCCTCAATATGCTACAGAGCGCTGGGTCACCTGGACCCTCCCCACTCCATCCTCAACTGGACATACTCACCCTCCACCTCCAGTGACTTCTTTCAGTGCCCTGAATGGCAAGCACCTGAATGCCCCAGGACTTTTGCACATGCTGTTCTCACAGCTGGGGATCCTCTTTCTCCTCCTTCTGCCTGGAACTTCCCAACTCTGTCTCATTCTTTAACTCTCAACTCAAACGTCACCTCCTTGGGGTCAGACGCCAAGAGTGACAGGCGTTATCAAGCGATCTTGTAGTCCTTTTCCTTCGTGGCACATACCACAATTTGCAACTACGTATTTATTGGAATGGTTACTGATGACGATTTGTCTCCTACCCCCTCCCCCTGCCAAACCTTTTCCCTGACTCTCATATTCCAGTGCCTCGCACAGTGCTGGCACACAGTAGGAACTGAATAAGTATCTGTTGAATGAATTAATGGCTGGTGAATGAATGTCTGAAAAACTGAGGCTCTGTGATATTAAATAACTTGCCCAAGCTCATGCAGCTTGCATGTGACAAAGCTGGGACTAAAATCCAGGCTGGATCCTCCCTAGGCTCATGTCTTTTCTGCTACCCCACCTGGTGGTAACTGCTGAGGGTCTTCAGTCCCAAGCCCTGGCCTTGACAGAAGAGATTGAATGTCACCTTCTCCAGAAGCCTGGGGGCTGCCCTGGTCATAATCGCTCTTGCATGGGTGGTAATCTAGAGGCTTCTCTAGGCAAGATCCTGATTGTGCTCTATCCTAACATTTTAGCCGTTAGAGATTGTCTTGGAGGATTTGCTGATTTATTAACAAGGATGTCAGTATTAAGAATGATACTTGGGCCTTTCAGAGAAAAAAAAAGTCCTCCAGCAAAGACAGATATTCTGCTGTGTTCTGACCCGGGTTTGTCTTCTTGAAACCACGTGCCAGAGAGTGAGGGGACATGAGAAGGAATCAGCAATCTCTCCAGATTAAGTGTGAAGACGAGGATGAAGGGTGGACCTCACAGTTTCTTCTGTCACTTAACGAATGTTAGTTGGACTCCTATCTGTTGCCAGGCACTGTAATAGGCTCTGAGGATCCAGCTGTGGATGACGTTATGGCCCCTGAATAAATAAATCATGTCAGTTTACTTGGTGGTAATGCTATGAGGGAGATAAATCACTTGCCGTAGTAAGCGCGAGCCATCTGAACAGTCTAGGCAGCCCAGGCTCCAGCAGGCCAGGTGGAGCCCTGGCCCTGGGATTTGTCCGTCCCCCACCCTTGGTGGCAGGGCATGGGCAATGCTCTTGGTTGGCATGGAGAAGGGAGCTGAGAGCGTGAGAGGGGTGGGTGAGGGCAGGTGTCATGAGAGGGTGGCAAGCCTGTGAGGTGCGGCTGAGGGTGGCGGGGCCCAGATACTTGATTTCCCAATGGCAGACGATGCACGTGTCAGAACCAGGTGGAGGAACCGCGAATGTCGGAGGTGGCGGGCAGTCTGAGGCAGCAGGTGCTGGGCACACTCACAGTGGGGGCTGGGTCCCCTGGATGTGCCTATGTGGGCGCCACTCTCTGACGGCATGAGGAAAGAACTGGAGCTGAATCCTGGCTCTCCCCCAGCCCCAGTAGGACTGCGGGACCCCCATGCTTTGGGTCTTGAACTCCCCGCTGTAATATGGGCAGGGCTGGTGACCGTTCACCCTCAAGAAGTGCCTGTCCTTAGGGGAGCCGTGAGGCTCTGTAGGTAAGTCTGACCTCAGACCATCTGAGTTCAAATCCCAACTCTAATACTTCTTTGCTGAATGACACGTGACAAGTTATTTAGCCTTCCTGTGCCTCAGTTTCTTTATTTTTAACATAGAGATGGTAATATTTAATTTGTGAGAATTAAATGAAACCAGGAACATAAAATGCTTGGCATGGTGCCACAGACACAGCAAGTGCTCAATAAACATTAGCTGTTGTTTAATTCTTTGCTAGTCATTTTACATATAAAGTAGGCCTTTTAAAAATGAAAACTTAAAAATTAAATTGACAACAAAATTGTCCCAGTTTTATGGATGAGAAATCTGCCAAGAGGTGTCTCAATTAGTGCCAGCAAGTAAGTGCCCAATTGGGGATTCAAAGCTGGGCTGTTTTGTTCCAAAGTGCGGCTCATCACCTTATGTTTTGTTGCTTTTTCTGACTCGTGAGCTCTAGAAATCAGATGTTGGCCTGCGCCTAGGTCTGGCCTGCGCTCAAGAGCGTGAGTTTCTCTAAAGATGTGGTCTTTCTTTTCATGTTCAAATGCTCTGTTTGGCTGTGCATTGCCAAGCTTGCAGAGTCATGAAGATCAGGCTCTGATCTGGGAGGGCTTTGTAGAAAATAGAAATGTCCAGGGGTTGCCATTTATTCAACAGCTGGGAGTGCAGGAACCAGGCAGAGACACTGAAGTCCCAGAGGCCAACTATAATTGATGTGGGGACCCGTCTTCTGGGAGGTGGGCAATTGAGAGTAGATGTAAAGCTGCCAGGAGCATACTGCAATGGATGGTGTGGGAACATGCCTGGCCCTGAATGGATGGTGGGCAGAAGAGGGCTCCTTGCCTCCAGCCTGGGCAGCAGGAGGCCCGGGTAACCTGTTCCTGGTGGGTTCCTTGGTTACAGCTTCTTAGAGTCAAATTCCAGAGCTGGTGAGAGCTGGCTGACCCCAAGACCTCCTCTTACAATACAGGAGGGAAAACTAGGCCAGGGAGGCAAATGGAGAGGGTCGTGTTGTCTGAACCTCTACCAAGTGCCAGGCACCCTGATAGTCACTTTCCCAAATGTGCCGTCACATAGAAACCTTTACTCGGCACTCTGAAATCCCTGCTTTCTAAAATGCAGAATTCCTTCTTATAAGATGTGGATTTTCATTATGTTTTCCCTGATAAAGGAGAAAGGAGAAATATTTTCTGCTCTTGATCACACTTTCTCTCTCTCTCTTATTCCCTCTCTGCCTTTGTCTCTGTCTCTTTCTTTCTCTTGCCTCTCTCTCTGCCCCCTTCTGATTATTAAGATAGAAAATTTGGGACATTCAGGAAATCACACAGAAGAAAATTTGATAATTACCTACAAACCCAATAACCAGAGATAATCAATGTTCATATATTGATATCATCCCTTCTAGTTATCTGTTCTCTTTTATCTCACTTTTTAATCAAAAACTATGTTCTTGTTTAGAACAGTTTTAAAAGTAATATATTCTACAAGGCTTATAGTGAAAGCATCCTCTTCCCCTTTGATTTTCTTCCCCCAGGCAACCAGTTTTGAACCTCTTTTAGTTGTTGTTTTTCACTTTGTGTTTAACACTGCATTTCTAAATAGCATACTAATTCTGCTATTTCTTGTTTATTTCATTTGCATAGTATCTATTGACTTCTCTGGAAGCTTTCTTAAACTTCCTCACCACTGCACACAGTCACACATCCCAGCATGCTTCCCTCCTCCATCTTCCCAATATGATATATTGTGATTTGGAGGGAAATCAATTGTCAGGGTCAGCCTCATTTTAACTTTATTTATATTATTTACATCTGGGTGATGTAGTGTATTGTGATTACATTCCTTTTCTCATTTCTCCTGTCCTGGATTTAATGACTGCCTTTTAAAATTGATTATTTATTAGTTTTCTTTGAACTGATCACTAAGTTTTTCTCTCTCTCCCCTGGAAGTGTTAATCTCATCTTATTATGTTCAAACTCATCAGGTTATCTATTGGATTCCTTCTTTTCTCCCTCGTGGTCATATTCTTGGAGCCCTCTAACTTCCTAGTTTAATCTGGCCTGTGAACTCTCTAGACCCTCTGCACAGTGGTTGTCCTGGGATTTCCTATTTTCTCTCTCCTTTTTCCAGGTCCCATGGGTTCTTTTTTGTGGTTTACGTCCTCATTCTATTAGAGCATAGTATCTAGGAGCTTCATGGAAGGTAAATTTTTTTTGTTTGTTTTTTTTGAGGAAGGTCAGCCCTGAGCTAACATCCATGCCAATCCTCCTCTTTTTGCTGAGGAAGACCAGCCTTGAGCTAACATCTATTGCCAATCCTCCTCCTTTTTTTTCCCTTTTTCTCCCCAAAGCCACAGTAGATAGTTGTATGTCGTAGTTGCACATCCTTCTAGTTGCTGTATGTGGGACACCGGCTCAGCATGGCTGGACAAGCAGTGCGTCAGTGAGTGCCCGGGATCCAAACCCAGGCCACCAGCAGTGGAGCACGTGCACTTAACCGCTAAGCCACGGGGCTGGCCCCCATGGAGAGTAAAATTTTCAAAAATCTCATATGTGCCTGACAGTCATTTTATTCTCTCTTTATATTTGATTGATAGTTTGGCTACCTATAGAATTCTAGTAGGATATAATTTTCCCTCAGAGTTATATTTTTTTATTGACATACAGTAACAGTCATTCTTTTTGGTATACAGTTCTATGAGTTTGGACAAATGCATAGAATTATGTATCCATTGCCCTAGTACATACAGAACAGACCTGTCCTTCCAAAAAAAGATCTCATATTGACCCTTTTGTAGTCAACCCCTCCCTTCTCTACTCTCTGCCCCTGGCAACCACTGGTATGTTTTCTGTCCTCATGGTTTTGCCTTGTTCAGAATGCTATGTAAATGGAATCATATAGTATGTAGCCTTTTGAGTCTGACTTCTTTCCCTTAGCATAATGCACTTGAGAGTCATCCACATCATGGTATGTGTCAATGGTTCATTCTTTTATCGCTGAGTAGTAGTCCACTGCATGAATTTATGACAGTTTGTTTATCTATTCACCACTTGAAGGCTATTTGCATTGTTTCCAGTTTTTGGTGATTCATATTGTGATATGTCATAGGCAATATGATAATATAATACATATTGTCAAATCGCCCTTCAGAAAATCTTTGTGCCAACTTACAGTCCAAGCACCAAGTGATTATTCACTAAACCTTTGCTAATAAGGAATTATTACTGTTTTTAAATCTTAGTTAATTTGATAAGAGGAAATGACAATGCACATATTGATTTGGATTTTCTTTATTAGTTGTGCAGCTGAATATATATTCTGTATGTTTTGTCCTCTGGGAATTATTCATGAACATTTTTAAATTTGTCATATGTGTTTATAGGATCTTTTATGGAATAAGCTTACCTGCTACTTATATTAAAATATGTTTTCCCAGTTTTTATTTTCTTTCAGAATTTTTGATTTTCTTAAGAGAGTTTTAATTTTTATATTGTTAGTTATAGAAATTTATATCTTCTTTGGCTTTGAGGCTTCAAAAGTTATTTCCCCATCCCCAAATGAGATAAATATTCTCTTATATTTTTTCTAGATTGTTAATGATTTGATTTTTTCATTTTTATCATGTTCAACTCTGTATTATTTATATTTATGTATTATTAATTAAGTAGTTAATTAATTTTTGGTTCATCATGTGGCTAGGAATCTAAGTCTGTTGTTTTCCAAATAGTTAACCAGTATCCCAGGACCACGAATGTAATAGTCTAAACTTTCTCCACTGATCTGAAGTGAGAACTTTCTCCTTAGACACGTTGTGTTACTGGGTCTATTGATGTTCTTTCCCCTTGATGTCATTATTCCATCTGTTTTTATGTCAATACAACACTCTTTTAATTATTGTAGCTTTATCTGGTATTTAATTCTTTTTTTTTTTTTTATGTGAGGAAGATCAGCCCTGAGCTAACATTCGATGCCAATCCTCTTCTTTTTGCTGAGGAGGACTGGCCCTGGGCTAACATCCGTGCCCATCTTCCTCTACTTTGTATGGGACCACAGCATGGCTTGACAAGCGGTGTGTAGGTCCGCGCCCCGGATCTGAACCTGTGAACCCTGGGCTGCCGAAGCAGAGCGCGCAAACTTAGCCTCTACGCCACCGGACCGGCGCCTGGTATTTAATTCTTGATAGGACATGCCCTTCTCTTTATACTTTACTAAAAAGAAGTATGAGTCTTTATGTTTCCTTAGATGATCTTTACAGTTACTTGATCAAATTCCAGAAAACTCTTGGGTTTTATTAGAATTGCAAATATTGTACAAATTGTTCCGTGTGAGAATTTCCATCTTGACTTCATTGAGTCTTCGGATTAGGAATCATTACATGTATCTTCACTTTTTCCAGGATTCTTTTATATCTCTCAGTAAAGTTTTATGGGTTTCTTCGTCTGGCCCTCACACATTTCTGTTTAAGTTGATTCCTAGGTATTTGCTACCACTGTGATTTAATTTATTTCCTGTTAGAGTTTCCTAGTGGTTATTGCTGCTATATAAGAAAGCTGTTGTGTTTTATCTGTTTATTTTTTAACCACTCACTTTACTGAACCCTTTTATCAGTCCTGCAGATTTTTGAGTTTGTGTTTTGGGTTTTCTAGGTATTCAATCATGCCGTCAGGCAAATAATGGTAATTTTATCTCTGACTTTTTTATCATATATTCCTTCCTCCCTGACTTCCTCCTTCTCTCCCTCCCTTTTTAATTTCATTGGTTAGAATTTACAAATCAATGTTGAATAATATTAGTATAACCTTGTTTTATTCCTGAATTTAATCCTGAATTATTCCTGTTTTCCATCTCTCATGTGATGCTGTCTTTTAGTTTCAGATTGGCACTCTCTTATGTTAAGGAAGTATTCTTCCATGTCTAGAATACTGACTTTTTTAAAGCCAAGAATGTTGAAAAGATTTTACCCAGAGCCTCTGCAGCAACAATAGATTGAAGATTGTTTTTCTCACCTTCATCCTGCTAGAACGATGACATATAAATGCATTTCACATTTTCAAACAATTTGTCCATTCCTGGAAAAAGCATATTGTCCAACATTTCTTTTTCATGTATGAAATACGCATACATTTCTTTTTCATGTAATGATTAATTATGAATAATTCAGGAAGCATCATCTTGTGTACATATTTATAGGTGAAACTGTTCTATAATTTTAAGTTTAATTAAAAAAACTTTTTAAAGGTTTGTTAAAACGAAAAATAAATATGGTTACAACATCAAATAGCTCGGAAGGGCTCATATGGAAAAGCCAGCATATGCTGCTCTGCTCCTCTGCCTCCCAGATCCCACTCTCACAGGCATCCATTTCTATTTTTGTTTCTTCTGGTGGTTATGTCTACATATGTAAGTACTTTGCTTTAAGTGCTTTTCTTGACTTATTAACTTCAGGCATTACATACCCGTTCTCTGTTAACAGAAAGAAGGACTTGCCCTCATAAAGCACATCCATCTCCCATTACAGTCAGATTTTACTTTTTATGTCTTCCACTGGTAATCTTTGCCAGTTCAGACAAGTGCCTGAATCTCTACTTTTTGTTCATGCTCCATCAGTGGTGCCTCCTGGGTAAGATGAGGCCATTGGTGCCCTCTCCTTCCCTCACTCACTTCTCTCTTTTCCATCTCTCCGTCTTGTCTTTATTCTTGTGTGGACGAAGTTGGTAATTTTTAGACTTTTCTCTGTAAGTATTCTTGCTTTTCATGATTGATCAGTTGCATGATTCCAACTGTTGAAAATCCCTAAGGAGAACTTATATTATTATGACCATGCACATTGTTTCACTGCAAAACCAAATGGTGTGCTTGGATCATAGTTTGTTTTGTACTGGACTCAGGCACATCTTCTGTACCTCTCAAAGGAGAGTGCTCCTAGCTTCAAGGTTGAATGGGGTCTCTTGTTTGTTTACATTCCACTATTTACAGTACTTTTTTCATACCGTCTAAACTATCAACTCCTCCTCTTCTATGAGAGACCTCACTTCCTTCCAGAGCCACCCGTTCTACTGTTCATATCGTTACTAGATACTCTTCATGGCCATCATCTGAGACATCATTTCACAGTTAATGTCATTGGCTTCAGCCCAACAAGGAAGACTTATTTTTCCTGTCAGTCTCAAGCCTGGAAGTTTATTTGCTTCCACAAACATTTTAGGAAGTTTGCAGAAGCCTGGTATGAAAATAAACTGAAAGAGAGCACAAAAATTAAATAACTATTTTCAGTCCAAGTAGGACTACTTTCTCACGTAACTTCCTAAAAAAGAGAATGTGGGAAGTAAAAATTTTGAGGCCTTATATGACTCAAAATGTCTGGGTCAGATTCAATTGCTAGTTTTGCTGGGTATATGATTTTTGGCAGAAAACCATCTTCCCTTAAAAAGGGGAAGCTATTGTGACATTTCTTTCTAGGATCCAAAGTGGTTGATAAGACATCCTGTCTACTGAGGCCCCCTCTTGTCCTTGTTGTTTTTAAATTTAAACAGTTTTTTTTTTTTTTTTTTTTTTTTGCTGAGGAAAATTCATCATAAGCTAACATCTGTGCCAATATTCCTCTATTTTGTATATAGGTCTCTGCCACAGCATGGCCACTGATGAGTGGTGTAGGTCTGCTGCTGGGAACGGAACCCAGGCTGCCGAAGCAGAGTGCGCTGAACGTAACCACTAGGCTGTGGGGCCGGCCCCATAAACTTAAACCCTTTTAAACATTCACTTACCATTTCAAAGAGACCCTAGAGATAACTATCAATGGTCAGTTTGCTATTTTGGACTGCAAATATTTATTCAAGTTTATGATCTCTTTCATTTGGTCTTAATATCAGGCTTGTGCAAACCTCCTAGAATGCCCTGGGAAGTGGACAACAACTTCTGGGTTCAGGACTGGCAGAAATAGTCTTCCTTCTTGGGCTGAAGCTTCCTTACAAACTTAATTTTCTACCTGCTTCCCTCTGCCATACGTAAAAGTCTCTGATTCCCATCGTGGTTTGGACTTTGCTTCCTCCCTCGGTGTTGGCAATCTCTTTAGCTTCAGGTTAAAACTTATCTGTCTACTCAGTCACCTGACAAGCCCTAAACCCCTCTAAACCAGCCGTCTACCTCACTCTGCCCCATGCCCCAGGGCTCTGTTTGAACAACATTCAGCAACATATATAATCCAGTGGGCCCCACATGCTTTAGCTTCTGTAAATGAATGTGTTTTGTCTGCTTCTTCTTTTCTTAGATCTAAATGCATTAATGAGCGCCCCTTCCAAAGAACCTACTACAAAAACATCAGTGAGTAGTATAGATTTTACCAGATATTCCTTGTGTGAGATGGAGAAAGTATACACTTCAGAGCAAACAACTGAAAATTAATATCAAATTTTTATTTTTCTATGCCCATTCTCATCTCTACTTCTACTAGTTTTATTTAATTTTTCCTTGTTCTTACTCAGCATTCAGTCCAGTTCGCTCCATTTCCTTTATCTCTTCTGTTGTATTTGGTCTTCCTTCAATTATGGAAAGCAGTTAAGCTTTGCTCACGTCTTCAACCCAAACCTTGCATACCTAAACCCATTTTGGCATTGAAAAAAGCAAGGGGGCCTGTGAATGATAAGACTTTCCTCCTAAGAAATAAATAAACATGTTTCTTCTCACACATAAGGGTTATTTTCAAGATGAATTCTTCTGAATAACACACTTTCCATCAGATTATAGATGATAGAATTCTTGTGTCACTCTTGATGAAACCTGGTACTAAAGATGATAGCGTGGCATTTGCTTCCTTATATATAATATAGAGAAATGGGATGGGCTATTGATTCCTAGGATTCCTTTAAGTGCTCACATTTTATAATCCTGTGAATTAGAGAACTAAATTCATTTTCATAGAGTAATAACAGCTCATTCATTCATACAGTTATTGAAAACATACTCTTCATATAAAATTTGAGAGATTGTAAAGCAATTTACATATATTATCTAATTTAGTACTCCCCAAAAAATCCATGAATTCAGTGTGATAATTATTATTATCTCAACTTATGTATGGAAAACGTGACACAGATGTTCGGGTTAAGATCGTTGACAGAAATTGTATCACTGAATTCCTCTTACCCAATGCCTACTGAATTGAACAAACAAAAATACAGAAAATAAAAATAAATTAAGTTCACCACAACATCTAAACAAGGTGAAGGGAATAATCAAATGCAATAAATTAAAAAAACTAGAAAATAAGGAAAGAAACAGAAAATACTGTTGGGATGTAGAAAGGGATAGCTGGACTTCTAACTTTTTCCCTACCCACCAGAAAGCAAATCCTGAGATTTCTCACTAATACTCAAACATCTGGAGGAAAACTAATTGAATGAGTAACACTATCCTTTCCCTTGTCTGACTGTAAGGAATAAGAAAAATGGTGGGGGTCCAGACCAGTGAAAGGAGAAAGGTTATGGAGGTGGCTGACTTTCTCTGATGGTAACAAAGGCTTCATCCTACACACTGGATTGGGAGGATAATATAAAAATAGAGATTATCTCCTCAGAATAAGAGTAAATACCTGTAAGTAGACAGAATGAATCTGATTATAGGATATTTCACAAAATGTAGGAAGAAGGAATAGATCTCCAGTATTTTGATGACTAAACATCACCCGAGCTGAACTCTCTCCTTCCTGTCACTGTTCCATCAGGCTACAGAAATCAGACAGAATAAAGAATACTCAGTCTTCAGACTTCAGCTTCAAGAGGAAAACAAACCCTTCCCTGCTATGGTGGGAAAAGAGTCAGGTGTCACCTATGCTATGTATCATAGCAAATAGAATGTCAGGACAGAGCCACCCATGCAGAGCAAGAAGGAAAGAAAGGACGTGGCAACATTAGAGCATACTAAAAAAAAAAAAGCAAGAAAAAAGAAGGAAGAAAGCAAACAAGCAGAGAGCTGGAGCATACAAGAGCAATATTCCAACCTAGAAAGAAAGACAAATTGAGGAACAGAACTAAATTGTTCACAATTGTTTTACTCTAGAGAATGACTTGATATGGACATAAAGTCGATAACATAAGAGTTCAAGGATAAGGTGATAAATTAACAGAAGGAGATTAATAGGGACAAAAGGAAACAAATTGAGGCTCCAAGTAGCATTAATAGGGTGAAGGAGCCCATAGAGAAATTAGGAATAGCAAAAAATGAAATAAAACCAAGACAAAATAGAATATACATGCTGGAAAAAGGCATAGATGAAAGTCTGGACGAGCATATGAGTGCAGATGAAACAGAATGATGAAAGTAGTCAAAAGAATATTAATATAAAGATAGCTAAGGGGGAAAAGAACATTTATTCAAAGATAGACATAGAAATATAGATATGTGTATATATAGGTATAAATAAACTTTATGGTTTATTCAAATATATAACATAATATAGCTTAATTTAATATAACATGATAAGAACAAATCCTTTTTGAGTTGACTATGCATGATACACTTTTTTGGAGGTTTACATGTATTAATTTTTCCCAACAAGAATATGAAGTCAGTACTGTTAGTATTCCCAATTTATAGATGAGGAGATTAAGACATAGTTAAATAACCTGCTCAATATCACACGATATGTAGCAGAACTGTGATTCAAAAGAGCAGAATTATGCTATTCTGCCTCTGAATAGAAAAATTTTCCTGAAGTGAATCGATGAGTAGATTTGCAGTTCGAAAGACAATGTGTTACAAGCAGCGGCACCATTTTATTTTCCACCAACAATGCGTGGGGGTTCCAGTTTCTCCACAGCTCCCCAACACTTATTATTGTTTGGGTTTTTTTTTTTATTACAGGATTCCACTTATAATATATATATGTTATATATATATATAATAGACATATATATATAAAATACACAAATATATATATAAAATAGACAAATCCATAGAGGCAGAAAGTAGATTAGAGGTTACCAGATTGGGGGAGAGGGGATAGGGAGTTATTGGTTATTGGTTACAGAATTTCTCTTTAGGGTGATGAAAAAGTTTGGAAATGGATGGTGGTGATAGTTGCACAATATTGTGAGTATAATTAATGCTACTGAATTCTCTACTTAAAAATGGCAATTTTATGTTATATATTTCACCACAATAAAAAAAAAATAAGGACAATGTGTTCCAGGAAAATTCAGTACAGAATACTGAACACCAAGACATATCCTAGGTAAGCTATTAAACTCTAAGGTAAAGAAAGAAATTACCTGGTTTTCCAGACACAAGAACATCCTCCGCAAGGAGAAGAAAAAAATCAGGCTGGCCTCAAAATTCTTTACAGCAACCTTCGGTTTTGGGAGACAATGAAATAGTGTCTAAAAGAATTAATGGGAAGAAAGCATAGCCCGAGAATATCCTGGGATCTAAAGCTAACTAACAATTGTCCTCAAGAATAAATATGCTCAGAATAAATATAACTTCCGTGAGATCTTGAAAAATACTGAGTCACAAAATCCAACTAATTAAGAGTGAATAAAAATAAAAGATTCATGGATGCAGAGCTCATGGAATAAGGATTGATGTTGGGTAGAGACTCCTCATAAATGTAGAACTAACAATAAACAACTCGGGCAATTACAGTTATAGATCAGGATGTGAGGGTTATAAACCAGGCAGGATCACAACAGCCGCCAACAATTAAAGCTGAGAAATCGAGAGAGAGGGAGAGGGAAGGGGAGAGCATGTGTGAGAGTACTAATGCAGTCTCGCACAGCATGGAGCCATTAAATAGTGTCTAAAATTAAAATAAATAGTTAAAAAACAACATAATTACTGCAATCTCAATGTTTTCTTCACAATCTGTATTCTTAACCTCATAGGGATCTTTTGGCAACTATTTCATGGTGAAGAAACCTTTGAAGGTCTAGATTTGCTTCAATTCTCTTTTCTTTTTTTTTTTTTTGACAGAGGATAGGCTTTTATTTATTTTATTTTATTTTTCCTTTGAGGAAGATTGGCCCTGTGCTAACATCTGTTGCCAATCATATTCTTTTTCTTTTTTCTCCTCAAAGCCCCAGTGCACAGTTGTGTATCACAGTTGTAGAGTTGTAGCTCTGCTATATGGGATGCTGCCTCAGTACGGCTTGATGAGCAGTGAGTAGGTCCGCGCCCAAGATCTGAACCGGCGAACCCCAGGCCCCCAAAGCGGACCGCCAGAACTTAAACGCTACGCCACCAGGCTGGCCCCTGCTTCAATTCCCTTTTAATTTCCTTTTTCTTCCGTTAAATACAAGTAAAAATAAATATGACCTGTACAGATTTCAAAATAGCATATAATATTTTATCCCACATTTTATTTCTACCTGTCCTTCTGTCCATCCAACCATCCACCATCCATGCTTTTGTCTCTGGCTATATCATAAGATATTTACAATGATGTTTGCCATATGCTAATGATAGCTATTTCTGGGTGGTGAGACTTGGGATTTTTTTTAACTTCGATCTTTGTATTTTTTTACATTTCTTGAATTCTTCAAAATGAATATGTATCATTTTCACAATAACAATAAAGTGATCTTTCTTTAAAAATAAAAAGACAAAGCAAATATGTCAAGATGTTTACAGTGGTTAATACTGGATAATGGAGCTATGGATGTTTATTATTTTACTCTTTGTAAGTTTCTCTATTTTCTGACACTTTTCATTTATTAAAATTTAAAAAGCTTAAACGAAAAAAAGTAAGGTGCCAAGGGGCTTGTCTTAAGTTGCTTAGTTAGAAAGTGGTGGAGCCATGATTCAAGCCTTGATGCTGGAAGACAGAGAATTATGACACAGGGTGGGGACACGATACGGGCAAAACCAGGAACCAGTGTTGAAAAACCATTGTGGGTGGAAGTGATCCCCGTTGAGTGTGATTTTCCCCTCGTGGGTCCGGGGCAATATTTCAGTTGTTGAATTAGTTACTTCTCATGAATCTAATGCCCAAACTTGTATAGAAATCCTAAAACCGTAGACTGTGAGAACTGGAAGGAATCTGGAAATCATTCCAGCCAACCTGCACATTTAATGGATGAGGGACTGCAGGCATCAGACGCTATTTCATACAGTCAGAGGCTTTAGAACTGGAAAATACTTTTGAGGCAACCTAGCACAATCCTGAATGTGAACTGGGCTTGATGCTTGGCATTAGCTCTGGGTGAACTAAGTCAGTTTTCTCCCAGTCAGTCCTGGGAGACCACTCTGTGGCCATGCGGCAGGTGCCCGATTCTGAGTCAATGGATTTTTCATTCATACTTTCCCTGTGCCTGTAGCTGTGCCTGGTAGATCTGCTTTTCCTCCCACTCCCTGTTTTGTTGGTATAGAAATTGAGTCTTAGCATGAGGGTAAGCGACATGCATAGGGTCACTTAGCTTAGTTGCAGGGGGTTGAGTAATGGCACCCCAAGATGTGTGTAAGTTCTAACTCCCAGACCTGTGAACGTGATCTTATTTGGAACAAAAGGTCTTTGTAGATGTAATTAAGTCAAGAGTCTCAAGATGAGGGCGTCCTGCATTTCGGGTGGGCTCTAAATCCAATGATAGGTGTTCTTATAAGAGAAAGGCAGAGGGAGATTTGAAATACAGAGACACAGAGGAAAAGGCCACGTGAAGACAGAGGCGGAGATTGGAGTGATGTGGCCACCAGAAGCTGGAAGAGGCAAGGAAAGATTCTCCCCAGAGCCTTCAGAGGGAATGTAGCCCTGCTGACACACCTTAATTTCTGACTTCTGGCCTCTAGAACTATGAGAGAATAAATTTCTGTCATCCAAAACCACCAAATTTGTGGTAATTTGTTACGACAGCCCTTGGAATCTCATATCCGCAGTTAGGAAATGGTGGAAAAGGGCTCCATGCCAAGGTTTCTGACTCAAGATTGGTTCTCTCTGTCCATCTCAGAGCCCTTCTCACCCAAAGGCCAGTGAGTAAGAAGCAGCCCCCTGATATGGGGCGAGACTCACCTGTAATCACATCTAGCAGGATAGTGCTCTGTGTCCCCCACAGACTTCAGGTACGTCCTGTCACCTGTCCTCCTCAGTCCTGCTCACTTTCCCTGCCCAGCCTCGGGGCAGGTTCGGGGTCCTTGGAGCAGGAGGGAGAATTGGGCAGTGACAGTGGCGCCAACATCTCTTACCTGGGCTTTTGCTTCAGCCTCTGAACTGATTTACAGGTGCCTGTTTGCAGCCATTTCCTCTGCAACCCACTTTACATTCTGTTGGTCCTCAGATGTTACTTGTTGATACACAGCCTGTACCACAGGGGCATAAAGACTGGAAACTACATTTCTCAGACTCCTTAGCCTGTGGGGTCCCAGTAAGATTCTACTGGTGAGAGATCTGGGAGGCACTGGAGCTGGGGAGGCCACAAGTCTCCAGCAGCTGAGGGCACGTGTAGGGGTGTCGGCAGTCAGCAGACATCAGATGCCTGTGTGTGTTGAGCATCCTCTCCGGCGCCATAGGTAGCCAGAACTATAGACTAGTGTTCCTGTGATCCCTATGCTTAGGGATTTCCTGAAGAGAACTTTCCTGATTACCATTCCCCCAGCTTCCCAATGGTTGTGTCAGGGTTTGAGTCATACGAAAACTCTCCTTGCTGGAAATATCCAGAGTGGATCCTGATTTTCTGCTGGAGCCTTTTCAGACATTGATCTTCAATGAAACGTATATTTTATCATGTCTCAGTTCTTCTTCTAAAACATCCTTCTTCTAAAAGTTCTTCTAAAAACATCCACCAGCTCCTAGTGGATGGTCACCTCCTTAGCGTGACCATCAAGGCCTTGGCTTCATCCTTGACCCTGGCCCACATATCCACACATACCAGTCAGACCAGGATATTCAAGGATTCTGGAACTTGGCTGTGTGACATCTTCTAGGCTTTTCTTACTCTGTCCCCTTTCTCTGTCTGAACTATTCTTACATGTCATTTTAAGAACCAACACAAAGGTCACCTCCAAACCTCCCAGAGTGATTCACTCCTCTTTTGTGTCCCCAGACCCATGTCGCAGTTGGGTTCTCTGGGAAGCAGAATCAGAGAGGGAGGTTCGTGTTTGTTAGGATGTTTATTAGGAAGTGCCTCTGGGGCTGGCAGCTGTGGAAAGAGGAGCAGGTGGAGGGAGCAACTGAGCTGCCATGAAGACCTCATGACATCCTTGGCCAACCCCAAGGGGAGCTCTGGAGCTAAAATGGCGCCTTACAATCTGCAGTGGGCAGGATGGCTGGGGCCTTACACCCTGCCTCCATCAGTCATTGGATGTGGGGAACCCTGGAAGGGCAGCTCTTGGATGAGGCCACTCTGCAGCTGTGACAATTCCTAGAGGGGCTGACAGCTGAAGGCTGTGTAACCGACTATCCCAGTAGCTGGGGCAATGAGAACTTGCTTAGAGAGGAATCTGGGCAGTGTGCCTGACGTCCACCATACCCATCTAGACCAGGAAGTCCTCAAGGGAACAACATATTTATTATTTAGCTCTGCGTCCCTGGTACCATGTGCATAATGCTCGCTCAGTGAACCTTGGACATGGATGAATAAACAAGTGAACTAATGAGTGAATGAATGTAAGGGTATGGATGGGATTGAAGCCCAAGCTAGTTGAAATTACTTAAAGGAGTTGAGAAGTTTGGCTCTGCATTTTTGGCTCTAGGTCTTAATATATCATTTTTGGTCGAGACGGGAAAAGGAGGACATAGCTTACCCCTTGGTCGAGGTGGTGAAGGAAAAACTTATAATATCCTGAGAAGTGGATAAAGAATTGTAGCCACGTATTTGGAGTGAGATAGGGCATCATGCAGAGCACAGGACTCAGCAACTCTACTCTGGATGCCCAGAGGCCAGGGTGAAGATAAACCTTAAGATCCTTTGGGAATCCAGTGTCTTGTAGTTTCCCATAAAAATTCCCATGAGAGCAGCACCAAAATCCAGAGCAAGTAAGACAGGCAGCCCTTTGACAGAATCTGGGAGGAATGTCCCCCAACTCTAAGGCTCATTGGAATGGTCAAGAAAAACATTAAATCAGCCACCTATGCTGTGCCCTCCAAAAGTGAGACATGGCCTTAATTCCCTGACCCTCTAGGAGAAGACTAAGGTCTGTACCAGCCTAAAATGGGACAGACATCCCTTTACAGCGAGTAGGACTTTCTGAGGCACTCAAAGTTCTATTGTTTTCCTCCCACGCTTTCTTTTCACATCTTGCTGGAGGCTGAAACTCACAAATGCAAGGCAAAGATTAGCAGGGAAATTGTGGCGGCACATTGCATCTTGGAAGGTGTAGTTTTCGCAAGTTGAGTGCTATAGGTGGGCTGGGAGGAAAGCTGCTGTGGCTCGTGGATTTTCATGTCCTCCCTCTGTTCATAGTGCCAGAGAACCAGACAGTGAGCATAGGAGACGATCCAACCACCATCCTTTTGAATCTAATCATTCTTAATAATGATAATAGCTAACGTTTGTTGAGAGCTTAGTATTTGCTGGGTCCTCTTCTAAGTCAGGGGTCTGCAAACTATAGCCCGTGGGCTGCCTCTGTCACCTGTTTTTCTAAAGTTTTATTGGAACACAGCCTCGTTGATTTGTTTATCTGTCTATGGAGCTGTCATGCTGCAACAGTAGAGCTGAGTAATTGCAACAAAAACCGTAGGGCCTGCACAGCCTAAAATATTGATTATCTGGCCCTTTATGGGAAAAGTTTGTCAGCCTCTCTTCTGAGCCGTCACGTATATTAACTCAGTTACTCCTCGTGATGATCCTAGGAGGCTGGTCTTTTTATCATGCCCATTTTGCAGATTGGGAAACAAAGAGAGAGAGTCTAAGTGATTTGCCCAGCGAGGTACTGTAGGAACTGACAGAGCTGGGACTTGACTGCAGGCAGTCTGATTCCAGAGCCTGCGTCTCTGTCGCCATGCTGTGCTCCCAAGTACAAACCCATAAGATAGAAGAGTCTTCCGTATACTAGGAATTAGGATGTGAGATGTTGCCTGTCTACCTGCTTCCCAGGTGTGTATCCAGGAAGAGGATCTGACAGCCAAGAGACCAGCCTGCTCTCCTTGTTCGGTTAGCAAAGTGTGAGAGGCACGGGTCTATGGTATTCAGAGGGGAATAGGTTGAGACTCAAAAAATTTAGTCGCAGCCTCATGATCTATACTATAAAAATGATGCAGTGTCAGAAATGCATGGGCTCAGAAAATATACCATTCACAGATTCTTTCTAAGGAACTAATCACTGAAAAGATACTTCAGAGCGTCAAAAGATGGGCTGAAAATCAAGAACTCAAAATGAGGAAATCATGAGATAAAAGGCCAATTAGCCTCCCTGCAGGGGCATCCACAGAAGCCCTATTCAACCTGTTCCAAAGCTCTCGAGGAGAACTTTCATCTCAGCAAACTGTCTCTGATTAAGTACCTGACTGTTTTGTTCACAGCTGTATTCCCAGGGTCTATGACAGTGCCTGACACCCAGCGGGAGCTCAATATACGTTTGTTGTAGAACAAACTGGCTTCACCAAGGAACAAGCAGCCCTGTGGAAGGGATGCTCCTGCCTTTCCCAGTGGCATCTGGGTGTAGCTTCAAGGCAAATGCATCCACTATAAACCGTAATCCCTCATTAAGCCTCTCCTTCAGGAAGAGTTTACCAAGCGCAGCCACAAGCCCAGTTAAATGCCACAACTTTGTAGAAAGCACTAACCCAAGCCAGGAAGCGTGGCTTCTAGGAAATACCACAAGATGTTCGTGTGGTCGTCTTTCTGTGGTGGGTGATTTTCTCCACTCCCTTCTACTTTTCTGTTTTTTCCCCAAGTATCACTTTATAATGAAAAACAATTAATATCACACCACATCTCCAAATTTGATGTTTGGTCGTCTCCACAGAAATCCTCCTGACTGCCTTAGACACCTCTGTGGGCAGTGACCACAGTAAGGCTGTAGGAAACGTGTTACGGGTTGAGTTGTATCTGCCCTTCAAAGTCATATGGTGAGGTCCTAACCCCCAGGACCTCAAAACGTGACCTTATTTGGAAGTAGGGACGTTGCAGATGTAATTAGTTAAGATAAGGCCATACTGGAGTAGGTGGGCCTCTAGTCCAATATGGCCGGTGTCTTTATAAACAGAAATTTGGAGAATTTCCAAATACATACATACAGGGAGAACGCCATGTGAATCTGAAGGCAGAGGTGATGCTTCTAGAAGGCAAGGGACGCCCAAGATTGCTGGTGAACCATCAGAAGCTAGGGGAGAGTCATGGAACAGATTCTCGCTCACAGCCCTCAGAAGGAGCCGACCCTGCTGACACCTTGATCTCGGACTTCTAGCCGCCAGAACTGAGACAATCGATTTCTGTTGTTTGAGACACTCGGGTTGTTACTGCAGCCTCACAAATGAATACAAAACTCGTTGCCAGCTCGGCAGCTTTCAGTCCTAGATCTCCCTTTGCTTCCTTGTTTCACCTCATTTTTCTTTCTTTCCCTCTGTGCCCAGGTCCCACCGTGGAGCCAGGTGGAGTTGACAGGGTCGTTCTCTTTGGCAGCGTGGAGTACAGGATCTACTGAACTGGAAGCCGCGGGAGGAAGGCTAACCCGGGGAAAGGGGCATTTGCATTGTGGTCAAGGAGTCCAAGGTGGATTGTGATAGAAAAAGTGGGACAAGGGGGGCTGGCCCGGTGGTGTAGCAGTTAAGTTTGTGCGCTCCGCTTTGATGGCCCGAGGTTCGCAGGTTCGGATCCCGGGCACGGGCCTACACATTCGCTCATCAAGCCACGCTCTGGCAGTTCCTACATACAAAATAGAGGAAGACTGGCACAGCTGTTAGCTCAGGGACAATCTTCCTCAGCACAGAAAAAAAAAAAAAAGTGGGACGGGGGAAGGGGCCTGGAGCTGTGTGTTGGGAGAAATTAAGGCTGAAATAGGAACTCAGACCCACAGTTGACAGGACTGGAAGCAGGTTGAGAAGTGAAGGATGAGAAGAGAAGAATGAGCAGTTCAGGATGAAGGCCATGCAGAATGTCCGGGGGCTCAGGGATTGATTTCAAGAGGCTCCAGTTGACAGCCATGGGGCCATCCCAGTTCAAGCCTCGGGTGGGACCAGGAGACTCTATGTCTGTTTCTGTGAGTTGACATTTCTCTCCTCTTATCCTCCTCTTCCTGCCTTCTGATGTGCAGAGGCAGCTGTTGTCACCGCAGTGGGTGCCCGTCCCAGGCTGGTCCACAAGGGGTGGTGCTCGGAGGCCTTCCCGGGAGTGGGAGTTTCAGGCGAGGTGGTGTAGGGCAGTGGTCAAGGGCATAGGCTCTGGACCCGTGTTACAGTGTTGTGACCCCCGGTGACCTGTCCTGTCATGGGAAATGCAGGGAACATCCAGGACAGGAGCTGGCATAAGTCCCCTGGCTTCTCTTGGTCCACCCAAATAGGCTGAGGCCCTGGGAACCTGTTTGCAAAAAGAGTGGTTCTCAAACTTGAGTGTGCGTCAGCATCGCTTGGGGGGCTGGGGAAGACACAGGGGGCTGGGCCCCACCCCAGAGGTTCTGATTCAGTGAATCTGGGTGGGGCCTGAGAATCTGCTTGTCTATCAAGTTCCCAGGTGGTGCTGATGCAACTGGTTTGGGGACCACATCTGAGAACCACTGGCAAAGAGAGATGCTCTCTGGGGTAAACTGGGTAGAGTTGTGGCTTCCTGGTGCCTCCTGGGGTCATTACATGTGTGGAAGGCGGCACTGGGTTCTACCTGATCCTGCTCGTTTGTAGGCCAACTGTCTTACTCTCTGTTGTAGTCAGAGATCTACAAGAGTACCCAGGGATGCTGCTGCTGCCGCTGAGGACCATGACAGCTAACGTTTCCATAGATCTTATGATGTGCCCAGCACTATTGTAAGCACTTAACTTGTAAACACATTTAGTTCTCATAACAAACCTACGATGCAGGTACTACTGTTAGCATTATCACTTTCATGTTACAGAAAAAGAAACTGTGGCTCAGAGAGGTTAAGTAACTTGCCTAAGGTCACACAGCTGGTAGCTGACAGTGCTAGGATTTGATCTGGCTATCTGAATCCAGAGTCCATGCTCTTTTTCTACATTATTCCACTGACCCTGCAGGAGAAAGGAGGTGAGAAATGACCCTAGTGATGCTGGTCGAGTTATTTGGCCTATCTTTGCCCTCATTCTCACCTCAGAAAAGGAAATAGCTTTTCCCATCTTAGATGAAAAAAATAGCTTTACATTAAAAAAAAATATGCTGTCAGGATTAATTGGATAACAGCTGTCAAATTCTTGTAGCTCCTTAGAGGCTGGTAAAAGAGGAGGAATAATTATTATGCTATTTTCTATGCAGACCGTAGTACATTTAGGGGAATCAATAAGTGTTTAATGGTATTCTTGGTAATTGGCAATTATTAAAGAGTGACTGCTCACATTAGAAGAGGGGACTCACTGAGGTTGGGCAGCAGAGAAAGCCTGCATGTTTGATGGTCAGTGGCCAGAGCCCTCCTGCCCCTGAGAGAGGTGGACAGGGTGTGGCTCAGGGTAGGAGGGAGCCTCTTCGAGCACGTTAGCATCCTTGCTGGCCCTGGATGGAGAGAGAGGGCAGCACCACCTGTGGATTGGCCCAAGTTTATGGACCCCGAGCCTATCAGAGCTGGCAATTAGGGACCAGCTAGTCCAGTGGTTCTCAAAGTGTGGCCCGCAGATCAGCTGCATCAGCTTTACTTAGAAACTTGTTAGAAGTGCAAATTCTAATCCACTGCGGGTGGGATCCAGCAATCTTTCAACAAGCTTTCCAAGTGATTCTGATGAATGCTACAATTTGGGAACCACTGTTTTAGAGGGAAATAGCACTGACCTTGGAGTCAGACAGACCTAAGTTTGAGTCCTGGTATTACCACCATCTGGCTGTGTGACTTTGGGCAAGTCACTGTACGTCTCTGAATATCAAGGTCCTCATCTATAAAATGAGAGTGGGAGGTTAGAAAGGTGGTCTGTAATGTCCTTGCTCTGCATCTACAATTCCTTCTAGTCCCTTCACAGGTTAGAGAGTCTCTTACTTTTTGGCTTTGAAATAGTCTATTTCATCTATTGGGAATATTCTCCCTGTGCCCATTCTTCACCCGTCTGACACCTGGATAACCTCAGGCCTCAGTGTAGAATTTATTTGCTCCAGCACGTTGTTTTTTCTTTCTTCTTATACTTCCTCCCCTAAATCAAATCTGGGTTAGATATCTCTCCATGTACACGCCCTCTCATGGAACTTTCCACATCCTTATAACTGCCTGTATTTGTCTGCAGTCTCCACAGGACGAAAGCTCTGTTGTGCTGATGCTGTTTCCCTAGGGTGTTGGACACGTAGTAGGCGTGCAAATAGTACTTGAGGTTAGAAGCAATTTCATTCAATTTATAAAATGCTTGGTTCTAGTGGATTTGTCTGGAAACCACTGGAGGGGTTAGCTGTCATGCATGGAGCCACAGGGGGGAAACTGAGGCATAGAGGTACAAGCTGACTTAGGGATGCAGTGGCAGGGGGAAGAAGAGGAGAAAGTAAGCCCCGGTGGCTGAGGATTTGTGGGGAGGGTGCTGTGGAATTAGGGTACAGACGAGCCTTAGCACATCTGTCTGGGCCAGAGGGGCCGGTCTGATATCAGCACTACTCAGTGTGTTACCCTTACCTCCTCCAACCACAATAGGCTCTGCTGATGAAGAACAAATAATGTGACGGCATCCAGCCAGCACTCACGGTAAACAGTCTATCCTAGCATCACTAGGGCGGGCGTTTTGCAAAGCTCAGAGTGGCTCTTAACTTTTATTTATATGCATATTTATTTATTTATTATGGACAGGGTTAAGGACCTCTTTGAGAAACAGATGGGTACTCTCCAGAAAAAAACCACAAAACCACAAACCTTCCCCATGTTGACCCTGCCCTACTCAGTGGGTACCCCGTCAGGTTGCTTTTAGAGTCAGACCCCGTGGTTATGGGGGAGATGAAAGTGTCAGGTGAGGGGAAGGTAGACTTTCATACTTTACGTCGCTCCAAGCCCTGGTATTTTAAAGTTTGGGAAATAATAGCAATGACCCAATTTAGTAATGCGAAGGCAAGACAGCACTATTTTCACAGGCTTAGTCATCTCTTCTCTCTGTTCCCCCCTCCCCCCATTTCCATTTGTGTCTTCTCCCATTGCAAATATACAAGGTAATAATCCACTATTTTCCATGGAGCATGGCAAACACGCTATATATAAGACACAGTCGAACATTCTGTGAGCGTAATTGGAGCATAAATGTAACTAATCAAAATATTATTATGCCAGCGGATGTGTGAAGAGTTTGGAGATTTAAAAAAATATATATTTTAGCTCCATGTCATTTCAATTTAGAGATTTAGAACGGCAGAAGCAAAGGACTCAGCTCAATGAGCGTCAGGAACAATTTGGGGTCTGACAATGTTCCCGCAGCCCTGTTGTTCTCTTGACTCTTAATATGGCAGCAGCCTGACAACTGATTTCATTTTTGGTCTTTCCTCCCACTCCTTGCCCTTGTTCCTATCGGCAGCAGCTCCCCAGGGCAAGGCCAGCTAACCCCAGGGAATGTGGGATCACTCCTTGCCGCCAAATACAACATGCCCCTTTCTGATGTGGAGCCTAAGAGCTAAATGGTGATAGAATTCCTGAGGTTTGCGTCTTGTCTCTGCTACTAGCTGTGTGGCCTTGGGAAAGTTACCTAACCTCTCTGTGCCTTATGTTCTCATTTGTAAGAGAAGGATGATAATAGTGACTACCTCATAGGGTTGACATTAGAATTAAATGCATTAATCTTAGTAAAACCTGATGGTATGTATTTGCTGCTGTTGTTATTAATGAGCAGGTGTCACTAATGAGGGAAATGAATTCATGTGGGAACATAAAATTACTATGTTTCTCCAGGAACAAGAGCCAAGGGAGAAGGTCTCTCCTCCTTCATTCCTTCTCCAGAAGGAGCCTACCTAGAAAATCCAAGCCAGTCCTGGCGTCTAACTCACACTAACTAGTCGTGTGACAGTAAAGCCTTGGAACCATAGGCTTCTCCAGCTGGAGGGAACTTGAGAAAGTCTACCTGCACAGCTGTTTTACAGGTGAAGATACAGAGAGAGAATTCCTGGCTCACAGAGGCACCATGTGACTAAAACGGGTGCTCAGGAAGGGGTGGGAGTCTGCAGGGACAGTGGCGTTACCTGCCCTTCAATTCTGTCTTGACGTCGCCAAAAGGGCTGTGATATTCCCCACCTGGAAGAGCAACTACAAGGCCTGTGTTCTACCATTTATGTAGCCAAGTTCTCATTCCGTCCTGTGGTGCGTTCCATTGTTTTTCATATAGCAGCGTTTCTTTTTCCTCCTTGGATGTTGAGATATTACGCTGAGATGTTAGGGCAGGCGAGTTATGGAGTTATGAAGGGGAGACCCAGCTCCCAGTGTGCCCCATGACGTTCACCTGGGTCTGTTTTCATCACAAGATTATTGTAAGATCCAAAAGAAGGATGTCCTGTGAAACTTTTGTTTTTTTGTGTGTGAGGAAGATTAGCCCTGAGCTAACATCTGTTGCCAATCCTCCTCTTTTTGCTGAGGAAGATTGGCCCTGGGCTAACATCCGTACCCATCTTCCTCTACTTTGTATGTGGGATGCCGCCACAGCATGGCTTGATAAGTGGTGCATAGGTCTGTGCCCGGATCAGAACCCGTGAACCCTGGGCCACCGAAGCGGAGCATGCGAACTTAACCACTACGCCACCGGGCCAGCCCCAAAACTTTTGTTTCTGTTTGGGGAGTGAAGGGGATGAGAGTCGTTAAGGGGGTGAACATGGGTTAGATTTTCTTCTTTGTCTCCATCGTCTTTCTCCTCTCCTCCCCTCTCTGCCTTTGTCCCTCCTCTCCTCTTTCTTTCTGTCTTCCTTTACTTCTTCCTCTCCCCCTTCCCTCCCTTCTCTGTCTCCCTCCCACTCTCTTCCCCTTTCGTCTCTTTCTCAGGCATGAGAAGGAACACAGGTGCCCCAGCTACCTGGTGTTTGGAGGGAAAGGCCCGCATATAGAGCCCCTTCCAGCAGCGCCTTCGAAACACCTGGGTTAAATTCCATTTTTAAACTACATTATCCACACCTACATGGATGATCACATAGTTGTTTCTTGGAGAATTGCCTTAACAAATTTGCATGTGAAATGCTTAAGCCTCAACTTATTGTTCTGAATGAATGATTACAGAAATAGTTATTACTTGTTCACACAAACTGACTCTGACAAAACCTTCACAATGTTCAGTTCCTTTGAAACTTCAGGATATATTTTCCTTGTTTCAAATAGACATTATGTATCCATTAAGCTGTAATTAATCCCTCCTCTCCATTTTCTGGTATATTAGAAAAGACGCAAATTTCTTTCCTTTTTTTGACACATGATAATTAGATTGCTTTCATTGATAATATGGATAATGTTGAATGATATATGTGTTACTATGGCTATTGGTAAATTGTTGTTTATGATTGCCTGAATGGTTATTAGTTTTCATGATACTACTGGTAGAACTCTGTGCTTCTCTCCCACATATATTTTCTTACTTTACAGTGTCTTTTGACATTTTTGTGCCCCCCTGCCCTTTTATTGAGAACAGACAGCTAAACTTCATCATTCTGGACTGTTAAATTAGGCCTTGTCCAGCTGTAACAGAGGTGTGGCTAGAGTCAGAATGCAGGAATAACTATTCTCTGGGCATTAGTGAAAGCCACAGAAAGTAAGTGATGTTCAAGTATACTCATGACTTAAGCCACATAACATGGCTTAAGTCCATCAGGATGGACCACATATATGATAGTGGTGCCATCAGATTGGTACCATATAGCCTACATGTATAGTAGTCTGTACTGTCTAAGTTTGTGGAAGTACGCTCTACGATGTTCGCACAACGGCGGAATCACCTAATGATGCATTTCTCCAAACGTATCTCCATCATCAAGTGACACATGACTATAGTTTAGTGAAAGACTGTGGCTGGGCTGTGTGGATTTCAGGAACGGCATTCTGTGAGCAAAAACTCAGAAGCAGGGAAGTCTCGTGTGTATCTTAGTTTCCTATTGCTGTTGTAACAAATTACCACAAATTTAGTGGCTAAAACTAACACAGATTTTTTAGTCTTATAGTTCTGGAGGTCAGAAGTCCTAAATGGGTCACACTGGACTAAAATCAACATGTCGACTCCTAGGGCTGTGCTCCTCTCTGGAGGCTCCAGGGTAGAGTCTATTTTCTTGCCTTTTCTAGTTTCTAGAGACCACCTGCATTTCTTGGTTCATGGCTCCTTCCTCCATCTTCAAAGCCAGCAGCAGAGCATCAACAAATCCCTCTTTGAGTCTGCCTCCTCGGCCTCTCTTGTCCAGAATAATTCCCCCATCTGAAGGTCGTCTGATTAGCAACCTTAATTTCATCTGCACCTTTAGTTCCCATTGGCCATGCAGGGTAACATAGTCACAGGTTCTGGAGATTAGAATGTGGACTTCTTTGGGAGGCCATTATTCTGTCTACCATGGAACGGATGAGAGCTGTGCAGGCAAAAGACTTCGCCTCTCTCTTCCTCAGTTCCCTTGCTTTAAAAGACAGCATGACGCTACCCAATTTGGATGCTAAAAGATGCTTAGATCAATACCCTGCGTGTACCAAGTTCCCAATAAACATTAATGACGTTAAACATGATACAAGTTGCATTGGGGCCCCTGTCACCTGCTAGTGGGCCATTTATTATGAAATTAGCATTAATTGAGTCAAGCCCCGTTTTTCATTTAATGTTTACTGAAAACAGACAAACAAAAAAGCTTGATATGTAGCTTTCATCATCCCATTTTATAGACAAGGACATTGAGGCCCAGGGAGTTTTATTGACTTGCTCAAAGTCGCACAATTAAGAAGCGACAGAAGTGGGACTGAAATCCAGTTTTCCGACTGCAGATCCCGGGCTTGTTGCATTCCACACAGCTGCCTTGGCTTCGGGCAGCTTTTGGGTCCCTGCCGCCATCCGCTCCCTTCACGTAGGTGCTGGCACCGGAAGCTGGCGGGGCCACCTGTCTGCAGGGACGGCTCTGAGCTCTCGGAGCTCCAGGCCCTCAGCTGCCAGTCGCCGAGCACACTCATGTAATCTTAATGAACAATGTGCAAAGCCATTAAAAACTCAATTAGGGCTTTCTTTTTACTGCCGTCGTGAGGAAATGCAATCCTGAGGTGCTCATGTGTAAACACAATACCCGCCATCTGCTACGGAGAAGCGTTTTGCCTCCAAAAAGGGGAGCTATGTTGCAGACACATCAATAATGGGGTGTTTATCAGGCATTATTATGCACGATGGGGAAAAATGCAAAATTTATGGCCGACCAGAGAGTATTTCCTGGTTTAATTCCACAATCTTCGGTGCTACGTATAATAACTATGGAGAAACTAATGCTGTTTTATGTTCCTTCTCACGTTAGTGGATTTTTGGGAAAAAAAAAGAAGGAGAAGGGAAGAGAATGTATGTACAGTCTTCCTCTTTCTTGTTTCTGACTGATCTGGCATAATGACCGGCTCATTTTTGATCTCCAGGAAACTGATAGCCCCGGGATGTTGTTAATTAAGTCAACTTGTTGATCAAAGAGATCCCCACTGAGATGCTGACATATGAGGGCCTCACTCCTGAACAATCTCTAAAACTTGAGGCCTGAGCTCAACTCGGAGATATGGCTTCCTTCCTTCTGGAGGACGTGGCCAGACCTCTGTAAGGTGGGCTAGATGTGGAGGGGGCTATTGATGTCTGGATCCCACCTTCTCCTAAGACATTACACTTGCATTGCTGGATGCTACGGCTTCCTGTCTCTGTGCCTTTGCTCGTGCTGCTCCCTCTTGAAATGCCCTCCCAAATTACCACCAGCCACACTTCCATAGAGGGGATCCCAACTGAGAAAGAGGAGAGGCTCACATATCCTGATGTGTGGCATTCAGCTGAATCCCCCGATATCTATTTGCACCGCTGATCTGTACTAACCTGATGGGGCTGAGGATATTCCTGGGGAAGGGGTGTTAGGAGAGAAAACATTAAGCCCTGTGCGATTAGGGTATGCGAATACCCAGGTGTGTCCTGCAGACTGGAGGGGGCGCTGTTGCAGGAAGTAACTGCAGGGCCATGGATG
This sequence comes from Diceros bicornis minor, assembly GCF_020826845.1. Taxonomy (NCBI): domain Eukaryota; kingdom Metazoa; phylum Chordata; class Mammalia; order Perissodactyla; family Rhinocerotidae; genus Diceros; species Diceros bicornis. The sequence goes on from NC_080758.1 coordinate 17,980,053, forward strand.
GAGGAGAAAATGTATCACAAAGGGTGCTGCCAAGTGGAGTTAAGAGCTGAACTGCAGTGGGCAATGGTGCTGGGCGAGCATGTTCCTTGATGGAGGAGGAAATCAGCCATATGAATTTACAGAAAGATCTGTATCTTGAACGTTGTTGACTCTGGGGCCAAAGCAGTTCTGTCGTGTGTCCCCTGAGTGTGTCCCAGAGCAGAGAAACACTAACAAGGACCTGCCCAATCATTGAGACACCATAGCTGATGGTGAGGGCACGTGAGGGATTTGCACTGGAAGTGCAGTGAGGATGAGGGGATTGGCATCATTCATTAAGGTACCTTGGGGACTTTTGGAAATACATAAGGAGCATTGCCAGCAGCTGGAGAGCCTGCAGGTACAGGTGGGTGCTTAAAGCTGGTCAGATTCCATTATCAGGGTTTACAATACGCTGACTGGCTGGTGAGGTTTCACTTCTATTCATTCTCGGTTCTAGCTCAGCTTGGCTCACTCCTGGAAGACATCCTGAGCCATGCTGGCCCAGTTAATCACCCCTGCCTCTGCACGTTGTGCTCATGTCTGTGCTCCACTCCAGGACTGTCCTTCTAGACGTGCAAGGCTGGATTTACTGCTCGGTCCACTGTGGCTGCTGCCTCTGCAACTTGGAGCTACCTTCCTCCACTGGGGCTGCCCTCTCTCTAGTGGATTCCATACAGCCTGTGGTTCATTTAGTCACTCGCTTCTGGTTCAGAAATTTGGGTTGTGTGCACCTGCTTGGTGGAGCCCAGATTGTGTGCCTGAGTCTTAGTTACAGAGGAGGCTGGGAAAGAAGGCATCTGGCCTTTTCTGTTTCCATAGATGGAGATGAACTCTGCTTCAGAAATTGGGGTTTCCCCAAATGTAGGAAGGGGGTTCAGATATTGGGTGGCCAAACCACAGGGCAAATTTCTACTCTAGTCATCAGTCTGATTAATCTGGAAGGTGACCTAAGCGCAGCCACATGTCGGAGTTGGAATCCAAGGAACAATGTGTTACCACGATGGTTACACTGGCCAGCAGCCCTGATGAGTTTCTGCTGCTCAAATGTGGGCCTCCCCCAGGTCTAGCCCCAAACCATTTCTTTCTTTTGGTGCAAATTGGGAGCCAAATGGTCTGACCCCACATTTTGCTTTTTACACCATATTCCCCTTCTGAGGCTTTGTGATAACAGGATCTGATACTGTGAGGAATCTTCTACACTCACATAAGAACTCTCAGATTCCCCAGGGAACCTGCCCTTTAGACAGTGTATACCCTTTAGCTTCTGAATAGATCTGTCATCCTTATCTCTCTGGTTCACTAGCTTGGGGGTATATATGTGGTCTTATTAACATAAATATCTGTGATGACAGAATAATGGCCCTCCAAGAATGTGCATGTCCTAATTCCTGGAACCTGTGCATATGGTGCCTTGCGTGGCAAAAGGGACTTTGCAGATGTGATTAAATTAAGGACCTTGCAATGGGGAGGTTATCCTGGATGGTCTGAGTGGACCCAATGTATAGGGTCCTTATAAGAGGGAGGCAGGAGGGTCAAAGTAAAAAACAGGAGATGTGATGATGGAACTAGAGGTTGGAGTGATGCCGTTTGAAAGGGAGAAAGGGGCCATGAGCCAAGGAATGCAGACAGCCACTAAAAGCTGGAGAATACAAGGAAACAGATTATCGCCTAAAGCCTCTAGAAAGAAAGAAGGCCTACCAATAACTTGACTTTAGAATTCTGACCTCCAGAACTGTAAGAGAATAAGTTCGTTTTGTGTTAAGCCACTGGGTTTGTGTTAATTAGTTACAGCAGCCATAGGACACTAATCCAGGATCTAAATCTTGTGTCCCCCAAGCCTCCACCTGCTCGACTGCCGGCTTCTGTCTGCCCTCATAAAGCTCTCCCCAGTCACTCGTGAGAATCCCTGGGTGTCCCGTGAGTGAACGAATATAAGATCAGTTGCTCATGTTGCCCCTTTCTGGAATCCTCCTGGAAGCCCACTGCCTGCAAGCTATAGAAGGAGACCTCCACCTTAGCTGCTGCTGTAGGTGCCCTTCTCAACGTCACAGTGCCCCTTCCTCTCTTGCGGGGTGTGCCAGATGCAGATGCTGACTTTTCATCCTGTCTCTTTCGGTCACTTGGACCCCAAAGCAGCACTGCACATTCCCCCAGTCACACTAAGACATTCATGAGCAGGACTCCATCCTCCTGTACCCTCTGGCCCGCACCCTTCCCCCCTTTGCGGGTAGGCTGGGTGGGGTGAAGTGAGCAGTTATTATTTTCTTTCTTTTATTTTTTTAAATTATCTTGTCTGTGTCTCTGAGCTTTGCACCCAAACGTGTACCTTTCTGTCTAGTCTCAAGGCCAGAGCCTGCATATCAAGTCACATAAATTGATATTAGGGGCCAGGGTGGTAGTGGGGGGAGCATGGTATGTTACCCTACCCAATCCAACTCGAGCCCACCTAAGACACAAGTTATCTTAATGAAGGTCCAAGATGTTTCCTTCCTTCACAAGGATTCATTCTCAGAGCCTATTCTTTCATTCTTTCTGCTTCTTTTTACCCTAGGACACTGCTCTTAATGATGTCCCTATTTGGAGTGTCTTGCAGCCTTGCTTAGTAACTATCATTTCTCACGTTATCTGCTTTAATAAAGGGACTTGTAGGAAGTAGGAACTCTACAGGGGTGCCAAAAGAATAATGGTAATCCTAGCTGCAGAAATAAACTTTAAAATTTCAATGGCTTAATAACCCATAATAGTTTATTCCTTGTTTACTTAAAGTCCAAAATGAGTGTTCCTAATAGGAGAGCAGCCTTCTTCATGGAAATGGTCATTCAGGGAACTAGGCTCCTTTTATTGTGGCTCTGCTCTCACTTAAGCTCTTGGAATCCTGTGCTTTCAGCTGGTGGAGAGGGAAAGACAATGGGGCAGCAATTCTCCCACCTTAAAGTGCATACAAATCACCTGGGAATCTTGATAAAATGTAGATTCAGATTCAGTAGGCTTGGGGTGGTACCCCAGATTCTGTATTTCTTAGAAGGTCCCGGGTGATGCTGAGGCTGCTGGTCCAAGGACCATCCTTTGAGAGACAGGATAAAGGTGGATGGAGCAGTGGGGGTCTGGAGAGGGTGGAGGTTGGCAGCTTTTATGGACCAAGCCTGGAAGTGGCACACTTCCTACTCAGGCCCCATTGGCTAGAACCCAGTTGTGTGGCCTCACCAAACTATAAAAGTTGACTGGGGAATGTAGTCTAGCTAAGTGCCCAGCACAAAGAGGACAGGTGTGTTAATCACCCAGCAATCTCTGCTACACAGAGAGTTGATGGAGGGCCGTGCACTTTCACCAGCAATGCCTTCAGGGAAATGGCAGCAGCCTCTATTAACAATCATGGAGGCAGCAAGATGGAGGGTATCCCTAGACTTGCTGGAGTGGGTGGGTGTTACCTGGCTCCACCTCCTCAGTGAGCCTATTTCCACTGGAGCTAGGATGAAAAAAGGTGGGAACCTGAGCTGGTGGAAGGGAACCTTCCCGACTCCCTCTGCTGCGGACTGTAACAGCCTGGTGTGAACTGGCGGGAGGACAGCAGACGAAACATCCACGAGGCATCGTGGGATTCTGAGGAGAGAGAGCCAGACACAGCTTGCTTCTCAGGCTGCCTTCCCTTCCTGGAGGTGTGTCACTCTTCTGTGGCAGGGGCACTCGCCCAACTTTTATGGGGTTTGTGGGTCATCACTTAGCTCTCCTGGGGAAACCTCCTGTAACTGTGGGATGTAGGTCTGCAGACAGATATGGGCGTGGATGCTGGCTCAGTCGTCTCTCTGTGCCTCAGTTTCCCTCCTGCAATGGTTCCTTCCTTGCTCTCTCACTGGGATGTTGTGATGATTAGAGATGACGTCTGGCAAAGGACATCTCTCCACTTACCTTGTGCTATTGCCAGGCTGTAAACTAGGCAACTTTACTCTCTGGGAAACACAAAGCAAGATACCCCTTTGCTCTACTTTCTGTGGCTCCTGCCCCAGAGGGTGGGTGAGTTTTCTGATTGGTAGGATGGCGAACGTCTGATAGCCATTGCTTCATGATTCTGTCTTTGTCACCCGGCTTCTTGGTGGCTCATTTTTGGGACAAGCCCACCCAACGGCCCCAAGTGGTCACCCCTTGAGGACAGCTCTGGCCATAGGGATCTGGGGGGAGTCAGAAGGAGGGAGTCCATGGTCATCTACCTGCTCTGCATGCTACTTCAGAGAAGAAAATGCAGGAAGCCTAATTTGGCCTCAAGTTTGAGTTATTTTTTCTAATCCAGCTTTGTGAATAATAAAGTGGAGATTTTGAACTCTCTCTCTCTCTCCTGTTGTGTATTTTTAAATTTGTTCAGAACCCAGAGGAGAGGGGCTACAGATGACTGGTACCCTCCAGAACCCCGGCAAGATTCAGATTGCCCAGCACTGATGAACTGGCAGCTGTTAGTCTGTTTCATATTAGGGCAATAGAATGAGGCTACTTATAGCTGGTGAACTGGCTCATCTTGGAGGATAAGTAGTCTTAAGGTTTCATTCTGAATTGAAGGTTTTAGTGGTTAAAATAAGATTTCAAAGCAACAGTGGTTTTCTAGATGGGAATATTCATCCCAGAATCACCTGAATTTATCTACTGTGTTTTATGATGCAATTTATTTCATAGAATCATAAGACTCTAGGTCACAGAGTTCATTCAGCCCTCACGGTTGATTGTGAAATTTCCTTAGACATCTCCTCAATTTGTCCAGGCTCTGTTTAGCCACCTGCAGTAATGAGGAACTCACTTTATCTCCGGGCAGTCAGTCCCATCAGCTCCACTTGTTAGAAGGTACTGTGAACTGAAATGTGCCTCCTGGCGGTTTCTTTCCTCAGTCTGCTGTTGCCACAATAATGCTTCCTCACAAACCAAGGGGAAAGTCAGTGGTGAACAACAGGAAGCATTTATTTTCACACTCATGGGTCTGAGCATCAGTTGGGCTTGTTGGCCATGTGTCTGTGCTTCTAGCTGCCTGGGTGGCATGGCTTGGTTCTTCCCTATCGGTTGAGCTCATCTCTCCTCCACACATGACTATTCTAGATCTCAAGCTGAAAGGCGCAGCAATCATGTGGGGCGCATTCTTTTCATGCAAGGTGGCAGGAGTGCAAGAGGGCAAGCCCACCTAGGCAAGCACGTTTCAAGCCTCTGCTTGAATCATTCTCTTAACATCCTGTTGACCAAAGCAAGTGCAGCCCAAGGTCAAGGGATAGGGACATGCCCTCTGCCTCTTCTCGGAGGAACTGCAAAGCCAGAGGCCAAGGCTCCAGAGGGGGATGAAGGACTAGAAACAACCATTTAATCTGTCAAAGCAACTCCAAAGAGGCTCACTTCCTTTCTAGGAGACAGCCTTTTTAATGCTTGAAAATAATAGTCATGTTTTCTGCAAATAGTAATAAAAGCATAAACTTTGAGGTTGGAGAGAATCTGAGTCTCATCCTTCCCTGTCTGAGTGGCCCACAGAGAGTCACTCAATCTTTACATAAAATGAAAATCCTCTATCTCTCAGGGTCATGCTGAAGATTAAATAGAATAATATATAAATAAGATACTCAGCATCACACAGCAATTCTTTAAGTGCTTAGCAAATATTACTTCCCCTCCATTCCAGGCTGAACACCTTCCAGTTGGTTCTTACATTTCTTCAGGGTCTTTTTTGCATATTTGAACATACTCTACTTTTTATATATCCTCCTCTAATATATGCCCTGTACTGAATACAAGGCTCCAGGTGGAATATGTTGGAACGACACCTCTGGTGTTGTAGAGTTTCTGCTTCCATTGAGACAATCCAAGGTTGAATGAGGTTGTATTTCACTTCATTTCGTCTGTGGAGGTTACAGTTCACTAAATTTCTGGGGTTTATTTATTTATTTATTTATTTATTATTTTTTATATTTTTGTGAGGAAGATCAGCCCTGAGCTAACATCCGTGCTAATCCTCCTCTTTTTGCTGAGGAAGATTGGCTCTGAGCTAACATCTATTGCCAATCCTCCTCCTTTTTTTCCCCAAAGCCCCAGTAGATAGTTGTATGTCATAGTTGCACATCCTTCTAGTTGCTGTATGTGGGACGCGGCCTCAACGTGGCTGGAGAAGCGATGCGTCGGTGCGCAAACGGGATCTGAACCCGGAACACCAGTAGCGGAGCGCGCATACTTAACCACTAAGCCACGGGGCCGGCCCCTAAATTTCTGGGTTTTTATTCCATGCTTCCTTCCGGAGCTGCTGGATGTAACATTTCTTCTGTAAATGTTTATAGACTATTCACTTTGTAGAAATACTTCATACATGTTACCATCTCTTAATTCTTAAAGCTGCCTTGTTGAGAAGGATTTTTTACTTTCAATTACAGAAGAGGATCCTCAGGTTGAGACAAGAGATGTGGCTTCCTCAGGACCAACCCCATCCTGCTAGAGTGACTTGATTTCTGACCACTGTGTTTATGGGTGTGACTGATTTTCAGAAGGATTTTCTTTCTCTTTCCTTCTCTCTACTTCCCGCCCCCTTTGTGGGTCTGCAGGATCCTTCATGATGGTGAACAGCTCAGGGAGGGCCTCTGGCCAGAAGGCCCACCTTCTCCTGCCGACCCTGAAGGAGAATGACACCCACTGCATCGACTTCCATTACTACTTCTCCAGCCGTGACAGGTCCAGCCCAGGGGCCTTGAATGTCTATGTGAAGGTGAACGGCGGGCCCCAGGGGAACCCTGTCTGGAACGTGTCCGGGGTCGTCACCGAGGGCTGGGTGAAGGCAGAGCTTGCCATCAGCACCTTCTGGCCACATTTCTACCAGGTATGGTGTTTTACTGGAGTCTGATTTTTAAAAAAGCAATAAGATATCTATACCTCGTGCCCTGCCTAGAGTTTCGAGTTTAGGTTTAGAGGGGGCTTCATTTACTCACTCACTTGTTCAACTCATGTTTGCAGAGCTTCTTCTCTAGCCAGGCCCTGCGGATGCAGAGGCGATCTAACACATCCCCTGCCTCCCTGGAGATCATGGGCTGGAGGAGGAGACGAATTTATAAATAAACAATTACAACATAGCGGGATGCATGTGGGCTCCCCAGGATTCTGGAGGAACATAGACATTGAAGCCTTTTATAAAATAATTGCTTAGAACAATCTGATGAAGGAGATACTATTATTATCCCTATTTTACAGATGAAAAAATTGAGGTTCAGAGAGATGAGATGATTAGTCAAAGATCACTCCTGGGGAAGAGCGTGTTTGGGGGCAAAGAAGTTAGGAGGGCTTCTAAGAGGAGATGACAGCTAGGCTGAGTTTTGAAGGATGAATAAATAATTATTGCAAAAGTATGAGGAAGGCATTTGAGTTGTCAGGGTCATGCCATGGGCTGAAGGAGTGAGGGAGACATTTGGCAGAGTTTGGAAACTCTAAGTTGTTTAAGGGTAGGTTGCAAAGGAGATACACAGGGAACTAAGCCTGCATGGGTGAGAAGGTCATGGGGGTTTTCGAATGCCAGGCTAAGAAGATTAAATTTATTCTGTAGTCTAGAGCAGTGCTACTCAAACCATCTTTGATGGAAGACCATTTCTTTCCCCTCAACTCATTGTGGACCGATACTTTCATAAACTGCAATAAAAATGTCATGGCAATGCCACATTGCTGTAACAGTTTCTTTTTTTTTTTTGTGAGGAAGATCAGCCCTGAGCTAACATCCGTGCTAATCCTCCTCTTTTTGCTGAGGAAGACAGGCCCTGAGCTAACATCTATTGCCAATCCTCCTCCTTTTTTTTCCCTAAAGCCCCTGTAGATAGTTGTATGTCATAGTTGCACATCTCCTAGTTGTTGTATGTGGGACACGGCCTCAGCATGGCCGGAGAAGCAGTGCGTCAGTGCCAGCCCAGGATCCGAAACTGGGCTGCCAGTAGCAGAGCGCGCCCACTTAACCGCTAAGCCACGGGGCCGGCCCATTGTAACAGTTTCTAATCACCTCTCATCTCCTAGTGAACTGATGACACACACGGCACAGGCTGCCACCAGCCCATAGAGCACACTTGGAGGAGCACAGCTCCAGGTTGTCTTGGCCTGTTGAAAGTTTTTTTTAAACTACTTTGTTAAGGTTAATTTATATATCATAGAATCCACTTAAGTATGCAATCCAATGATTTTTAGTAAATCTACTGAGTTGTGCAGTCATCACTATAAACCAGTCTAAGAACATTTCATCACCCCAGGAAGAACCCTTGTGCCTATTTGCAGTTAACTGCCATGCCCACTGTTGGAAGATTTCAGTAGGAAAGTGACATAGTCAGATCTGTATTTTGGAGAAATTTCTCTATAGTCTAAAGCAGAAGATGGACCTGAGGGTGGCAAGGTTAGTGGCCAGGAGAGTCTTAAACACCCTTCAGTTCAACATCCATGGTATAGTCCTTTCAGATGTACCACGAAAGCAGCCACAGACAATATGTAGTGGATAGATGTGGCTGTGTTCCAATAAAACTTTGTGTACAAAAACAGGTGGTGGACCAGATTTGGCCTCCTAATGGAGGGTTGCCGAAACCTGATGTAGGTGGTAAAGCTGAGGTCCGGAGATGGACAATGAAGTCCACGAGCGCACAGCAAATCATTGGCAAAGCTGGGACCAGAACCCTGATGTCCAGGTCCCAAGACTCTCCCCCTCTATCACTGAGTATAAACGTCAAGTGTCTCTGTAAGCCCATGGATACCCCCAGGGAGGCCTTAGGGTTCCAATTAGAAATCCCCTTTCTGGAGTCTGATGCAAATGGGTACAGGATGGGGCCACAGGCACAACTGTAATGAGCAGTAAAAGTGACCCAGGAGAGGGCCAGTCCTACTATTGCCTGTGCTCTTTGATGGGTTATAGAGGGAAAAGAAGGACATTTCTTAGGCATCCCCAATGTCCCAGTGGTAAGCACATTGCTTCTCATTTGTCTATATAGTAACTCCTGTGTTGGGTAGCAACATGTCCTCTGTTCTCAAGTAGGGGAAATTATTGGTAAATTGAGGTCCCCATAACCCTGCCCAGGTCCTCTGGCTCCAAGCTCAGTTTCCCACCTTCGGGGAAAAAAGCTTGCCTATTCTGAGAATCTTACACTTACTAGCTGCGTAATTTTGGATGTATCCGTCATCGTTCTGAATCAGTTCTCTCATTTGTAAACTGGAGAGGGTAATAGGTACAACGAAGGGATCTTCTGTGGATTAAGATAGCGTATATATAACGTTATGTCGGGCTTGCAGTCGGCCTCAGCAATTGTTGGAAGGAAGGGAGGAGGAAGAGAGGAGAGAACAGAAAAGAGGAAGGAGGAAGGAGGCCTTCTTTAAAGAAATACCCACTGTGGTTGAGCTGTCCCTGGTAAGCTCTGAGCCGGCCTTGTGATAAGCAGCCTTCTCTGGGAGAGTTTTCTGATTTCCAACTTGTTGGCCACTGCAGCATCATTACATTGCATTACATTTCCTCTGCTCTGAGCTTTGTGGTGAAAAAGCCACTAACGTGCTGAGAGCGGCAGTTTAGAAAAGACATGTGTATCTCTCTCTGTCACACACACAGCCACTAATGGATAGTCCCATGGACACACACAGTCGAGCCCACACAGGTGTGCATGCACCTGCACACTCCCAGACTCAGCACACACTCAGGGGCCCCCACCCACACATACGTCTGGGGGAGAGAGAAGGGGACATATCAGGAGATTCAAGACGCTTGCAAAATGCATTTTAAGATTCACCAGACCCCAAGCTCTGGTCCTGCATGTATAAGTCTGAGGACAAATACAATTTTGTGTCCAGCAGTGTTGGGCTTCCGATCCTGGTGCCTTATGTATTCATTTATTAAAGTCATATTTCACAGTCCTAAAATTGACTTTTAGCTCTGTAATAAAAGGGAAATTTCATCTTTCTTAAGTGGCCTTTCTGTGGAGGCCTTCAGCAGGGCCTGGGATGAGATCGTCATTCTCCCCACACCTGCCTCCTCTCAGGAGGGCGGGGGCTTGTCAAATCCACTAAGCTCTGCTTCAGATCGCTGCCTCTTTCCAGATAATATTAATTCTATTTCATGTTTTTAATGATTTTGAACTTTTCTCTCTCAAGATTTAAAAAAATAAAAGAACTTCTATTGATTTTGCAGCTGCCTGCTCACTCTATTGTCCATCACCTGCCTTGGTGGAATGACCTTTTTTTCAGCACTTGTAAGTGCTGTGTAGACACCTGAAATTTAGGACTCACCTGACTTGGATTCACCTAGACTTAAGCCCGGTCCCTCTTGCAGGAATTCCTCTGGCATGAGGCACTCTGTACGTTTTGTAACTTCACGCACAGTTCAGGAGGGTGCATCACAGGAAGGGGGCCACTCTCCCACCCTTCGAACTCAACCTCATCTCCTCTCTCATCCACCCACCCCTCTTTCTAAGCAGCAAACCCTCCTCCTTGTCTCATTCATCCTCCTTGGGCTGGTGTGGGAAAGCGTTTGTCTCTTGATTTCACCCTAAGCCATCCTTCCCCATGAAAATGTCTACGGTCCTCTTCCTGAGAAGAGTTCTGGTGAGCCAACATTTTTCTGTCTCTTATCTGTTGAGAAAATATCTGCAGCCTCTTGAAATTTTTGCTGTACAAATTCTCTGCTCAAGGACTGCAGAAGGCGAGGATAAAATGCCAGCCCCCATAAATCATGTCCTGACATATCCACACCCTCCCCCAAACGTGCACACCACCTGGGTTGTGGAGGGGTTGAGGGTGACTCATCTCTGAGCCTCTCTTGGGAAATTACTTCCTGGCTTTGCCCAGCAAATCATGCACCAGGAGAGGTTTGTGCCTTTCCTTGCAAGCCTCATCCCCCAACACCAGGAGGTCCCTAAAGTTCCAGGGGAGGGGGCATGTGTAGTTGACGGTAGGTCCGCATGGCAGAATGTCCTGCAGAGAAGTTGGGATTCCTAGTCTAGGCCTTCTATTCCAGTCCCTGCACTACAGGGTCCCTGTCTCCATACACTGACATGGAGCTCCACTGGGTATTGGCGTAGCCTACTTCTGCCGCCCTCCCCCTCCCCCTCCCTGCCTCTGTAAACAGACAGCACTGGAGTAGCCTCCGTAGTTCTTTACTTGCCCCTCTGGCTCTTCTACCATTCCTGACTTTCATTCCTCAAGGGTCTTCCTTTGAGTTTCCTTGTGAATACGCTTGGCTTGAAAATGACCCTTGTCCCTTTCCTCAGCACACCTGGGCAGGTCCTTCGATAGAAGGTCCTGGCATTACCTTGTCCCCTTGTGGTGTCTGTCCTGAGAACCTGGAGCTGGCTAGGTACTGGATGGGGTCTTCCTGACCAGGGCTCCCATGCCAGAAGCACACTGATGAGTGCTCATCTCCACCCGAGGCTGCAGGTGTCTTCTGGGGCACCTTCTGACGTGAAGAGAGGGCTCCGATGATCCACATTCGCCAGAGCTTTTTTGGCTCAGGGGCTCGAGCTGCAGCTATTTGCCCGCCTTTCCTGAACCACAAAAGGAAGCTCTATTCTGCTGTTTGGTTTGTTTGAGAGGGCTCCCTCTTGTTTCATCAACAGTGAGAATTCGGGGGACCCTCACATCTCCCCTGATGTCTGAATGTCACTGGTGATGCTGCTGGTTCCCTGTGAGCTGCCCCTTCAGCATCTTGCTGCAACCAAACCTGGTTGCTCTGATCTTGTTCCATAGCACCCTGCCCTGTGGCTTCTTCTAGAAGCTCCTCAAGGCCTAACTCGCATTTCGAGGTCCTATCGCGTGGTCAGAAACTTGAGCCATGAACCCTAGCAATAATTTGCGCTGCCAGAGTCCCATTCACAACTGTTAATCACGCAACATGGCTAAGGGGGTGTTTGGACCTTTGGGGTTCTATGTGATTTCTAGAGGCTGACCCTGCCAACTTTCTCCTACTACCCATTGCTTCTCCACGGCTGAGGCCTGCCATCCCGTAATATTTTAGTGGCACATTCTAGCCATTATTTGGGATCTCCCTCTCTGGTGGCTGGTGTTGTGCTCCCCAGAGTTGGTCCTTGTTTCTGGAAACAGGCAGCTGGCCCAGGAACTTGCAAGAGTTCAGTGTTCAGGGGTCCTGCCTCTGCACGTGAGTCCAAGTACACCCTTGAGGGTCCAAGCCCATGCAGCATGGACCTCCCTGCCTTTTCTTTCCTTTCTGGGGAGAATGGTGCCCTCCCACTCCCTGGCATTATTTCTGTTACACCCAGCCTTGCATCTGTATTGTTGACCCTCCATTCCCCAGGCATTGAGCAGTCTATCTCACGGCAGCTAGCATGACATTTTTTAAATCTAATTCTGGAGTGGCATGCCAAGGACAAGACCCTCTTGGCTCCTGCAGGTTTTGTGAACATTCTGCTCTGAGCAATCTGGCAGTGATGGGGAGGATGTTTCCCAGTTCTCTTCTGGGAGTTGCTTTATTCTCAGCTGCACCTGGGGCCTGCCCTTTGCTGTAAATGTACTGTGGACCCTAATTTCCTTGTCTTGTGAGTCTGGAGCCTTCATCAGGGATTCTGTGGGCTGTCATGGTCTTCTTCTCCATCCTTCTGTACTCTCTCCCCACCACCTTCCCCAAGTCCCTTGGCTCCTGCAACCACACGTGCCTCTTTATTTCCATGTACCTCCTCATGGACCCAAGGCCTAGCCTCTACCAGTCATGACTCACATCAGAGTCTGTTGAGTATAGGAACTTTAGTGGGGATTTGGGGTGGGGGGACAGGGGATAGTTACACTGGGCAGTCCATTACTTTCTCCCTCTCCCTAGATCTACCACCATTCCATTGCATTTTCCCTCTCATCTCCCATCCCTCTCCCCAGAGTAAGAGCAATAGTATAGTAACATTTATTGCTATCTTACCATGTGTATTATTAGCACTTTATGATTATTAACTCCTTTAATGAAAAACCAGAACATTCTTCCCATTAGTACTTACAGAATATTACTGTCTCATATTTGAGAAACCCAAGTCTCACCTACCCCAATGCTTTACAAAAACACTCCTGAGAGGAATTCTGATGAATGAAAGATTCTCTGTCTCATTATAGAATTCTTATTTCTGCACAAGAAAGGAGAGAGAACAGTGAACACATGTATGTTTCACTATCACACATCCTTTCTCCCATGACCAGCCTTGTGTTCATTCATGGAATATTTATTAATAATTATGACATAGGTGAGATACTGGGTGATGATGTGAGAAACAGACGAAGTATTAGAAGAGTTGAATCAAGTTAAAGTTTGAGTAACTGGCAAAAAAGTCAGAATTCTGCTTAACGAGGTGTTTTGGTTAGATGAGAGTTGGACTGCTTTTCATCAAAGTCCAGTTAGGGGCCTAGCCATGTACTGTGACCCAGGAGACCAGGGCCTCATTCCTTGATCCACGCCTAGCTTCTTTTTCTGAGCTTCAGTAACTCAGCTGGCTCCACCTCTTAGGGCTGTTAAGAGGGTAGCTCAAGACCACATAATAAATGGTCAATATTGTGGACCTTATTGTTGTGGTTATATTTCTCTATTTTTATTGTCATTCATTCTTAGTTGATGAGGTGCCCATTGTGGTCAATACCAATCCCCCACTGGTATCCTGACCCCAATTGACTCCTGCCCACTCTAGAAGCTTGTTTCATCGATCCATCATCCCCTTGTATTTTATGCTATTTCTCTGACTCATTCCTCTCTACCTAAAATTATGTTCCAATCTCTACCATCCTAAAAAAATCTTCTATTGGGTTTTTTAGCACTTGGCCCTGGGCCCTAGCCCTCTTCTCTGAACTGTCTACTCTGTCTTCCAAGATGACCTCATCTAGTTCTATAGCTTGAAATGACATTTAGCTGCTGAAGCTACCATGTTTGTAACTCTGGTCCTAAATTAGCCATGAGCTCCGGAAACATAATGCCAGCTTCCTCCTCAACATATCCATTAAGAGGTTTAATTGGCATCTCAAACTTACATGGCCAAGAGAAATCTTGACATAGCCCTGCCGGTGCACACATGTTCATCATGTCACCTTCTCTATGTCAATAAATGACACCAGAATCAGCCTAGAAGCTCAAGCCCCAAACTGAAGAGTCTTCACTGAGCCTTCTCTTTCTTCCACTCCTCCCCTCTTAATCTAACAGTGATTATTTTCATCTCTATCTTGAAAATATCTCTCAAACCATCGACATCTTTATTCTCCATAGCCACCACTATCATCAAAGTCATCTCGTCTTTTGATTGGATGGCTACAATAGCAATTGATGGGTCTATTTGTTTCATTCTTGCTCAGCTGCCTACCTCCCAATTTCCACAGAACAACCAGAATGATCTTTTTAAAATGTAAATTAGATTATGTCACTTCCCTGCTTTAAATCTTTCAGTGACTTAGAAGAAAATACAAGCTCCCTACTATTCTTGTAAGACTCCACGTCATCTGACCCCAGCCCGACACTGCAGCCTTGCGTTGTGCCTCTCTAGCTCACTCGCTATATCGCAGCCACACTAGTCTCATTCTCATATTCCTTGATCATCCCAAGCTCTTTCCTGCCTCATGGGCTTTGCACTTGCCACCACCTCTTCCTCAACTGTCTGCTTTCATCCCTCTGGTCTCACCTTAATTTATCACCTCCTTAGAGTTCTTTCCTGACCACTCGAAGGAAAGTAGACCCTCCTTAGTTACTCTTAATCACAATCTTTGGTTTATTTCCTTCATGACACCAATCACCAAATGAGTTTAATGTTACATATTTATTTGTTTAATTTCCATCTCAAGTCACTAGAATGTGAAGTTTATCAGGGTTAGGACCCTAATTGTCTTGTTCACTTCAATAGCCCCAGCATGTGTCTCAGTGTTTGGTACAGAGGAGGGTCTCTGAAAATATTGAATGAATGAATGACCGAATGAAGACACTGTTCCTGTTCCCAATGGATTTAAAGTTGGTGGAATGAAATACTTCATGAACAAGCAATTATAATACGGTGTGATAGGTGCTGTAGTGGAGTTAATTGCACAGCGGTACATGACATAGCGATACTATAATGGGCGGAGAGATAGGAAAATATAATGCGCTTTAAAGCATTTAGTTTTTGTTGTAAATATAAAATAGCACATATTTATTATAGAAAATTTGAAAACTCCAGAAAAGTGTAAAGAAGAAAATATTCATCCACCATAATCTCTCTAGTGTCATTAAAAGAAAAAATTGCCTTCAATAAATTATTACCATTCCTACTTCATCTTTTGTGAATTACCTGTTGAAGTCACTTGCCAGTTTTCTTTTGGAGAGTTTATTTTGCTGATTCTTAAGAATCCTTTACACAAAACATGTTATTTACCTTTTAGCTAGCATATGTATTACAGATATTATTCTCAACTTGCCATTTGACTTTTAATTCTGTTTCAGACTTTCGTTAACATACAAAACAAACTTTGACATCATAGTTATTGAGAAAGTGTTGCATGTTTAAGAAATATACAATATTTCAATTTTAAGAAATTGACTTTTAAGCTTTTGTCATTAATTTCTAGCTTTAGTGAATTTGGGTAGAAAATGTATAGACCGAAACCTTACAATTTCTTCTTTGAGGGATTTATTGAAGTTATACTTTAGCCTATTATATAATCTTGTGTAAATAATCCATGTGCATTTGACCAGAAATTTCATTCTCTCTTTATATTCATTAACATGTCTAGTAAATACATTATTCTTCATATTATATACTCACTTGATATCTTTATTTTTTCCTATTTGATTGGTCAGAGTCTAAGGTATGGGTTAAAGTCTTCAAATACTGTTTGTTTTTTCCCCCATCATTTTCTCCTTTTAAGTCTATTGACTCATGCATTTTTTTAAAATGACCATTTTAGTTCACTTACTGGTGTTTATTTTTCTTTTTAATTTAAATCCTACTTTGATGCTTTTACAGTATTTTTGCAACAACTGTTTTCTGTTTACTTGCATTTCCTTATTATGTCTTTGTTCAACTTGTTATATTCTTAAGGTTACTGAGTCATTCTGTTTTAGGTGTTTATCTTATAGCATACAATTAGACTTTGCTTATTTAGATAGTCTGAAGGCTTTTCTCTATTTTAACCCATTTATATTTATTGTCACAACAGAAATATTTTTTTCTTAATTTTGTCATTTTTATTACACAATTTTAATGCTTTTATGGTATTTTTTTAAATGTATTTTCTGTGTATTTTTTTAAATTTTTTTTCTGATACACTTTGCTTTTGGTTTTCTTTGAATTATTAAAAATATAATTAGACACATAATTCTTTATAGTAAGGTCTTCTGTTGACTTCCTCCTCTGCAGGATGAGGCAGCTATCACACTTCTATTTCTGCAAACTTTCCCCCTACCCACTGCACAATTTTGTTTTTAAGTCTCTCAGAACGACCCTTCTATCCTAGTGAATCCCTCTTCCAGAGTGGTTGTCATGCGGGTGCCAGCTGCTCTATGTTTGGTGTGACTGTCATTCCCAAGTCACTTTACATAATTCCCAGGCAGCCATGTATTGTCTCAGTGATAGGTCTTATCACCCAAGGAAGCTGCCTCTTCACAGCCATCGTCACCCTCTCCACCAGTTCCCTCTTCACTTATAGCTGTTGGAGCTTTGGGCCCCGCTGAGACCACTGACCTCTGAATCCACTAACCTAGAGTAACCACATGGACCACAAAAAGATTCTACATGGAACTTTTCCCATTGATGACATCACCCACCCTACATTCCATCCACAGGCTTAAACTGAGGAGTAAAGGACAGGAGGGAGAGGGTCTATTTTGTG